>NW_006436814.1:4357046-4378292 GCF_000325575.1 Pteropus alecto | reverse complement strand
GGCACAGAGCAAATGTCCAATCAGCATCGGCTCCTGTTATCTGGCCCTTTCAGAATCCAGGCTTCTCTTTGCCTCACCCAACCGACTACAGACCTTCGTGGGGGGTGGGGGAGGTTGAACCACTCGCCAGAGGCTACACAGCGAGAGGCACAGCAAGAGCTGAGCCCAGGACTCTTGCCAGGAAGGCCCTGATTGAACAGAAACGAGGGTCCTCATTCCTCCCCTGAACCCTACCCTCCTTAGCCCAGGGAGCCCCAGGGAAGGGCCAGCCCTGCTGATGCCAGAGGCCCAGCTGCTCCGGGAGGACACGGAGGACTCTCCAGGCGTGTGTCTCGAGACCACGAGGAGCCACATGGCCCCTCAGGGTGCAGGTTTGGGGCAGCCCAGGGCTGGGCCTCGGGGTGTCTCTGGAGCACCCACAGTAGTGTCTGCCCCTGCCCGGGAAGGGGACGAGTGCCACCCTCAAGACCCCCATATGCTGGGCTCTAACCCAGAAGCGAACCTGCTCCTGGGCTCCAGGCTTCGCCAACCTCAGCGTCCCCTTCAATTCTGAGCCCAGGACCAGAGCCAGCCCAGCCTCACCAATGAAGTTCACGAGATGACCTCTTTCTCACATTTCCTTGTGGCCCTCACCTGGCAGCCTGGACTCTGGTTGAGGTCAAATCCTTGTCTCTAGAGGCAACAGGGTGGTCGTGGCTCCCAGCACCTGCCTGCTGCAGCCCCTATCACCCACCTCCCCAAATGTCTTCAACGCTAGTCCCAAGGTCGGCAGCGCTGACCTCCGCCTCATTCTCCCCGTCCTCTGTCCCCCTTCAGGATGGCAGATCTGGATGACTTCTCCACCTCTGAGCTTCGGGCCCAGTCCAACCCAGCAGAAGGCCAGATCCACAGCCTGAACCTGCTCCTTCCTCTGCATGACAAAGGGTGGGGGCTACCCTCCCTGCTGACGGCTAATCAGTCCACTGTAAAAGGTCTCCCAATCCACAGTCGCTCTCTTCAGGCTGATTGCCCACTTAATTTATTTCCCCAGCGAAACCCTTACACCAGGAGGAATCCACGTTTAGGAAAGGGGCCTGTGTTTGCAGAGGGATAATAGGTCTGGGGGATTGGCCCTGTATCTGCCTCTACTGTTCCCCTTCCCCCATCCACACTCCATCAACCTCCTGTATTAATGGTGTCTCGCCACCTCACCGACTCCAGGCCGACAGCCTGCTGCGAACGGCCCGAAGTCATGAAAAGAATCTGCTTCTCTTTTCTCCTAGGAGATCTCATGGCATCCAGCCTCATGGCTTCATGGGCCATCCATTCAGATGACCCCAGGCTCACACCTCTAGCCTGACCCCTCCACTGGACACCAGAACCCAGTATCCAACAATCACACTCCTTGGTATTTACCAAAGTTGCTGAAAACGTATGTCCAACAAAAACCTGCACATGGATGTTTATAGCAGCTTTATTAATAATTGCCAAAACTCCATCGATACCGAGACATCCTTCCGTCGAAGAATAGATAAATAAACAGGGGGACATCCAGGCAATGGACTAGTATTCCGTGCTAAAAAAAGTGAGCTATCAAGTCACGAAAAGACAGGGAGGAAGCTTAATGCATATTACTAAGTGAAAGAAGCCAATCTGAAAAGGCTATATTCTAACTACAAAATTGTGATAATAAAAATATCAGCGGTTGTCAGAGGTCAGTGTCGGGGGAGGATGATGGGGCACAGAGGATTTTTAGGGCAGTGAAAATACTCCGTATGACATTATACTGGTAGAAACGTATCACTCCACGTTCATCCAAAGCCACAGAATGTGCAACAGCAAGAGCGAATCCTAATGTAAGCTACAGACCGTGGGTGATAATGACGTGTCGGTGTAGGCATATCGATGGCAACAGATGTGTCACTCTGGCGAGGGATGCTGAGAGTGGAGAAAGCTGTGCCTGTGTGGGGTCAGGCGGTATGTGGGAAATCTGTGTATTTTCCAGTCAATTTCACTGGGAACCTAAAACCGCTCTAAAATAAAGTCTCCAATGACTTCTTATGATACTTTGAATAAAATTCAAATTTCTTACTATGTCCTTAAAGCTCAGGCTGACCTGGGCCAGATTCACGCTCCCACCTCAGCTTCTCCCACTTGTCACTTGCTCCCTGAGAGCCGGCCACACGGCTTCCTTGCTGTCCCCAGACATGCCATGCTGATGCCACCTCAGGGCCTTTGCACAAGCTGATCCTTCGGCTCTGCATCCAGGCCTTTGCAGGGTTAGCTAATTCTTATCATTCGGGACTTTAAGATCAGATGTCGCCTCCTCAGAAAGCCCTCTCTTGCCGATTCATGAAGACCTGTGCCCTCCCTGCCTCTACCAGTTATGGTCTCTCTTCTCATCCAGGTTGATTTTCTTCCTGGTACTTAGTGCCATCTAAAATTGTCTTCTTCCTCTGTTTGTTTCTGCCTCCCCATGAGAATGTGGCTTCCACGGCTCAGAGACTTCGTCTGTCTGACCCATGTACTGCTGCATCCCTGGGCCAGGAGCAACGGCCAGCACTCGTGGTGGGTATTTCATCGACACTTGTCGAATGAATGAATGAATTCAAAGATGGGAGTTTGAGCAGCGCAAACATTGCAAACATCTCTGGATTCTCAATTTCTTTGTAAAATGAGAGAGAAACTTTATATTCCTTCCGGTTTCAAACTACTAGAAGAGAGAAAGGGGCAGGTCGGGCTTCTCCCTGGACAAACACCCACTGGTGTAAGATGCTTTCAGGTTCCCGCCAAGGAAGCTCCGCCCCCCACTGGCCCCAGGAAGGATTGTCCTTCTCTCAACGTGGGCCGCTTGCCCAGGAGCCCTCGGAGCGCCAGGCTCAGGCCTGGGGACAGGGTCGTTCCCCTGGCAGCAAGCCTGGTGTTAGCTGGGAAGTTTCTGCACCTGTCCAGGGCTCAGTTCCACCAAGGAAGGGGGTTCCGGGTCCAGACAGTGACCCCAGTGATGTCCGCGCTGCAGGATGTGTCTTGGTGAGGAGACAGGCTTGACTTCAGCGCCTTCTCAGGAAAATAAGCTCTTAATTTAAGTGTTCAGTCTCCCCAGGCCCAGGAGGGGCTCTAGCCACCCAGGAATTCCCAGAAGTCCTCACCCACTAGGGCATCTGCTATTCACTTCATGTGGGCCTTACCGGGTGAGAGGGACAGGGACAGGGACCTGGCCTCGCTCAGCCCTGTGACATCAGGTCCCTGCTGAAATCAGCCTCGCGTCCAGCCCCAGAGAGCTCCTTGCCGGCCTTGACGTTGGACAGTTGGGGACAGGGCACGCCAGGCAGAGTCAGCCCAGGGAGACGCCTGAAGTAGGACTCTGGAGATCTGGATTTGCCTGGCTCTGTCACCAGCTCATAGCAAGGACACTTCTGCACACTAGGCCTGAGGGACAGGAAGTCCTGTAATTTCAAAAATAAGTTCCTGTCTCATCCTTCTATTTATTTATTTATTTTAACAACACAGATTTATTGCCTCACAGAACCTGTGGATCAGGATCCAGGTAGCTTAGCTGGGGCCTCTACACATGTCTCGCAGGCTGCATGCACTCAAGGCGTCAGCCAGGGCTGGGGTCCCCCCAAGAGGCTGGGGAAGGAGCCTCCGGGTTGTTGTCAGAATTTCTACCCTTGTGGTTGTCAGACCACAGGTGTGAGGGCCCTGGCTTCTGGCTGTCCCCATCCCCAGAGGCTGCGTGCAGGTCCTGGACACGTGGACTTCCCCGGTGTGGCTGCTACTTCACGTGCCCCTTCTTTTTTAAAGCAAGAAAGCTGAGGCGTATGCAGAGAAAGGGGGGGGCAAGCGATGGTGGGGAGAACCGCCCCACCTTAGGTCAAGGTCCCATCCTCCTGCACATCCCTGGACCCTTCAGCAGACACCGGGCAGGCGGTGGCACCAGTAATTGAGGCAGGGAAGGGATGCGGACTGGCAGGTGTGAGGAGAGTGGCCAGGTCAGTCTGAGGAGCCGGGAGAAGGCCAGCAGGCCACGCCACGAACCTGCCCCAGCACAGGAGCGGGGCCCTTGGCGACAGGAGGTAATGGCGGGAGAAGAGAGATGGCCAGTCACAGGAGGGACAAGACCCAAGCCCAGGGTCAAAGGGCAAACTGCAGGAAATGACTGGTGGCTGGGGGTTTGTCGAGGGAAGAGAAGGAAGAAGCCAGATGGGACAGAAAAGGGATGTCAGAGAAGCGGGAGGAGACCCCCCCTCCCCCAGAGCCGCAGGCTCGTGCTAGGACCACGGGCAGGAGATAAGGGGGAGACCGTCCCAGCAGAGGACGGGAACCCAGAAACGGAAGAGAGGGCGGGGCCCCTGCAAAGCTGCACGCGCGCGAGTGCGGGGCCGGTCGGGATTTACCGATTTTTAGCCTGACGGGAAGCTTTGCTGTAGCCCCTCACTACATAGATGGGGAAACTGAGGCTTGCTCAGCTTGTCCTACATGTTGGTGGCAGAGCCAAGCTGGAGTCAAATGTCCAGGTTACAGGATCCCCCACACATCCAGCTCCAGGCCCACTGAACTCCTCGCCCCCCCACGTGCTCTGTGCAGTGGGTCCCCCAAGGGTTTCCTTTGAGAGAATAAAAATCAAATTAAAAAGCTGACTACTGCTGGCTCAGCCCGGGAGGCTCTGCTGCCTCGGCTCTGTAATTAAAAACGGAATAACATGTCAAGCGAGGGAGGGAGCCGGTCCCCAGGGCTGCTGTGGGCTCAGCCTCTCCTGTCCCTGACCGTAGGTCTCTAACAGCAGGTTGGGGATATGGGGGCAGGTAGGAGGATCCGAGTACCCGGCTGCTGGGCCTGGAGGAAGAAGCACCTCTGGTGACTGTGGGTCAGAGTTGACAGAGGTGGCCTGGGACTGGCCTTCATGGCTTGATCCCAAGCTAAGGGAACCACAAGAGGAAGTGGACGTGGCCCAGGCCGGTGAGCTGTGTGATCTTGGGCAGCTCATGACTCTCTCTGGACGATGAGCTATTTGACCTTGTGACCACTTGCACTGTTTTTCATAAGAAGAGTCTGAGATGTGTGAGTTCAGGGTCAGTAGCAACTGAGTGAAACGGAAGCATCCCCTGGGGTGTGCGTGCGTGCACGTGCGTGTGCAAGTGTGCATGCGACCCCCCTCCCTGGCTGCAAGCCGGCCAAGGGAGGCACAAGGACGTAGGGCTCTGTAACTGCAGCACGACCGCGGAGCATCTTCACGGCGGCCCCAGGAAGTGCTTTTGTTTGGGTTTTAATGGGGAGGCCAGGTCCTCCCGCCAGGTTCCCCCAGAAGCCCCCAGACTGTGTCCAACCACGAGGCCCAGCCTTTTCCCGTCTTACAGGCCAGGGGCCCTTGGTCCCCAGAGGAAGCCACTGTGGTAGATCCCAGACATGGACAACACGGGGGAAGAAAACAGACAAAAGCGGCCCCTTCGGAGATGAGCAGACCGAGTTCACGGTGGTTCACAAACGTAGGTTGGGCCGGGGTTCTGGGTGCACGCTCAGCAGCCCGGTGGCCGTGCCGGGCATGGACGGGCCGGAAGCAGTCCATACGGGCCCCGCACTGATGGGGGAGGACACGCCTGGAGACTCTGCTTCCCCGTGGCCTGGGTTCCCAGCTGGTCACCCCACAGGAAAGTGATCAGTGCAGCAGGACCCCCCACCCCGCAGCTCTGGAGAGTGGCCTCACTCTCCCGGATGAAGACGCCACAGCCCTGCTGGCCATGACCCAAGGTGCCCTCCATGGCCTCGCTGACCGACCTCTGAAGTGGTTCTGACTGAAGCTTTTGCGGAGGGAGGTGGTCGCTGCAGCCACGCCCTGTTTCCCTGAGCATCCTTCCTCTTCTCAAAGTTCTGGGTTCAGGAACACAGCCCCACTCACCCCGCCCCCTCTTGCTCGGATCAGCCGGGGGCCCCGTCATTGCCGGACTCGGGCCTCTGCTTGTTCTGGGCTGAACTGTGTGCCCCCCAAATTCATATGGAGAAGCCCTAACCCCCAGTACCTCAGAATGTGGGTGTAGTTAGAGACAGGGCCTTTAAAGAGGTGGTTAAGCTAAAATGAGGTCCTCATGGAGGGGCCCTAATCCAGTAGGACTGGTGTCCTTGTGCGAAGAGGCGATTAGGACACAGACACAGGGAAGAATGTGAGGACACAGCGAGACGGTGGCCAGCGGCCAGCCACGCAGGGAGGCTTAGGAGGAAACCAACCCTGCGGACACCTGGATCTAAGGCCTCCAGCCTCAAAATAGATGTCTGTGCTCAAGCGCCCCAGGCCGTGTGGTACTTTGTTACGGCAGAGGGAGCTGCTCCTCTCAGATGTCCCCGAAGTGCTAATTCTACTCAGCTCTTAACTCATGGCGCCGGCACGCACATCCACACCTGGGCCTCCGGACCGTTCTGAAGCCCGGGCTTTGTCCCCACCTGCTCCTCAGGAGTCTCTGCCTCACTGTCGCCTCACCCCAGGTGGAACTCTGGGTGGCAGAGCAGGTGAGCATAGGCCCTGGCCTCCACTGCTGCTCACTGCAGCCCCAGGCAAAGCTGCGAGCCTCAGTTTCTTCATTTGTAAAAATGAGGACCAAAATACCCACTGGACAGCGTTGTTTATTAGGATTTGGGAAGGTGTATAAAGGACCTACCTCTGGATTTGACCTGTACTTGTCATCAGTAAATGGCAGCTATTATTTTTACTATTTCCTGCAAACCTGATCTTCTTCCGGTATTTCTCAGGTCAGTTAATGGGGCCACCAACCTGGGACCTTGGCCTAGCCTCCACACCTGCTCCCCTCACCTACCCCGTCTCATGGGTCTGTTTGCTTCATGAGCTCAACAATCCCCACAAATACCTACTAAGTGGCAGCCACCCACCTGCTTTGCTGAACACACAAGCAGAAGCCTGTGGGCAAGAGGGGCTTCGGCTCACCTGCTTCAGCTCATCGATTTAAACAAATTGACTTTTAAACAATCAATTACAATATAAGGGCATGTGTTGAGGGAAGGGGGGTTCCTTAAGCCTTGAAATCATCCTCTTCAACTGGCCTCTCTCATCTTTTACCCAGATGACTGCAAGGCTCATTCTTGTTTTCCAAGGCTTCCAGAGTTTTCTTTCTTAGGCAAAAAATATGCCTGATCCCTCCCTGCTTAAAACCCCCGAGTGGCTGTACCTGCCTTCCGATGGCCCAGTCTGGGGTCGCCACAGTCCAGCCTCACCTGGGCCTCCCTGCCTTGCCGTCTATCACCCAGTCATCTCCCCGTGCCTGCCACACAACTCCCAGCGCTGGGCATCGGCCCCCGCCACCATCATCCACCAGGGTGTCACTCCCGAGCCCACCCTGGCCCTGTACCACCTCTTTCTATCCGGAAAATGCCCCCCATCTTTCAAGACCTACCTTCAACGTCACCTCCCTCGCCGAGTCTTCCCGAAAAGCTCTCTGCTCCCCGGCGCTCTGTACCACAGCCTCTGTCAGAGCACCTGTCTCCTTGTCGTACAGAGGTTGGAGGGATTTCCGTCATATCTGTTCTCCCCACCAGATCAGGAACCCGTTAAGGGAGGACAAGATCAGGTCTGGTTTTATTTGTGCTCCAGAGTCCGGCACATAGTGCTCCACATGAGTGGACTGAAGAAATGACTGGATGAACGAATGCATGCAAGTCAGATTGAGTCCCATGCTTCTTACACCCCATTTAATCCTCACACAGATGAGCAAGTACAAGGTTATAGGAAGGCCAGCTTCTCCCTCTGCCCTCCCAGGCCCCTGACCTCCACGCTCCCCTCTACCTGGGCCCCCATTTCCCAGGGCTGGCCCTGAATGTCTCAGGATATTGATGCCATGCTATAGAGGGTCCCGATCCATGAATAATTTGCATTTCATGCACCCATAATGAGACCTAAATAAATCCATCGTGACTGGCAATCATGCAAGTGTTCTTCTCAGCTCTTCACACCTTTCCGGTGTGTCTCCCTGGATACCCAGGATGCTGGCTGCGGCCACGATCAGCTCACTTCAGTTTAACGAGCATTTGTCCAGCTCTCAGGGCAGTGCCGCCGCCGGCTCCCACGCTGGCTGAGCTTCGGAATCGGAAGCTCCGATTCCACAGTTTGGGTGGAAGATGAGGATCTGCCACATTTGGAGAGGCAGAAAAGACGAGAAGAAGGCACTTCCAGGGGAGGAAATGGGGTGTGTGAAAACAGCGGGGGCCACATGGGTAAGGGTGAGTCTGGGGTCCAGACAGATGGAGCTTTTTGGAGGGTCAAGGGGAATAGGATTGGAAACGGAACTCAATAAATGCTAATTGCCTCTCCATTTCCCTTCACTTAAAAAGACAGGCGAGCCAATCAGTTTGAGAACCAGGTCTGGGCACCTGGTCCAGAGCCAGTGGTGGCCCGGGGAGCAGGGGCCATGGGCCCACTCAGACCAGAGCTGGACTCTGGCTCCACCAGGCCCTGGCTCTGGGGTCTGTGCTCCTGGTCAACTTCGCTGAGCCTCTGATTCCTTATCACTGTAGAATCCACAGTGACCTTGGTAATCAGAACTCACCTCCTGCCAGACGCCAGCCCCATCCTTAATCTCATTTAATCCTCCCCTCGACCTTTCCAGGTGGGGACTGCTATTGTTCTCATACTGCAGATAAGTTCCTGGAGGGTAAGCAGCTAGCCCAAGATGAAATGGCTAGTAAGAGATCTGATTCTCAAGGCCTCTTGGGCAAGACTGGTGTGTATTAATTCAGATGACCTGCGAGAAGCCTGGACACAGTGAGCGCTTGATAAGGCTCGTCTTCCTCCGCCCTGGACGCCCGGGGAGGGGCCCAGGTGTGTGGACACCTGGGATGACGGATGATGATGGTGAGGGGCAGAGGGCACGGGCTGTTCCAAGGAAAAAGATTCAAGTGCTCCCCTCTCTAACCAACTTTAAGCTGCTTTGTTTTGTGAACACCCGAAATCACCTGCCACAGCTGGCACCGAGCTGATCGAGGTGTCTCTGACCGGATTTCTTCCCGGAACACAGCACCCTGGGTTTGTCGACGGCGTGGGGCGGCCTGGGGCTCACTGCTTAGCACCTGGCGCCCTCTAGTGGCGTAGGGGAGCCTTTCCCCTGCAGCTGGGCAGTGGGGCACCTCCAGGGCAGAGCTGAGCTTCCAGGACCAGCTTTCTGGCGGCCTGCCCTGTGGGAACGTTTTCAGGAGCTACCTGCTGTCCGTGAGAGGGAGGGAAACTGGAAAGAAGACTTGGAATCCGAAGGCTGGGTCCTGGCCCCTGCTCCCGAGTTGCCTGAGATAAGTATCAGATGCAGCTGCTCATACCCTCCCCACCTGTTTCCAGGATGGCTGAGAATCGCATCGGATGTGATGAGTGACAGCATCTTCTCAGTTCAAAAGTGCTACTAAAGGGCAGAATATTATGTTCATGAGAAAATAAACAACAGAGTATGGTTCAGGATGTTAACGGTCCATGAAGGGCTGGGAGTGGGGCGGAGCTGGGGAGACAGGCCCAGGGGAAGGGAAGGCATCCCCAGGAGACGGTGGGTGAGCAAGACCATGGAGGGCAGGGGCTTCAGCGACTCACACGTGTCTGTTTAGGGCAAAGGGAGCCTGATGGGGAGATGTGGGCAATGGTGTTGGAAACGGAAGTCCATAAATGCTCATTTCTTGTTCTTTTTTTCTCAATTCAGGAGGCAGGGAGGAATGACGGTTTTATTAGCTTCTATAAATCAGAAACCATTGAAATGTCTTCTTCTCTGAGTGGGTTTCCCAGTGACTTGGGACTCTCACAACGAGGTCCCTACACCCACCGAAGGTGGTAAGGAGGCCGGTCCTGACCCCACTCTGCTTTGGGTCTCCTTCTCAGCCACCTGCCACGTCCCCTCCCTCCTCACGGGTCTTTCCTTGTGCTCCAGCACGAGGGCCCCTCAGGTAAAGCGGCGAGGGCGGCAGAGCCCGAGGCAGGACAGCTTCAGAAAATGGGTCTTGGCCTGTGTCCCCATCAATAAACAACAGAAACAGTAACTACATCATAATTATTCAATGAAAGACTAAATGAGACTATGTATCTTGCACACAAAATATCAGGCCTGGCACTTGGGAAGAAAACACATGTTCATTTTTTGAGGCAGTTTCTGTGTTTTAAGTTATATATGAGGAGCTGCTTCACAAGGAACATGGGCCCCGGCTTCCCATCTCAGAAAAGCCGACACCGTGCCGGGTGTCGTGTTGCAGAAAGGGGAGGGACTGTGTCAGGGCAACACTGTCACCTGCTGAGGTCCCACCAGGCTGCGCTGTGACTCAGGCCTAGAACAGAGAGGAGAGAGCACAGTCAGGCTCTCTAGTGTCCCCCCAAGCGTTGCTTAGTAACGGTCACCTAGGAACACGGATGAAGCAGGGTGTGTTTACACTCCCACAGGGCCAGTGGGGAGTAGTGGCCTACTTAGTGCAGTCAGCAATCTCAAGTAAAATAAAAACATCACATGAGGCGTCACCTTAATCCCACTCCTCCAAAGTAACTATTGTTCACAATTGGGACAGAGGTTTTGGGGTTCTGAGAGAAGCCAGTTATGCAATGGGGGCTGAGGCCTGCTTTAGGCCCAGCCACCCCCAGGAGCCCTGAGGGAGGGAGCTGGGGCAGGGGGTTGGTTAGATCCCTTGCTTACTCTCACGCCTCTCTTCCAAGCTGCTTTTCCTCTGCTTTCCTGTGTTTTCCTCATCTCTTCTCTGTCCACATCTGTCCTTGGCCCTTGTGCAACTCAGAACAAGAATAGAGTGTTCTGACTAGGGCGCACCCAGGCCTCACAGGGCGCTGGGCACAGAGGGAGCACTCAACACATACTTACAGAAAAAGCCGTGTTAATCTCGAACGCCAGATCTTACTCCTAAAACGCCTGCAGGGGGCATTCAGGTGCATTCCTGATGGCTCAGGCACCTGGTGAGACCGGAGAACAGCTCTAGAACCTCTGTCCGGGGCCAGACACACTGGGGGCCTCTTGACCTCCTCAGGGTCCCTGGCTCTGACCGCCAGCAGCTCCAGCCCCAGGGTGGGTCAGCCTGATCTGCCCTGTGAGAATGTGGGCAGCTGGGAGGGGCAGCCCCAAGGTTCTGGGGAGAGATGACCAGAACTATTTTCCAGGGCCTGCCTCTCTTCTCCTTCTCCTTGGAGGACTGGGGCCACAGCCACCTTTGGTCAAATCTGTCCCTGACCGTATGTGGTCAAAGCTCAGAGATGAAGACAGTGGGTCCTCGGCAGTTGGGGGTTCGCCCAAGCCAAGTCTACCCTGCACACCAAGGCATAAGCCAGGCCTGGCCATTGGTAGGTTCTCAGTAAATGGATGTTGGATTTAGGCCTGGGAAGGCGGTCCAAGATGTCACCTGGGACAGCTCGCCAGCAGCTCACCAGAGGACAAGATGTGATATCAGAAATGGATTCGAATCCTGGCACCAGTTCCTAGATCAAAACTTGGGCAACTTACTTCGTTTTTTAAAGACTTTATGAAGTGTAATTTACATGCCATAAAATTCACCCACTTTAAGTGTACAGTTCGATGACTATGTACAGTTGGGCAACGTCGTATCAGTACAGTCTTCTTTAAAATCATTTCCATTACTCCAAACAGAAAGGCCATGCTCCTCCCCTCTGCACCCCAGCCTAGGCGACCACTCTGTCTCTGCAGATTTGCATTTTCTAGACATTCCACATAAATGGAATCGTATAATTTGTGGCCTTTCGTGACCAGCTTCTTTCACTTCACATAATGTATTCGAGGTTCAACACGTTGTATCATGTATCAATACTCCCTTTTTATTGCCAAATATTATCCCATCGTGTGGCTATAACACATTTTGTTCATCCACTCACCTGTCGACAGACACTTGGCGTTGTTTCTATTTCCTATTACAAGCGATGTTGCCATGGACGGTCCTGTGCAAGATTTCCATGGACGTTTTTCTCTCCTGGCTCCGTACCCAGAAGTGGAATCTTGGGGTTCTATGGTACTCAATTTAACCTTTTGAGGAACTGCCAGACTGTTTTCAAGTGGCTGCATGTTTTACATCCCCACCAGCAAGACACAACTCCACATTCTCATCAACATTTCTTTTTTTTGACTAAGAGTGGCCATGAAGAGGTATCTCATTGGGTTGAGTTGCATTTCCCTCATAATTAATGATGTTGAGCTTCTTTTCACGTGCTCAGGTGCCATTTGTATATCTTCTTTGGTGATTTGTCTATTCGAATCTTTTCTGGGCAACTTACTTAACCTCTCTGAGCTTTACCTTTTAAATTATACCCAGCTCCTAAAGACAAGAGGTTTTATATAAGGGATTCACAAAGGGCCTGCCACGTAATGGGGGCTTAAAATGACAGTTTTTACTATTGTCACTTTGGCCTCATAGGACTGAGCCCTCCCACGGGTTCTCAGGTTAGGAACTGGAACGATGCTACCTGGACTCAGGAAGAGAAGGCTCTCCCCCTCTCACCCCGGGGGTGAAGGACGAGGGGTCCACTGTGTTCTAGATGTTCTGTTGAACGATTCCCCATGGTCTCATTTCACACCCACCAGAACCATATTTATGGGGGACAAAACCTTGAGGTCACAGAGACCCAGCAACTTGTCCCAGGCTGCCTAGTTGAAAGTGGTAGAAATTAGTTGAACTCAGAGATGACGCTGATGTCAATGGCACAGGGGACATGCGTCAGACACCCCAGCCTGCATGGGGAAACTGCAGGCTCAGTCTGGCTGTGCAGATGGCACACCCAGCCTTGGCTCCTGGGACACAGAAGGGCTGGTGGCTAAGAACGCGGACAGCCCCACCAATGACCAACAGCTCACCTGGGCCAAGTGGCTTATCTCCTTGGGGCCTCAGCATCTTCTATAAAGTGGGGGAGAAGAGATCCTCTCTCGGAGGAAGGAGTCAAGGCTCAGCACGGGGCCTGGGCCGCTCCAAAGCAGTTTCCTCCTTCGTGTCTGGGCTGCTGGCTCACCCCCACCCAGGTGACTTGGTTCTTCTCGGCCATGAGCTCTGGCCAATCTAAGGCATGGCCTGCTGACCCTGGGGCGCAGGTCAGAGCAGAGTGTCACCACACTCTGCCTGGCCTCTTATTTCCGCTCATCCCTACTTCACATGCATAGACAGTGCTCCCCACAGAAGCAGGGGGCACCTAGTCAGGCCTCGAGTTCTCTAGAATGATGGACTTGGGATTAAGCATAAGAAAAGCAGAAAAACAGGGTAATAAAAAAGAAAACTTTATTAAAGCTACTAAACTTAGCAGCACCGATTAACACTTTCTCGATGGTGCACCTATGAAGCAAGACTTAGAGCATAGTCTCATCTCGTGCCATTTCTGATTAACTGTGACAATTCTAAGGTGCTCACTTTCAATTCAAAGAGAAATGCCCTTGTCATGTTTTGTACCTCTCACCTGACGTGGCATCACACTGATCCTGGCTCCAGCTGGAGAATGCTGGTGGAAGGTCCTCCCGAGACCTTCCCGCCTGAGCTGGGCCCCAACAGTGGAGGCAAGCAGGGGCCTCTGGCTTCTAGCATCGATCACCCCTTCAGAGCATCTTCCAATACGGGACGGGAGGGGGAGCGAGAGCTGCTTGGTCTGAACAGGTTTAAGGAGGTTTTGTAACAAGATCTGCCCTCGCCCTACACGGCCCCCTCCGGCGAGGGCCCTGGTCACAGCGGGGACAGAGGCGGCCTCAGTTCTTCTTGTTTCCCAGGGTCGGGCTTCTCGTGAGCAGCTTCCCTGAGTTGTAGGGGGTCAGTGTGGACACTGTGGGGGATTCCAGCTTCACTCTGTCCAGGAGCGTCTTCTTGAGGGCGGCTGGGGAGATCTTTTCTTGGTCAGCCATGGACCGCAGCTCTCTGCAGATGAAGCCCGAGAGGGGTTGAGGGAGGAAGGCAGTAAACTCTGGGGCAGGGCTTCGCGAGGCCTCCCCTTGCCACCCAAAGTTAGAACCCTAGACCAAACACTCCCCCAAGCTTCGCAGCATGCTCTTCAGCTAAGTATGGCTATTACGTAGACATAGAGCAGCACATGGCATCTGTGATCACATGGGACAGTGGAAAGTCACAGGGTTTGAGTCATGGACTTGCAGTTGAATCCTGCCTCCATTGCTTATTAGCTGTCTGACCCTGGGCAAACTGTCTGAGTCTCAACGTCCTCATCTGCAAATCAAAGCCAACCCCAACTATAAGAACTATGATGAGAATTAAATGAAGTAGGGCCCGCAAACCCTTAGCTAAACAAAGTCTAATAAGTCATGGTTAACAGAGCACAGACTCCAAGACTGTGCTGGGACCAAAGATGACAGGTTCTGCAAGAGTGGCTGGCCCAGGCCAGGGACCAGCTGGGCAGAGGAAAGCCACCCACCGTGTTCGGATGCAGGAGGCCTCGACAGCATCGATGAGCAGGGAGCGGAAGCCGCCACTCTCTAGGAAGTGCAGGGCATGGATGGTGGCCCCTCCGGGGGAGCAGACGTTGTCCTTGAGCTGGCCTGGATGCTGCTCCGAGTCCAGCAGCATCTTGGCAGCCCCCTAGGGCAGGGAGTATGAGGAGCAAAGTGCTGTGCACCTTGGGACAGGCTTCTCCACGACACTGTCTCCCCCAACAGTATCCCGGCCTCCCAGCCGCTCCCTGCTCCCAGCTCACTGACCCATAAGAACCCCCAGCCCACACCCTGGTCCAGAACACGCAGGGGGAAGATACTGACCAGCAAGGCCTGGGCCCCCAACCGGACTGCTAGGCGCCGCGGCAGGCCCATCTTCACCCCGCCATCAGCCAGCGCATCCAGTGCCATGAATGCCTGTGGAGACAGTCACTGAGCCCTGAGGCAGCAAAGACACCCCTGAAGGTCTACTCCTTCTGATGACCGGAGCTGGTGCCAAGGATCAGCCTCCCTACCAGTCAACTGCACTCAAGAGGCGGACGACACCCCCAAGCCTGCCTGCCATCCCATCTTGTTCCCCTGGGTCCCCAGAAGATTGAATAAATATATGAGGGCCTCACATAGGCAGGCCCACTGCCGCTGAGCCCTGTGACGGCATCGATCAGGTCCTCCTCCACCTCGGTGCAGAAGCCCACACTGCTCATGAGCTGTTCCAAGAGCTGCCCATCCTCCACCAGGGCATGGGTGCCTGTGGCGTACACCGTGGCACCCTCCCGCACCAGCACAGGTGTGTTGGTCATGCAGCGAATCACCTTGGGGGCCGGCTGAAATGCCATCAGCTTCTAGAGCAAGAGAGAGGGCCAAGTGAGTTGCCAGGGCACAGCTCCCACTAGCACCCACCGCTCCCCTCACAATGAGGCACCAGGGCTGGGACGGGCACCTTCTCCACTGAGCTGATGGTAACACCGGCTGCACAAGAGACTACAATGTGCCTGGGCTGGACATCGGCACCGATCTCATCCAGAATGAAGGGGATGATGTGTGGCTTCACGGCCAGAAACAGGACGTCGCTGTTCCTCACTGTCTCCTTGTTGCTCCGGGTCAGGTTCACCCCCATCTTCTGCAGGAGGAGACTCCCAGCTGACAGTGCAGCCTCGCCAGGCCCAGACCCTCCCACGGAGCAGCGAACCCCTGTCGGGTCCACTCTCCCAGCTGCAGCCTGGAATTCCCTGCCCTGTCCTCTCAGAACCTGCCCCTCGCCCCACTGACACAGTTTTCCAGTGTTGCTACTGGGCAAGTGAGCACAGGTGCTGGGCATGGACGAGCTTCTCCATGGCAACCAGGAAATGGCTGTCCCACATCCCCACCACTCTGGCAGCCAAGGCACAGCTCTGCCAGGTAAAGAGGCTCCATGGCTGGAAAGTGGCAAAAGGGAAGGAGAAATGCTAGCACCCAATAGTCGGAAGCAAAGCTGCATCGGGCTCTATCCCAACCCCAGACACTTGTTCATCAACCAGCATGGTCTCTGTGCGGTCCAGGGCCGGGCTGATGGATACCTGTCCCTCTAGGACTCCAAACTGAAAAGCAGGGGGCCTCCAGTGCTAGGAACATCGGCCATCCTAGACGCAGACACTGCCTGTCACCTGCCTCATTAAACATTCCCTCCCACACCACCGCTGACCACCACAGGGGCACAGTACATCAGGCCATCCTTCTCCTGGGTCTCCACACTCTTCCCCCACCTACCCTGAGTGCGGACACCGTGGGCAGGTCCATTTCCGGCGAGCTGGCTATTATCTTGTGAGCCGACAGGATGCCTGCAGCATACAGGGCTTTTCAACGGAGATCACGGCCACCCAGTCCCCATGCTCTCCCTGGGAAATCAGAATCAAAACCCACCACCTCTAACAGCCCTCAATCCCTTACACCAACAAAACGCTCTCTTGCTGCTTAACAGGCCTCCCCCACCAGACGCAGATAACCCCTTTCTTCATGCATGCGTAGGTGGAGGCGGTTCACAGTCCAGGCCCGGGGACGCCCGCGCATCCGCCTCCCGCCTCCACGCGCTTACCTGCGGCCGTGAAGCCGCGCGCCAGGGCACAGGCCAGCTGGCCCGCGCCGATGAAGCCCACGCTCATGGTCCTGGGCTCGGCGTCTACCCGGCAGCCGCAGAAATCCCGGGCTCGGACGTACGCTAGGGAGAGGGCGGAGGGGACAAGGGCCCAGCGTTCGGGGGGCGCGCCCTGAATGCAAGATTCAGGGGGCTTCCACCTGCTTCCGGCCGGGGGTCCCGCGACCTCTCAGCAGAGCCTCACACGGCCCCGCCCCTCCCAGGCGGCCAATCCGAGGCTGGGTCGGGGCTCTGCGCCCGCCTCCTGCGCACGGGATTGGCGGGCGGAACGTCGGCGCGACTCCCGGAAGCCCGGATGTATGCCTCGCGTGCGTCCGGCCTCGCCGGCCCGGGACCTCAGTCCCGACCAGGGGGTCGGAATTGTCGTCCCGACACCCTCGGGGCTGACGGTTGAGGCCGAACTGAGGGCTGGCTAATATTATTTTTGGCACCGGCCATCAGCTGCAGGTCGTGGGCCAGAGAAGTTCTCCAGGTTGCGGATTTGAGGCGACGAACGTTCAGACAGGATCGTGGAGACCTGTGAGCTCCGAGCCGGACGTCTCGGTACGCCCCGGGATTTCCGCTTGCTCCTCCGGGCCCAAGCGGGGAGGCGACGGGGGCAGCCCCGGTTATTCACTTGAACTTGCATAGATCGCGCGAATTGGTCTTAAGTATATTGCAAATAGCGTCAGGTCTGTTTAGGAAATGATCGGCTCGCTAGGGCCTAGCTAAGGTATAGGGAGAGACAGCTTCCCTACTGTCTCTCTACCAGTTTTTCTAGTCCTTTCCGTATAATTCATACTCCCACCCCCAGCGGGGGGCTGCTTTCTGCGATTTTCCTGTAGCTAATCACTGTTGCACAAGTCCCCAGGCCTCCAGTTTCTGCTCCCTTAAAAGTGAGGACCAAATATTTTGTGACTTCTTCTGATTAGAAAAGTAATGCATGCATATTACGGAAAATTTGGAAAATACAAGAAAAAATAAAGTCGAAATTACCCATAATCATACTTCCTAAGGATAGTTTCTTATAAACATCTTTGGTGTGTTTCCTTACATTATTATTTTAATGCATATATACTTTTTCCATCATTGGAAATAAATGATGTACATGTAGTTTTGAAATTTCTATACTAGATATATAATAAGCATTTTCCAATGTCACTGAAGAGTTATTTAAAACAAGATTTTAGTGACTACCTAGCATTCCATTACATGGAACCTTGGTTCCATTATCGAACCAAGTCCTGGGGATACAGCCATGAACAAAACACACAAAAATCTGTGTGTATGTGGCGGGGGTTGGAGTGTGGAGAACAATGGCGTCTCACTCCTGTCAGACCCGTTATATACATCCATCCCTTTCGTGGTTGCCTTGGTGATCTCCTGCTTCAGCTTCCAGGAGTAGAGGTGAAATATGAAGAAAACCACAAGGGCTTCGGAAAGGAGGCCATGCGGGTGACTCCAGTGCCGGCTTGATCCCGAGCCAGGGCAGCCCACACAAGGGAGGGGACTGCCAAGGCCCTTGGTCTTCCTGACTAAGCTTGGACATGTGAGCCACTGGCCAGAAACTGGTTATTTTACTTTGAGAGCTATTATTTTTTCATCTCTAGTATTTAAAGTTTATGTTACAAAGTTGTATTATATACTTTAATGGTAGGCCATCCCATGTCATCCTCTTGCAATGACTTTGCTGACTCTAAAGGCCCATTTCATTGGCATCGTGGCCTCTGCCGTGGCTGCCATGGCAATTATATCTGATTTCTTCAGAAATTCCTTTGGACCGAAGTGTTGGATGGATGAGATGGATGAGAAGAGGAAAAGCCCATCCTCCCAACCCAGCCACTTAAAATATGCCCTCAAGGAGGGCTCCAGCCTGGTACTGCCATCCTGCCGTGGACGGATACTCTCCATGTCTGGCACTGTCTCCTTGGTACCCACTGTATATTTTTACTCCATCAGAACAGACAGAGAAGTCAAGAAAGAAAATGGGGATGTTCACTAAGCCTTGGGGGCTGCCCACCTTTACACCCTCCTCCAATCCTCTTACCCACCAGTCAGATGGATTCAGCCCTTCCTGCCCTCTTCCTCACTCCCCTCGTCCTGCCCCCTCGTCCCCTCCAGCTGAGTGGTTCCAGCTCGTTTCTCTGCTCCAGGTCCCAAAGGTCAAAGCAAGGTGTCAGTTGATCTGGGTTCTTACCTGGAGGCTCTGGAGAAGCATCGGCTTCCAGAAGCATTCGTGTTGGCAGAATTGGGTTCCACGTGGCTGTAGGACTGAGGTCCCCTTTCCTTGCTGGCTGTCAGTTGGGAGTTGTTCTCAGCTTCTAGAGGCCACTCACGTTCCCTGGTTCCTGGTCTCCCTCCTCTTCAAACCAGCAGTGGCAGTTCACCTCCTTCTGATACTTCACATCTCTCTGACCTTCCCTTCTGCCTCCTCTCCTGCCTCCAGCCAGAGTAAGTTCTCTGCTTTGAAGGGATCATGTGGTTAGATTGGGTGCACCTGTATAATCCAAGATGCCTTCCCTATTTTAAGGTCTGTAGCCTTAATAACATCTTCAAAGTCCCTTTTCCCATGTAACATAACACAGTCAGAGTTTCCAAGGATTGAGGGGTCATGGACCTCACTGCGGAGAACCTTCTGTCCACCACAGTCTCCCTGTGCTAATGAGCACAGCATCACATTTTGAAATGAAGCCAATATCCTGGATTTTTTGGCTCACCTGGGATGGTGTGAGCAGGCCATCTTTGCCACTGATTGCATGTGATTGGCTGGGAATCCACAGATCTTTTAGAGCCACAGATATGTCACTGAGTAGCTGGTGGAACTCTTCAGATTATCCTTCTGGTAGAGAAAGCAACTGTATGCCCTAGTTCTCAAAACGGCCAAAATGGAAAGGCTTCACTCTGAGGTCTTATGGAGGTGACTTAGCCACTCACAAGTCAGAGCCAAATTCTCTCCCCCCACCTCCAACAATATAATATTCTTGCCATATCCTCAAATCTTGGCTGTCCATAGACTAGCTCCGGTTCCCCCTCCATGATTCAGTGGTTATTAATTAGCTCTGGAGCTAAAAAGAGTGAGTCCATGAACTTCAATGGTCAGGCACAGGGAAACCCAGCTGACTGGGAAAAGTAAGTGGAGCGGAATTACCAGATATGGCAGCTTCCAAATGACAATTTAACCTAATGTCTTGTTTCATCAGCAGAGCGCACATACTGGGGAATGGGGTGGGAAGGAATTTACAACCTATTTTAGGGGGTAGAGCCTCAGCAGACTTGTATTGCCTCAGTCTTGATTTCTTCATCTGAAAAAATGAGATTAATAATACCTACCTCATGGAATAATTGCAAGAATTAAGTGATATAACGTATGAAATTGCGTGGTATAGCTCCCTGGTTCATCGTGAATGCTCGGTAAGTGTTAGCCTGCTCACCACACCGCTGTCGCCCCCTGCCCCGTCTTCATAATCACTACTGCAAGGGTTAAAGTGCTTGCTAAGAGGTAACATATGTGAATGATTGTCTTCAGCACCCTGTAGAAGTTGGGGGTCTTTGGTCACCCCTTTCTTCAGATCATTACATTGCTCTCATCCCCATTGTTGCTCCCTTTACTCCTATGTAAAGGAGGAATTAAATGCAGACATTATTAAATACTAAAAGTTAAATACCGAGACATGGAGAGAAACATCACTTTTATTTCAGCAGATTATCTACATTCAGATTTTTTTTCTACATAATAAGAAAAGAACTTATAAGTACACGTGGTATTAACTGGTGTTGAGTTCTCTAAAACAGTGGGGGAAGTAACTACATGTGCACAGGCAATGCTCGCTCTCGGGAGGAGGGGGTGCGGTTAGGACTGCCCCATCCCCAGGGCAAAGACATCTTAGAGCTGAATCCCACCTCCTCCTTTTGACAAGAACACGGTGGCCCAAAGGCTTCTGCATTTGCTTGAGGTCACAGTGTGGCACCTTGTTATATCCAGAATCCAGGTGACCTGATTTTCTGGCTACTGTCCTGGCCTGAAGCCCTTTAGCCTCCCTCTGAGCAACCTCTCAGGGGATGGGGACGCGGGTATGTTTGCTAAAGTCCAGAACGGGTCAACATCTGAGGGATGGGGCTTCTTTTTCAGACATCCTCCCTCTCTAGGGGAAACAGAGGGAATTTTTGGTTTCATTACATAATTTATCATGTAATGGAGTAAATCAGTTCTGTTTCTCCAGTTCTTATCATAGGGTGCATTGTCCCATATTTGGTTGAGAATTTGCCAGAGAAAAGACGCTCCCAGCCTACAATCTGTCTATGCTCGAGCTCCGACCGCTGACCCGTAGGCTGGGGTTTCCTACTCAGCAACCCCGAGTGGCATTAGTTACTCACGTAAGTGCTTAGGGCGATGACATGAGGACAAGAAATGGAAGAACGCTTGGAAAGGTACAACAGGTGCACTAACCGGGGCAGGGGTCCCTTACTAAGTAGAAAACTACAAGCTACGTTAAGACGGGCTTCGCTGTCCGTGTTCAGGCAGAGGCTGCAGTGGCGACGCCCAGCGCCTACGGCTCCAGCTTCCTTGGCACGGGCGCCCCGTCCGAGGCGCAGCTGCATTTCTGCACCCGCATATTGGGCAGGCTGACCACCTGCGCCCGGGCCCTGCCTCCCTCCTTGACGCTCACGATCATGGGCAGCGAGGTCGTCTCCGAGGCGATGCACTGCCGCGGCCCCAGAAACGGCCACTTGAAGCTCAGAGGCTCGGGGGGCTGCCGGCCCGGGCCC
>NW_006436814.1:4335209-4355819 GCF_000325575.1 Pteropus alecto | reverse complement strand
GAACAGCCCCTGGGCCAAGCTGCGTTACCCAAAAATCCCCCTTAGGTCTGTGGGTTTGTTTATAACAATCTCCACCAGCAGGAAGGGGCAGCCTCAAGCCCTGCCTGAGTGAGCGGGGACAGCTGAGATGCAGATTAGCATCCTCGCCTGGGGGCACTGAGTCTAGTCTAGGACCAGAGAGGCAGGGGCTGCAGTAGGATTTGGGCCGCTGCATCCCTGACAGCTGAGTGACCTGGTGTTAATACTTTAATAACTCTCGGTTACCCCAGCACGTTTCCACCCACAGTACACACTTTAATGCTCACGATGCCAGCAGACAGGGCACACGTAGTCAGAGCATTGTTGCAGAGCAGCAAACAGGTTCAGAAGTGATTTTAAAGCCCTTTGTTCAAGGTCAGGCCACTAGTGGTGGTATGAAAACAGAACCCAAGAAGCCCTGACTCACCCGGGCACTCTGGGCCCAGCCAGGGTTCTTCTGCCCCCAGCACCCTGCCCACCCGTACCCAGGCACGCTCCCGGGGCTCTGCTTTCTCCTCTCCACCCTCCTCTTCTCTAAGGCCTTGGCTTTGGCAGTGGATCAGCCTGACACCCTGGATGGGGACCTCGGTGCACAGTCCTTGTCCCTCCTCACTGCCCTGTAGAGCCTGGTCCTCGTTTGTAACAATCTCCAGCAGCCAAAGGGGCAGTTCTGGTGCCCTGAGCTAACAGGGGCAGCTGACATGTGGATCAGCGTCCTCGCCCTGGGGCCCTTGGGTTTAGCTCTGGGCACTGAGGGAGTGAGCCCCAGGCCCAGAGAGGGGCCCCGGACAGCCTTCCCAGACAGGCACATCCAGCCTCAGCCCCGCCTCCCCCCAAGGACCAGGGTGCAGCAGGGAGGGAGGGCCTCACCTCGGAAGTTCTGGCTGAACCTCTTCCCTCGGGATCGGGTCCCATGGCTGCGCTGCAGCAGGGCCACGTACTGGGCCCTCACGTGGGCAGGGGTGACCAGACTCTCCACGTCGCCCTGGTCCAGGATGGGCACCTCGCTAAGGTGCAGCTGCTGCAGCAGGCTGCCCAGGATCTGCTCCTCGGTCATGGCTGCCCCGGGGCCGGTCAGGGGCAGGGCCCAGAGCGCCCAGCAGAGCCACAGGGACCTCATGATGCTTCTCAGGAGGAGGAGCAGGGTGGATGTGTCCCTGGGAGGCTCTAGGAGGGTCCCCCTGGGTATGCTAGGAGCCAGGCTGGGCAGGCTTTATAGCCAGCCCTGGGCTGGGCCTGGATGGTGGGAGGGAGGGAGGAAGGGAGGTCACACCCCTCACCCTCCCGGGAGCTCAGCAGCCAGACAGGTCCATGAGCCCGAGCAGGGGGCTGTCTAGAGAGGGCACAAAGGCTGTCTGGATGCTGCTGTCTGGTAGCTCTATAATAATTACAGTGCCTGTTGAAGTTCCCTGGCCCTACCCGGGTCCTAGTCTATGCAAAAGCGAGTCTGTTCTGTGAAAAGGAGTCCCACAAGCCAGCCATTTAAGTGTCTTTCCTGGAGGCCAGTCTGGGTCTAGGTTAGTTCACCGAGAAGGACGCAGGGAAAGGATTCTGCATCCCTGCCTGTTCCGGGCACTTCCACAGAAGCCCCGTGAGTCATCTCCTTCCGTTCTTCAGTCCTTGAAAGTCTCCCTCCTCTGCTCTCCACAGTCCCGCAGGGGACCTTGTCCTCCCTCGTGACAGAAGGAAGCTAGGTGCTGTCCGGACAGGGAATCTGGCAGCTCCAAGGACTTCTGCGGTGTCCTTGTAGTCACACCACCACAGAGGGAGAGACCCCTCAGGCACAGCATCCTTCTGGGGAGTGCGCTGTGCAGTGAGCCTGGCCGCCGGCTCACACCACCGGGTCTCAGACCCAGCCCCGTCATGCCTAGAGAAGGGTGAAGGGTCAGGAACCCGGGAAGAGTCATGTCCTGTCCAAAGCTGCAGGTACTGGGCATATTGGGGTGGGCGGGAGCCCCCAGTGCCTCCTCAAACACTGGCTGGGATCGAATATGGGGTCTGCTGCTTGCTGCTGGCTGTTTGACCTGCCGGCAAGTTCCTTAACTACTCAGTGCCTCAGTTTACTCATCTGAAGGAAGAGGCGATAATATCGAGTCTACTCCATAGGGCTGGTATGAAGATTAAATGAATTAACACGGGTAAGATGTTTAGCCCAGTGCCCGGTGCATAGTAAGCCCATGTAAAGTTTCGCCGCCGTCATTATCTGCCCGTGCGGGTTTTCTAAACACGGCGACAACCAGAGGAACAATCGTTTCTCGAGGGCTCTCTCTGTGCCAGACTCTGCGCTAAACTCTGGACGTGTATTCACGGCAGCCCTGGGAGGCAGGTGTCAGCACCTGCCCCAGATCTCCTGCATGCAAAGTCAGAACACCACATGGTTAAAGACCGTCAGCAAGCAGGGGGGTCAACACAGGCACCTGTCCCCAGAGGCCCCTCCTGGCCCAGGGGACTTGAGGATGTGCAGGAGGAAACCCTTCCCCAAACTCGAAAGGCTCACTTCCCGTGGACTGAGGGTGAGGACAGTGAGGATGATGGCTGCAGGTGAGGGCCAAGGGGCTCAGTGGGCAAGGCGCGCCTCCTCTTCCACTTCCAGCAGAGGGGGACACTGCCTCCTCTGTGGGTACACCCTTGTGCCATCCCCCTGCCGCTGTGCTACTCACATGTCCCAGGCAGGGGAAGAGAGAACCTTCTGGTACTCACAGGGAGAACTCCCCTTGGAAATTGCCGCCACAGGCGTAAGCGTGAAGGGTTTTTTAGTAGTAAGGTGGGGGAGGGGGGCTTAGGATAATAGCCTTCGCTGGCTGATCGTGCATCTGGGCCGCACACCGGCCCCGAGTGTTTTAAGTACAGTAACTCTATCCTCACAACAATGTGCCACTCATGTTCCCGTTTCAGAGGTGAAAAGACAGGTATAAGCCTGTTATCTGACTTGGCCAAGGTCACACAGGTAGGAAGTGCTAGGGCTAGGGTTGTTCAAAGGGAAGGAAACGGAGTCTGTCAAATAGGGACGCCAGGCAAAGTAAGAGGAAATACAGACATCCTGACAGCTGAACCCAGGAGGGTCTCCGGGGCTGACGGACTGCGGCCTCCACTGCTTCCCTGCTCCCCTTCCGCCTCCCCCCTCTATTTCCACAGAATCTGTGTAATTCGCGAGGAGGAATTCAAATCCCATCTTGGGGCTCACGTCTCACAGAGTTTGAACACCCCTGAAATATAAGGCGCCACCTCTCCGTCAGGCCCCAACAGGCCCTCCTGCTCTATGTGACACGTGTGGCCTTCTTCAAAAGCCTTGCTGATGCTTTTCTTTGCAAGTGGTGATTAGCAGGGAAAAGACTTATTTGATGCAAACATTTGGGCTTCAAGTTGGGCCAAAAGGTGCAGAAGTGTCACATTTACAGGCGGCGCAGGACCCATGGCCCTTAGTCCCCGAGAGCTGTCCTGGGCTGGTGTTCCATAAATATGCAAAGTCCACCACCCTGGCCACTGGGTGACAGGAAGCCCTGTGGCTTATCACTGGCCAGGGTGGTGCCACGGATATAACACCCAGACTGCCTTTGCATGCCATGATCCCCTCACCAGGCCCCCAACATCTAGACCCCTGGGAGCGCTCCGGGGCTGGCAACTCACAATGGGGACATTTGGGTCCACGTGGTGGTTTCAACAGGGCCCCGCTGGCACCGAGCTGAGGGAGGCCAGGCCCCTGGTACTGCTGCTCCCTGACAGTGTGCGCCCACACAAGGCTCTCTCCCACCAGGGAGACGCCTCAGGACTGAGGACCCAGGGGAGTCCCAGCGGGTCAGACCCCTTCTGCACCTCGGGTAACAAGTTAAATCGAAACATTTTCCAGAAAGATCCTCTTCCGCTGGATTCTCTGCCACCCCACAGAGGTCTCACTGGTGCTCTCCGGCTGGCCTCTCAGCACAGAGTCCCCTCTGGGGTCCCTGACTGAGGACCGGTCCTGCCTGCTGGGAATAGCTTGAGCTCCAAGTGGCCACTGATGGCCTGGGCAGATGGCCCACGGCTTCCTCTCAGTTGTGGGCACCTCCCTTAAGGAGGGAGAGCCGGGGAGCATTTCACGCCCCTGGAGGGTTGATCTGGCAAGGTGCCCCGTCCTCCACCTTCCCCCTGTTACAATCAGAGGGAAATGATTCCGCGAACACTGTGGTTTTGTCCAGTGTCCTTTCGTTGCGCATTCTGTGTGGGTCGGCACGCTCTCCTCACGTCTGCACGGGTTTTCTCTGGGGACTCTGGGTTCCTCCCACGTCCCAAAGATGTGCAGTTAAGTCCATCGGTGTGTCTAAATTGTCCTGGGCTGAGTGAGTATCTGTGAGTGGCCTTGTGAATGACAGGCGTCCTGTCCAGGTGGGTCCTCCTGGCGCCCTGAGCTGCCGGGAGAGGCTCCGGCCACAGGGACCCCGCACTGCAGTCAGCGGGTTGGAAAATAGTGTGACCTTACTTGTTTTCATTCCTTTTTCTTCGATGTATGTATAGCTCGCATTTACGTCAATGTTTGATGTTAGAAGTGTTTGGGGTCTTTATTTGGAAGTTTGGGGATGTTTTTGTGACCAGAAATATGCGGCAGGTGCTTTAGTTCCAACCAGTCGGCCTTTGGCAAAACTGGTTTCCTCGTTCGCCGTTTTGTATAAAGCCACAGTTTCTGAGAGCCCATGGTCGACGTTAAGGGAGGGCTTACCGTACGAATGATGCTGATTCTTTGTAGAATCAGAAGTGAAACGGACTATCCAGGCCATTGTCCTCTCCCAGTTTTTAAAGCTGAGAAAACCGAGGCTCAAAGAGGTGACAACGTCCGTGAGCTCACACAGTAAAGTCAAGGCTTCGGATTCCCAGCCCAAAGTCCCTTCCACACCTTCAGGCTGTTTGCAGGGCACAGTCCTGGAGGACCCCTGAAGCCAGCGGGACGCAGCCGTCCCCCGCAGGCGGGCTGGGGACCCAGTCACTCCAGGGCTGGGGCTGGGCTGAGCGGGACAGGCATGAGAAGCAGACAGACGGAGGACAAATTTCCAGACTCCTGTGGCTTTCTGGACACAGGCTCCTGGTCCTGAATGTGGATTCCAGGCAGACTGAGGTTTTGTTGGGGAAATAAAATAATTGAGCAATTAGCTAGTGGCAAAAGAAGACCAGAAATGTGGATTGGGAGACTTTTTACAAGGGACTCAGTCCTCAGGAGGAGAGCAGCTGTCCTTTGTCATGCAGAGAGGGGACCAGGCCTTCCCTCTGGGTGGAGGGTCTGGTCTCTGGTTTGTGGGGTCAGGATGGGCTTGAAAAGCAGAAAAACCGTAAAACAGCCTCCTCTGACAATGGGGGAGGGGAGACGGCTTACAAAGCTGTCTGAATCAGATTGCTCTCCCCCAAGGCTTTGAAAGGCGGAAAAAGCCCATACTGTTTAGGGACCTGTGTTGTTCGGGATTTTTTTAATTGTGTTAAGATTTTTTTTTTTTTTTCAGAGAGAATATGCCACAAATGCTCTAAGTGTAATTGTGTGAACACTGTACGAGAATTCAGACGCTTCACACTCCCATGCGAGAATTCAGACGCTTCACACTCCCATGTGTGTCCTGTAGGCCTGAGGACACTTAGGACAGGTCTTCTGCAACCCAGACAGCTGTGAGATCACCCAGCCCTTCAGCTGCTCTGTCCCCTCTGCACAGGGTTCCATGGTTTCTGCAGGGGCGCCCCCTGACCTGGTGCTGTTCCCCACAGAGCCGCGATGCCAGCTGCTCCTGAGCTTTGGGGTGGCCCATTATTCCTCGCTCCACCCAGGTCGTTCCTATTCTACAACCCTTGTTCCGGCACCTCCCGCCTCCCACCAAGTCTGGTTTCGTTCCGCGGGGGAGTCCCTGGGGACGGTGACTTCTGCCCGGAGTCACCTGAGGAACCTGGTAACCACAGATTCCTGGACCCAGGCCTCCTGAGGGGGCTCGGCTGGGGGCACAAGCAGGCATCTGGGTGTTAATGTTCCTCTCCACTTTAGGTTTGAGAAGCGGGGCGAGGCTGGGGGAGCGTGATGGCAGGCCTGTGAGGAAAAACCGTCTCATCGCATGGTCCGCAGTCCAGCCGGTCCAGATGATCCCTCAGCTTTCTGATTGGCTGTGAGGAGAGGCAAGAAGACGGTCGGGAAAAAAAAATAGAAAAGACTTTTTTCCTGAAATCCTTCTCAGAGTTTCCCTGAAAATTCGAGAGTAAGAATAGGTGAAAAGAGGTTTTTTTTTTTCTCTTTCTAAGTACTCCGAATATGAGCATATTAGATGCAAATTAAGTTTACCATTTAACACTCTTAAGTGAACATTATGTAGGTCAAAATTTTCCTCTAAGTTTCTGTTTCTTCACCATCCTCTCCTGAAAAAAAAAACACAAAAAACAACAACACAACCTTTTATGTCTTTTCCTACAGCTTTGTTAATTCTGAATATTTTCACTTCCAAGAAAATATAGGAGGCAGGAGACTAGGGTGCTGATTCTGAACTGTGCCTCTCTGCCTGGGCGGCCCCTAATCTGTAGCTTCCGGGGCCAGCCGGGGCTCAAGCTGGAGGCTCTCCTCAGGCCCAGCTGGCCTTCCCGTCCCCATGTCCTGTTCCATCACAGCCCCCCTTCACTCAGCGGTCTGGCCCCTCACAGAAGAGTCCCTGGTCGGTCATGTATTTGTTCACTCTTCTTCCTTAACCGAAATGCCCTTCATCTCTTCTTTGCCTTTGCAATGTTCTCACTGGCAGGTCTCCGATAAATCTCACTTCCTTCGTGAAAACCCCTCTCTGATGTTCTGCCCACGCCATCTCTCCCTGCGCAGTTTATCACTGCGTGCTCTGGATGCCCTTGGTTGCTCATGAAAACAGCTGACTGACGTTCCTTCCGACATTCTGGAGAGAGATGCTCACGTGAGGTCTTCCGATGGAGCACAGTAGTGGCAAGGAACAGACACCCTCTCATTTGATTCTGTCATCACGCCCAGCACGGTGCCCTGCAAATCACGTGTTCGCACAGTGTTCGCTGAGAGAGAGGTAGGGATGAGCCCCTTTTTGGTAAAATTTTGGAAATTTGGACCAAGAGACCTGAGTTCTTAGTCCAAAGTAAAGCCGGTATTCATTCAGGAAACTAGTAACCACCACATACAACTTTCATGTTGAAAAATGTAGACACTTGGCAGATGGACAGACAGTGACAAGTGTCTCTCCTACGCTGCCACCTAACCCCTGGTCATCTTCCCCAGTGTAACGCTGAATCTTGTATGCGCTTCTAGGATGGCCTGAACCTGCACAAGCCCAGGCACGTGACAACGTCAGTATCTGATAACATGTTCTGTTTTCACCTGTCAACATACCCTTGACCGCCTCTCTGCCCTTGGAGACACGGCCAAAGATGGTCAGGGACAGAGCAGGGGACCCAATGCTCCTGACCTCATGTGATTCCCGTGGCCTTACTTTAGGCTCACCCTGTTCTAGATGGAAAATCCTTAAAGGTTTGATCAGATCATGTTTTCTAGGCTGTAGGTTCATCAGTGTGGAGCCAGAGGTCCGACCCGTCCCCAGGGAGAGCCCCAGCGGAGCCAGTGGTGTTGACAATGAAGGTCATTGCCGGATCCTCTAATCTCCGGAGCAAGGCTGATAAAGCGGGGAAGGATTTGCACATTCTGAGAGGTAATTGGAAAGGCGGGCCGAGCAAATAAAATACATAATAATGAGCATGGAGAAATCTCTAGGATTAACTCGGTCCTGCTGGGACGATCCTTTTCGCAGACACTTAAGCATTTTATCAATAGCTCCGTGCTGCAGTTATCACGGAAAGGAAACGAGCTTTTGCCATCCACTCCGGTGAGAAGCTGCCGGCACGTTTTACCTCCTCCCTGCGTGTTCATTAGGGAACGTGACACTCCAGCCACCAAGCAGCCCCTACACCTCCTGCAAACACTTTTTGCTTCCTCTGCCACGCAGCTCTAAGCTGTCCTTTGAGCATCTGGCCTGCCTCTTGGTCTCTAGGCTCTCTGAGAAGTTCCTGGTGGGAGCTGATGAGTTGAGGGGACGGGGGCGGGGCGGGGGGGGCGGAGATCAAAGACGTATCTATGGTACAAAATCAAATCGCAAAGAAGCGTTTATAAGGAAAAGCAACACTGTCTCACTCCATCCTTTCCCACTCTTCAAACATCACTGCTGATGGTTTACCTCCCAAACCATAAACAGTATGCTTACTTAGGTCTCCTCTCAAATTTTTAATAAACACATTGGTAATTTTAGTTCCTTTCGTCACTTTGGAGAATTTAAACAGTATGCTAAAACCTTTGTTTCTTTAGATCGTATTCATTCAGGAAACTAGTAACCAACACATACAAGACTGTGCAAGGGCCACGGTCATGTCCTCTACCAGCCACACTCTAATTTTCACATTGTCAACCTTGGTAACCTTAACATTGTGCTCAGTCCTTGCTTATGAGTTGATTTTAAATGCTGAAAACTAATAAGTAACATTTACGTTACCGCAATTATGTAAATAGTATTTATTACAGAGCCCAAAAGGATGCTATGGTTATATTTATCTTACTATGGTTCCAAAATAAACCTTGGGCCACTCAAAGAAAAGTGTTTCTGGCATCGAAGACAAATGGATATTCTTTTCTTGATACTCCATCCATTGTTCCCAATCTACCTTATTTTAAATTTGCTTCATATTTAGACCATGATTTTCTCGTTCAGCCTTTCATTTTTCTCAGAGTTGCTGATTACTTTTCTCCTTGCTGGCAAAATAATGTGTCTTCACCGTATCTTCAATATTATTCAGCTTTTCCCCATCTGTTTATTGCAGAAGATTCCATTTTTTTTCCTAGAGACACCGTGCCTGCTTCCAGAGGCCTCCATTCTGTTGCTTACACTGGGACGAGGCTCTTCTCAAGGTCTACACGGTCACCACTGGGATTTCCCTCCACTGCCATCTTGGGCCCAATCCACTGTTTTCTAGATCCCTTCCCCTCTTTCTGTTTTCCCCTTCATTTTGCTGGAATACATCTTCGAGCACCTTTCTTAGAAAGGAAGCTTAAATGTCTGAAAGTATCTTTTTGATTTGTTTGGCTGGGTGTAGAATTCTAGTTTCGAAATCATTTTTCGTTAGAAGTGTTAAGGCATTGCTCTATTGACTTCTAGTAAACAGGGCAATTAGGGTTGCTAATGAAAAGTTAGATGCCATTCTAATGATCTACTATTATATTAATGTTTGTTTTCTCTCGAAGATTTTGGATCTTCAGTGCTGCACTGCAAACTCTCGAGCATTCCCCTTTGTGTACCTGTGTATGGATATGTCCGTATTGGTACTCTAGTGGCAGATTGGTATAATATAATGTATGATAAATATTTATATACAGAGACGATATAGTTCATATACACTTCTACTGGTGTAATATACATGTGTAGTTCTCTACGGTAGATACAGGGTAGAAGGTGTGCATATTTTACAGTTTTATCAGATTCTGCCAAATTGCCCTCCAAGAACTGTCTACCAATTTGCAGACCCCACCCAAATCTGTCTCAGAGAACTTATTTTCTCGCATCCTCACCCTCCCTTCATCAAGCGCCTCCATGTTGCTAATCTGATGTGAGGTCGGACTGAAAGGAAATCTTACTGCCTTCGTTTTCCATCCTCCTGATTATCAGTGGGACTGAAGGCTTTTCCGATGTTTATGGGCCATTTTGATTTCCTCTGCTGGTTTTTCTATTGCGTGCTTGGTTTCCTCATGGATTTGCAGCAACTTTTTATATATTCTGGATGTAATCTCTTGATTGCATCCATGGTAAATATATTCTCCCAGCTCAGGGCACCTGAAGAAATAAGAGACGGCCTAAAAGAAATAAGGTGCTAAGTCAGGAAGCGTATGACTGAGACCCAAGTAAGTCAGGAAGCGTATGGCTGAGACCCAAGTCAGGGATGCCGGCTCTTCCCACCCTCTCTTCTGGGTGGCCCCAGGGCCTGCTTCCAGGCAATGTCATGTACTGGTCAATCCCAGAGGATGCTGGTAATGTTCTGATTCTCAAACTGGATGCTGGTTATACAGCTCATCTGTAAAAATTTCACATTCTACATTACAATTTATTCACTGTTCTATATGTATGTTATAGTCCATAATACATTTATTCTAAGATACCAGTAATGAAAAGGCAAGATGAGAGTAGGAGGAGATAGTTGCAATACATAAAAATTATGCGAATGCGTCACTTAGATCGTTGCCTGCACTCTAAATTAAGTAAGGGTTTTTCTTTTTAGGATCTTTTCATCTTTCTCTAACGATATATTTTTATGTGTTTCTATAGATATGTGTAATTTGAAAATAAATTACTTTTTGGATTTGCCAAATAGATTTCCCCCCCATTACATACTTTTAAATATAGATGAGTAGAATTTTGCTATTTTTCTGGAAATTTTTCAAACTATTTATGTTACCCTTAGCTTCCTTTTTCCTATGGTTCAAAGACGTGATATATTTCTTTTTTAAACTCTTTATTTTACCCAATATCCTCAGTTCTTCTGTCTCCCTACGTCTTTGCAAAGTTGCCGGGAAGGAAAAGATGGGCGCTGTCAGCATCCCCTCCGAAGATTTGATGTCAGGAGAAACAGACCTTCAGTCCAGCTAAATGATCAGGAAGAGTATGGATAAACCGCGAATTCTATATCTAGTTCGGGCCCTTCTAAGGCCATATTTTTATAAATGAGCATTTAGAACAAGCGAGCGAGTGACAATAAGTCGCGCCAGGCCACACCCCCCATTCAGCCAGGCACTCGGCGTGGTCGCGACCCAGATGGCCACTGTCTTGTGAAGCTCTCCATCCAGTGAGAGGAGACAGACGATAAACAAGACACCAAAGAAGAGATAACAGAAGAAGTAAACAGGGCAATGAAAGAGAGAGGGACTGGGGTGGCCGCAGGAGGAGCCCGCGTCCGGGATGAGAATGGACCGGCGGGAAAGGGAGTGGAGGAGACGGTCCCAGGCAGAGGGGGCAGCGGGGATGAGAAAGAGCTTGCTGGGTTCCGGATCGGGAAGCCGTCCGGGTGGCTGGAGCACAGCGGAGAAGGGGCAGAGGCTGGAGGAAGGGGCCCCAGGCCACGGCACGGCTCTAATTCAGGGAGCCATGGGAAGCCACTGAGGAGTGTTCAGCAAAGAAGGGACATGATCTCATTTGCATTTTAAAAGATAATTCTAGTGGATAATCAAAATGTGGTATATACATCCAATGAACTATTATTCAGCCTTAAAATCGGTGGACATTCTAATACAGGTACAACATGGCTGCACCTTAAAGACATTAATTATGCTGAAGCTGAATGAGCCGGTCACAAAAGGACAAATACCGTGTGATTCCACTTACACGAGGTGCCTAGAGCAGTCACGTTCAGAGACCGGAAGTAGAATGGTGGTTGCAGGGAGCGGGGGGTGGAGTTAGTGATTATGGACACAGAGTTTCAGTTTGGGGAGATGCAAAGGTTCTGGAGATGGTGACAGTGACGGTTGCACAACAGTGTGAATGTACTTAACTCCGTCGAACTATACACTTAAAAATGGTTAAAACAGTAAATTTTATTTTACGTATATTTTACCACGATAAGGAAATTTTCAAAAGGTAATTCTGCCCGCTGCGTGGAGGACGCACAGCTGTGGGTTGGGGCTCAAGAGGGGAGGCAGAGTGGCCCTCGGGGGCCACAGCACCTGGCAGCCTGCCAGAGGCGTTGGGGCAGTGGTCGTGGGGGCGGGGGGAAGTGGGCAGATTTGCCATCCAGGTCACTACGTTTGTGACGTAATGACAAATGACAATAACAATTTGGAAGGACTAGAAGTTGTGCTAGCATGGTATTTAATATGTTTTAATTTCCAGATTGTCTTTAATAATATATATGATATGTAAAATTTTTTTCAGCAAGATTTTAAAACCCACAGGTAACGCCACTGCGAGTGTCCAAGCCCAGCCCGTATCCAGCTGCAGGACACCAGGCATCAGACCCCATCCACATGGCCCCCGTTGCAGGGGCGTCTGGTTCAGCAAGCTCCCCATGGTCCTGACTCCTGGCCTCTTGTCTGACAGCACGGGGTGACAAGTCCAGTCTCAGAGCACTAGCAAGCACTAGGCAGCGTGACTGGTGCTTCAGGGAAAATAGTGTTGAAGCCTGGAGAACACCTTATGAGACAGGGACAAATTATGATCCCTATTTTACAAATAAGGGACATGAACTTACAGAGGTCAAATATGCTGTGAGTCTCTGCTCTCTACAGCTAGCAGAATGGGCCCCACCATCAGCCAAATGCTACTCTGTCCCAAGGTGGGCACAGGTGGAATCGGAGGGCAGGGTGGGAGGGCACGATACCACCTCACAGCAAGGGAGCAGGACCTCTCGGTCCCCAAGGGGTGGGAGGAGGCTCAGGGAAGGGGTTTCATCCAGAAACCCTCTGGGCTCAGCAGAGGCCAAGGGCAATGCGGAGATCCTGACGGTTGGCGCCTTTCTGTCACCTTCTCCTCTGGACCCATGGCTGGCCTGTCCGGCTCAGAGCTCAGGTCGCTGCCAGTGGGGTCTGGAGGGGCTGTGCCAGCCACCTCAGCGGTGAGGTGGGCTTCTACTCCTTTGCTGGGAGGTGGCTCGGTGTTACAATATTTCATTCTTATATCTCGGCATCATTTTTCACCGTTGCCCGCCCCCTCCCCACCTCACTCAGTTCTGCACTATCCATTTTCCAAAAATCATGTTTCCAAAATAGCAATATATTTTGAAGAATTAACGCCTAGAAGCTTTCAAAATTAAGTTTTGTTGATAAATCCTCTTTTTATCAATAGAATCTTACAGAGAACTCCAATATACAGAGGTAGCGAACATCTTTTAGTCAAATTTGGTTCCTAAGTCAAAGGCCTGGTATTTGCTTATGGTGATGGCAATCGATAAGCACACTGAGGCTATTTAGATGGAGACGAACCTGGAGACTGGAGCTACCAAAGGCCTGTGTGACAGTCACAGAGCCACAAGAACACGACACCCCGAACACCCACACCAGAGCGCTGTGCCCAGAGGAGGGGACAGATCTGTCAACTCGCAGGAGCCATGCTGGTAGTTTGCCTTCCCCACACCTCGCTGTGCCCACTCAGGATTTTTAGGCAGTTCTAGGAGCCTCCCTAATGCCACCGAGTGAATGGAATGGAGGAAGGGGCGCTTCGAGGAACCCCACCTGCCTAGACACTCACTTGCGGTAACTTGGGAGACAGACTTTAAATAAAAGCAGCCATTTCTCTCTGATTTTCAGGACAGAAGCTGGGGTTCTGTCTCCCTCACCCCCAGCCTGATTTCCCTCCGTTGTTCCTCTCCTGAAGTCCCCCTTCACTCAATCTGTGAAGCTTTCTCCAGAAATGAAAGAGAAAGACAGCATATTTCCTTGTGCCTCTTTGTTTTCACGATGCCAGCTCTGGGCAGAGGTCTCTTTGGCCCGTCCAGGGCAGTGTGGGGCAGGAGTAATGAGCTGAAGCATCACCGCCTACAGTTCCTACCAAAACATGTGGGGATCAGTCAGAAATGAACGTCAGAGCTGTACAAAACCCCATTTTAGTCCAAAAAAGAAATTTTTTTTATAACACAAAAATTAAAGCAATTATCGAACATTCAGGAAGACTCAAACGCCTCCAGCAGAAACAATAGCAAATGATTAGGAAAGAGTTGTTTATTGAAGAGAGAAGAACTAATTTGATGGGGTGTTCAGCAAGCTCATAAATGATTTATTCACATCTGGTAGAGCGAAAGCAGAGTGAAACCTGAGAATTCGAGCATCAGAAAGGACAGGTCCTGGTCAAATCAAGGCTGGGGGGTGAGGGGGTGGTGTGTGTGTGTGTATGTGTGTGGTGGGCGGGGAGACTGCAGATCACTTGGCTCTAAGTGACTTCCTCCCACCTACCTTACTCCTGAGCAGTCATCTATCCTGCCTGGCTTTGGCTCGCATGTGTTAGTGCCCAGCACCCTCTACCGGCGGCAGGAAGAATCTTCGTTCTTCCCAGAAACTGGTTGCGTTTTTGATGGTTGGCAGGTGTGGGCAACAGAATCCCCTTCTATAGAATTGCCCTCCGTGCCCTCACGTCAGCTGCTCTCAGATTTTATTTTGGTAAATTATTCAGTTCCAGTCATTTTCCTCAACAACTTTCAAAGGCACCCCTTCCTCCACTTCTTCGAAAGCTACAAAGAAAGCGACACAGGTTTAAAGTAGGTCCATGCATTCCAGGGAATCCATTGATGAGCGGTGAATATGTTCAGAATTCTATTTGTTTATTGTTTTATAAAATACATCATATTAGTACAGTAGCACATTTATTCATTCAATAAATATTTGTTGAGCACCTTTTATGCACTAGGCACTAACAAAGCAAACAAAAATCTCTGCCCTGATGGAGTTTATCCTCCACGCAGGGTGAGGGACATTTAAAAAGCAAATAAAATAACAAGTAAAATAAACAGAATGAAAATTGGTCATGTGAATGAAAAAGAATAGGCAGGAAAGAAAGATAGGGATGTGTCTGAGAGGAGAGGTAGCTGTCATTTTAAGTTACAGTGAGAAGTGAGGGAGCCATTTCTGTGGACTGCTGGAGAAAGACCGTTCCAGGCGGAAAGAGCAGTCAGTGCAGAGATCCGGGCCAGGAGTGTCTTGGGTGTGTTCAGTTTGTTCAAGGGACAGCAAGGCGCCATCTTGGCTGGGGCGGGGTGAGACAGAGTGGGTGAGGTCAGGGAGGAGTGTAGGCTGAGAAGGGCTTGCAGGCCCTTGTAGGTAAGTGCTTCTATTCAGGGAGAAATGGGGACCAGTGGAAGGCTCTGAACGGATGAATGACACTATCTTCAGTGCACGTCTCCAGTGTTTTACGGATAGACATGCACAATTAACAAAGTCTGGAAGCTCTAGGTCTCTATAATAGGCTCACTGTTTCTTTCACAACTGGGGGAGGTAACACGTGAGCTGTTCTAAAAATGAGCTGCAACATGACGTGCCTTCCTAGACAAACTCATTCCTTCGCTAAACCATTCCTTTGAGGTGTCCAGCCCCGGGGACTTTCTCAGTATGGAATGCCCATTTTCACTGAGTATTTGTTTGCATTCCTAACTCCTCACCACTTTTTCATTCCAAGATGCTTTAGTCTTAAAGTGCCTGATTATTACCCCATGCAAATTCAAGCCATGCCTTACAGCTCAGTTCATAGAAGTAAACAGATACCACGGGCACTTGGCCAGGATGTCACCCAGCCCAGCACCAGCAAGACCAAGAGTCACGGACTACAGCTCACACTTGTTTGAGCCAACCCGGCATGTGTGTGTCCCCACAGAAAATACAATTCCACGTTGCACGTGGGACACTTGACTGCTCATGAAGGTTTCATTTCACATACACTTCGTGTGACTGTCTCGGCACCCGAGGGAGGCGAGGAGCATGCGAAGAGCCCCAAGTGCCCTCTGCCTGATTCTGCTTCTGGTTTGGATTAAGATGAGCTGTTTACCATGCGCGCGGCCTGGCCTTAGATGTGTTCTAGAGTCACAATGTCCGATACGGCAGCCACAAGTCACACGGGGCTCCTAAGCACCAGACTTCAAAGACTTTGTACAAAAGAAAAACAACACCCCAAACAGTAAACTACCTCTTGATAATTTCCTTATATTAATTACATGTTGAAATGATACTTTGACTATATTGGGTTAAATAAAGGTATTGTTAACATTAATTTCATCTGTTCCTTTGTACTTTTCAATGTGACTACAGGAAACTGTCTAATTACATTTATGGCTCACATTGCATTTCTGTTGGATAATGGTGCTCTCTGGAGTGGCGGTCCCCAATCTTTTTGACATCAGGGACCGGTGCTCCTATAAGAATCTAATGCCTGAGGATCTGAGGTGGAGCTGAGGCGGTGATGCCAGTGCTGGGGAGCAGCTGCAGATGCAGATGAAGCTTTGCTTGCTCACCCGCCACTCACCAGCTGTGTGGCCAGGAGTTGGGGACCCCTGCTCTAGAGTATTCCAATAACTTCCATTTATTGGGCAACTACAAGCTGCCACACGCACTGTGCTAGGTGCCTTACTATCCTATTTAATCCTAACAATCCTAAAAGTAGATATGATTCCCTCTGCTGGTAGGATTAGGGAACTGAGGCTCCAGGTTATGGAGCTTCTCTGAGGAAACACTACTAGAAAGTGGGAAAATCAGGATCTGGACACAGATCGGTGACTGTACAGCCCTTGTCCTAAAGCCCACCACATCACGCGGCCTGCATTCCAGGGACAACTGAACTTGTTTTATGTCACTGCAAATGCTTCGATTTAACCCACCAGCATCCTGTGACTCAGGGCCATGTTTGTGTGGCCTTGAACTCTGGGGGTGATCCTGAATCAGTGACCTATAAATGCCTTGGATGAGCACATTAACTTAGTTATTCTCAGACGGAAACCTCATGGAGACTGAATGCAAAGGTCACGCCGAGGGTCATTTAACATTCGCATCGGTTCTCCATTGTCGGAGGTTAGACTGGCACATCCTGAGTCACAGTTCTCCCCGGAAACAGGCTGATAGGCAGTTGGCTTATAGCAATAGCCTGTGTGACACGGTGCCACCTGGATCCCACAGCATCCTTCACGGGTGATACTCTAGTTCAGACACGCGAGCAGTGCCATGAGGTTCGATAGTACCTTCCTGATTTTGATCGGAACCATTCGTAGATGCTGTTGAGTTACTGCACTTTCTGAGGGGCCCTTTTAATCTTAAAAATCCACTAATGGATGCTGGTTCAAGGTGGTAATCTGCACACATATATTTAACTCCCTTTTGCAAGCTCTCATTGAGGTGACCAAAGCATCAGCAAGCGAAATGGACGCACAGCAGAAGACCATTAACACCCCAACACGTGTACCAGCAAGAGCCGGACCAACTACAGCCACGTGGGAGGATGGCCAGATGGTCAGTCTCCGGCCGCTGTGAACGCCCTTCCTTCCAGCCTTTAATGCTACAAGAAAGAGGCAATTTCAGAATTACGGTCTTTTTACTTTGCCAGTTAAGATCCATTTGCCTGTGGGGAGCAAAGCAAGGCTCGCTCACAGCTCTTGCTAAATGGAGCGGTGCCCAGTTGGAGCTGGCAACTCCGAAGGGGCTACCCACACCAGGCAGGAGGGGGTGCTGCCCAGCCTGCATCATGCCGCCGCAACAGAAATGCTCTGGGCATGGCCACCTGAATCCCTCACAAGTGAAATCGCCTCTCATCTGACAAAGTAAACGTCCACTCGATCTAAAGTTCCCCCTTCCCTCTTCGAGTGTGCTTTTTAAGATTTGTACAGATATCCACATAATTTGGAGAAAACTGCTTTCAAGTACCCCAACTGGAAAAATAATCCTAAGCAACAAAAAATCATACCCTGGCAGCCATGGACATACACCCTTCGGATTCTCTGCTGTGAGGAGCTAAGTAACGGGTGGTGCCTCTGCATCTGCCAGGTTGCCACCCAGGCCGTCCTTTCTGGCCGGTGAGCTCGGTACGGGCACCCAGGCAGGCCTAGTCCAGGGAGACGCTGGACTCCAAGAGATGACTTCGGGTAAGGACTCACCATCGACCTTGCTGAACGCTCTTCGTAACTGCACTGCAGCCTGAGATTCTTCCCACCCATGCCTGTCTTCCCGCTCCTTCCATGGGTGTCAAACCCGCATCTGGACCCTCCCTCCCTTCTCCTGCACCAGGGCCCAATAAATCTCTTATACATCTAATCCCATCCGAGACCTAAATTCATGCACGTGAGGACACACTGAGAAAGAATTAATTGTAAATAAACTTATTTGAGGAATCAGAGGAAATCTGTGCTTATGAAAGAGAAACAAAGGTATTCGTAGTCCTTAAAGCATATGCACACACTGTTCGAGAGAACACATCCATGAAACAGAAGCGAGCATGAAGAGGCACTAATCTGAGTGCGAGAAAGACTGTCCAAGGGAAAACCTAGTTGTTGAATTGACAAACACAAGCGCGGTGTCATGCAGCGGATCGGATATGGCAGAAAATGAGGTCCCACGGGGGATAGCAGAGAATAAAAGCAGTAATCAAATAACAGGAAAATAATGGTCTAAAATAAAAAGGCTAGTCTTTAGACCTCAAGTCTCACCCAATACCAAGAAATATTAAGGAAAAAGCCACACCCAGAAATAACCTGACATTTTTTAATTTGAAGGATAAAGAAAAAATACAGAAGTGTCTGAGAAACACATACAATAAAACAGAAAACTCAAAACAGACATATAGCTTGTCTTCCATAATACAATATGCCAGAAAACAATAGCAAATGTCTATTATTGTGAAAGGAAAAGACTGTAAGCCGAGGATTCAATACTCAGGATTCGATACTGCAAAGGCAACAGAAAATCATTCCCAGCTACGGAAGGGTTAGGACAGTGCACCGCCCATCACGCTCTTCATTAAAGAAAGAAAATGAAAGTACTCTGAAAATACCAGAGAAGATGAAAAATGAAATTAAAAAACTGGATGGACAATGTAGCAGAATGATTCTTGGGCCCAAATAAAAACTTGAGACTTTACAAAAAAGAGAGGGAGGAGTTGACATATAGTAAAAAAAAAACTGGAAAGCAGGAAAAACCAAGAGCGATGTCTCCATAAGTTTGTTTCTACCATCGTGTAACAAGGAGAGTGTCCAAAATATTCCTGAAAGGAGATAATAAAGAAAACACATACACTTCTTTTTTGAAACTTTAGCCTTTTCCCATAGACATCTAAGATCAAACAGAAACTTTGTTCCATCCTCAGAAAGATTAAGCCAAATGTGGAGCGTGTGTACTTCTCTACCATCTGCCCCCACTAGACCACAGCTGGCAAACTGCAGCACAATTTGAGATCACACAAAATGATTTTTCTTTCTCTACGACTTTTAAGGCCTGTGTTCTCTTTGAATAGCCATTTGAGTTTTTCGATAACTACTTACTACCAAGTTTTGCCCACGGCATCTCGGTGGAGAGCTGTTTTCTGCGTGATAACCATCCTTCTACATAAACGGAGTCCCTGCTAACACCGTGAAGGGGGCCGTGGCGGTGGCTTTCTCGCTCTCTCTCTCTCTCTCGACACCATTTGAAAATGCAGATGAAAAAGAAGTGACCACTGCAGCTCCTACAGACTTTTGAAGGATAAGAGGAGACTATTTTAAATAACTTCATGTCCACAAATTTGACAACTTGGGTCAAAGAGATAAATTCCTTGAAAATATAACTTACCTAAATGATACAAGATGAAACCAAAAATCTGAATAAGCTTTATTGTTATTAAATTTGTTGGGAAAAAAAATCTTCCCACAAAAATGTCAGACCAGCTGGTTTCACACATTAATTCTATAAATGTAATGATGAAAAAGAGGCCAGTTAGAATTTAGTTATTAAAAAGTCAGCTTTAATATCAACAGGAATAGTGGCCACGAGCCAACATCACGCAGGTTATCCGTGCCAGACAAGAAAGAAATGAAATCGGCTCTGATGAAATTCACTTCTTCCTCCCTTTCGAAGGCTTGGCAAATAAAGCTGGGTCTATTTGTTCCCTTGCCAGACCCCGGACGGAGAAGAGTCTTGCTGCCCGCTCCTGGAGCGTGCCCCCACACTTCAGCCCCCGGGCCATGAGTTCACACTTAAGCTTCTCCAGACCCAGCGACTCCACGTCTGCAACAGAGCTGAACGCCAGTAAATCTACAGATTCCTGAGCCACATCCTGGAGAGGGGGGGAAACATATTTAAAACAGGCTCCTTTCTCTGAATAAAACTGTCAACCATATTCTATTTCTCAAGGAATTTTCAGCTATTTTGCCTTATCTTGTTAACAAATTAATAATCTAAATGATTTTCCACACACATTCCCGATACACATAAATGTTAATTTTTCATCTATATATTTAGAAACAAGCATTCTGAACAGTAACAAGTTACATGATTCCCAGAGTCTTAACATTACTTTAAATTTTTTTCATGATTTTTCCAGTAAAAATTCCGACAGTAAAATATACTCAGCCTACATCAGACTATGGCCACAGAAAAAAGTAGCACCCATAAAACTTAATTTTAATGAGGTTCTCATGCCTGTGAATCTATTAATTCCATACTCTTAATGATTTCTGTTCTAACTGAATAATCAGCTTGATTGTCAAAGATATATATATATAACTCAACAAATTCAAACATATGTAACTCAACAAATTCAAATGTTATTCACTAGACTTGCAACTGTTCTATCCACAAAGTAACTTTACAGACTGCAAGACAAAATTAAGTACTTCTAATAATGGATGCTCTGTAAAGAGTGAGAATATTCACATCTAGGGTTTTTTTTTTTAATATATTCAAAGAACAATAACTTTCTCTTACAAAAGATATTTTTTTTAAACATTAAAGAGATCTAGGGACAGACTCTGTCTTTGTAGTTGATGTTTGTTTTAAAAAAAGTCATTTTTTTAGATTTGAGTGAACCTTGGCTTCATTATTTGTGGCCAAATTCTAAACCACATGTCTTTAGAGAGTCACAGCTGGTTGTGAACGCAACAGCTACTGCAACAGCAAACGCAAAA
>NW_006436814.1:4293868-4333333 GCF_000325575.1 Pteropus alecto | reverse complement strand
AATAACTTTCTCTTACAAAAGATATTTTTTTTAAACATTAAAGAGATCTAGGGACAGACTCTGTCTTTCTAGTTGATGTTTGTTTTAAAAAAAAGTCATTTTTTTAGATTTGAGTGAACCTTGGCTTCATTATTTGTGGCCAAATTCTAAACCACATGTCTTTAGAGAGTCACAGCTGGTTGTGAACGCAACAGCTACTGCAACAGCAAACGCAAAACATCCACAGTTAGAGGCTTAAAGATCGAAAGCCAAATCAGGTTTAATTCTGTTTTCTTTTATTCATTTTTCCAAGACTTTGGTCAGGATAAAGCTAATATATACACATAACATAGAAGTTATGTGTGTCAGGATCAATTTAAAGCCCCTAGTATAAAAAATTCCACTATCCTCCCTAGAAAGCACAATTTACGAATTTTTGCTTATTTATTGGGGGTAAGGAAGGTGCTGGTTAAATAAATAATGATAGTCTTTGTGTTTATCAAAGGAAACCAAGTAGCTTGGGTTTCATCTATTCTAAAAAGCAAATCATTAAATCAAAGAGCAAACATTAAAAGATTTTTGCAGACAGAGAACATGACCAACTAGATGAGGGAAAGTGTGCACAATGGAAACAAATTTTTCAAAGGCTGAATGGGGGACTTATGACTAAATGCTAAAAAGGAGGTGCTCCTCTTCTACAGACAAGACCTCCATGTCCAGCTGACGAGTCCGGTTCACAGTACCCAGGAGAAAGCAAAGCTGGGTAATCCCGGAGCCTTAGTGACAGGAAAATGAGTACACGTCATCGAAGAATGCCATCTATCTTACTATTCCTTACGACCGTATTATTAAGAAAGAATAAACAATACCAATTATGCTATAATATGCGATATACATTCAGAGATTAAAACGTAAAAACATGCATCTTAGAATAAAACATGGAACTGAGGACACCGCCTAGCGGCAAAATAATGTAAATTCTGGAGCCGAAAACGAAAAGACCTAAGCATTTTCAGGGGGACAGGCAAGCTTCACCATCATCTATTTGTACTTCTGATTTTTAAACACGCCTTCCCACTAAGTAGCTGATGGGAAAAAAGCACTTTTTCATTTTTACGACTTCTTGTGGAGACTGAACTTACCGGCTGGCCCGCCTCCAGTCCGGCAGGCGGGCTTTCCCCGTCTTCTGCAGGCGCTGCCTTGGCGGCCCTCTCCCCATCAGTCATTTCTTTTGTCTCTTTCTCTTTCTTCAGTTCGGCCTCAGCTGCTTCCTCTTCTGTGGGTTCTTTGCTCTCTGCTTCCTTCTTCTCCTGGGCTCTCTCCGTTTCTGTAGCCATCTTCCTTTCCACGGACACCTCGGGAGGCACCTCTCCCAGCTCGGCACACGAGTCCTCTGAAACGCCACTCCCGGAGTCAGGCACCCGGGCCTGCGGCTGTCCTGGTGAGCTGGAGTCTGAACGTAACCCTGTCGCCCTCTGAGAACTGCTGGGACATTCGACCGCCATCTCGACAGCATCGCTGTCAGCTTTGGGGACATGGAAGCTCATTCCTGAAGTGCTCGGTGCGTCATCACTGTCGTCATCGGAACTCTCAGAGACGGACCCCTCCACGGTCTCTAGTCCTTCCATGCCCAACCTGTCAGAAAGAACACCGTTTATAGCTTCTACTTGAGGAAAAAACAGAAAAAAGAGCTATAGTCCGTTCAGGGAACAGAGACTAGAACCAACCGTCCCAAAGACCCAAGAGGATCTCTTTTTTATTTTATTTATTTTTATTTTGATTTAAGTATAGTTAGTATACAACATTATATTCGTTTCAGGTGTACAATATAGTCATTCGACATCTATATACCTCACAATGTGATCACCCTGCTAATTCTAGTAATCATGTGTCACCGTGCAAACTTACCGCAATACGATTGGCTACAGTCCCCTTCACCCTTCTCACCCGCCCCCTCATCCCCTCTGGCAACCTTTGGTCTGTTTCTATGAACCTGTTTTTGTTTTGTTCTGTTTGTTCATTTGTTTTGTTTTTTATAGAGTCCACATATAAATGAAACCACATGGTATTTGTCTTTCTTTAGAGGAATCTCTTTTTTAAAGTTGTGAATCTTATGAAAAAATTGATTTTATTTAAAGCTTTTTTAAATATATTGTATGAATTTCAACTGTTAAAAATTATTACTGTTAGAAATTAATAAAGTTTTTAAAAATCCTATGTTTTATTCATAATTGCCCCAAACTAGAAACTATCCAAACGTCTTATCAAGTGAAGGATGAATAAACAATCGTGGGACAGTCATACCACGCAATAAGACTTGGCGATAAAAAGGAACGAACTACTGATACATATAACACCACTGATGGATCTCAAAAGCATTACAGCAAGTGAAAGAAGCCAGACACAAAAGGCTACATGCCGTTCTGGAAAAGATAAAACCACAGCAACAAAGATCGCACCAGCCATCAGTGGCTGTCAGGGGTGGGGGGAGGGGAAGGGAATTAACTGCAAAGGGGCACATGGAAACTTTTTAGGGTGATGAAAGTACTCTACATTTTGGTGGTGGTACATGACTATATTTTTCAAAACCCACAGAACTTTGCAATCAAAAAGGTAAATTTTCCTGTATATAAATTATACCTCAATAAACCTGATTTTAAAAAACACACACAATACCATTTCCTTTTTCTCTCAGGAACGTCTAGGTCCCATTTCAGAAAGAACACACGAAATTCTACAGTGAACACACAGTTACGTTATCTTTGGTTAATAATTATCTTTCTATCCTCAAAAGGGAGGCCAACAAGGAAGCAAGATCCATTTGGACTTAACATCTTCTAGAACGTGGCCCAAAAGAACTGAGTTGGTAACCAGAGGGCCAGCTGGGAAGGGCAGAACAGCTATCAGAAGAGCGGATAAAAAAAAGTCTGCTGTGCTTTCCACTCACGAGCACAAACGTGGCGAAGACAGGGCTGGCCTGAAGGACGGCTGTGGAAAACCCCAGGGATAAGGACCACCCGGAAGGTACAGCCGGGCTTCCGCCTGGAAGGTACAGGCTTCCGCCTGGAAGGTACAGCCGGGCTTCCGCCTGGGGTTTTTTCAAAGTTAACTCTTTCAACACTAAACAGTAATTCAAGTATAAAGTTATTTTTATGTGATCTTTCTCTGTAAGGAACAATATTGTTCTTCGGATTCTATTAATGGCACTCGTAGCAGAAACCATTACTGGTGTGTACCATGTGACAATCATATAATCACTGACACTTGAAGATTGAAGCACTCTGGAAAAATTCTGAGCTGCTGCCAAACATTACTTAAAGATGTGTTATACCAGACAGACAAGAAGGAAATGTATCACGTAGTTCCTCGAAGATGAATTTGGAATGAAAATGCAACATACTTACCAAAAGCACTTCCTTTTCGCTGCACTGGTTCCTTCGTCTCTTTTTGATTTGTTAGGCCGCTTCCGAGTCTCACCACCGATTTCTGCCGATACCATCTTGCTGGAGGTGGCCTGCATACCTAACCGGAAATTTTAACAACTCAGTGTCTACTACCCCAAGTTTAATTAAAGAAATTATAAGTAATCTGGATTGCAAAAAGAGCTGCAATCTAAACCTGCAGATATCAAAATCTAAACCTCAAGATAACAAAAATTAATATGATTAAAATGAGATTAATCCCAGATTTATAGCCTTAAAATAATAAGCATTCTGGATCTGGAACCAGATTTTTTAAAACACCAATGTCTAATCTGTAAACCGTGAAGCTGACAGGTTCAAAACTAGCCCTCCTCAAAGCTAACGATTCATTCCCTTGAGCTCATTATTTGCGTGTGTGTCTCTCCCTTGTTATGTCATAACCTTTTTGATGGAAAAGATTCCCTCTTATTCGATTGTACCCAAAATAGTTCTAGCATAATGCTCTGGATTCTAATAAAATAAGTTAATGACAATCATTCTTATTAAAAACCTTCAAGTCTATGGCTGAACAAGCCTGATCCCATCTGATCTCGGAAGCTGAGCAGGGTCAGGCCTGTTTAGTACTTGGATGGGAGACCACCTAGGAAGACCAGGTACTGTAGGTGTAAAAAATAAAAAAAATAAGGGATTGTAAGATGACACAGTCCTTACAGTCTGTGAGGTCAACCAAGGATTGCCTCGCCTAAGAAATTTAAAAAAATAAAAAAAATAAAAAAAATTAAAAAAAAAAAAAAAACTGACCTAAAACTGGAAGCAAATATGTTGAGGCCTAAACACCAACTACAAACTTAACTTATCCCCATAAAACACAACATGTGTTCTTATCTGGAGCCCATGGCCCATTCAATTCAGGGGTCAAGTATATACTGAATGCTGTGTGGGTAGGCGTTCTTTTTTTTCAGGGTCATAAGATATATACTGTGTTTTGAGGAGAGACAGTCCACAGCTTTCACCAAATTTCCAGATGTCGGTAACCCAAAAAGCTGAAGAACTGCGCTTTACGTGCAGTCCATGCACATATGTGGAACAGTCTGGAACAGCTGGCTTCAGGGGTGCCTGCTGACCACACTAAGGAGTCCTCCTTCTCACCTTTGAGGACAGAATCCTCCAGACGCTCAGCCATCTCGTGGCACTGCTGCTGGTAGTCGGGGCTGGTGAAGCAGTGCCTGGGTTCTGCGAGCTTCCGCTGCAGTCGTTCTAGGCGCTTCTGCTCCTTTTCAGCCTCTCGCTCAGCTTGCTGTTTTACCCACTCAGCCATTCTGGGAATGGGAGAGAAAAACTGATGGATATATGACACATACATGTGTAATACATGTAAACGCCCCTCCCCCCAACGAATTAATGCATTCTTGCTCATACTGTGATAGTCCCTCAAGTGTGCCATGCTCACTACTAGCATACTATAATGGACTTAATTAAGACCCAAAGACAATTATGAAATTACAGAAGAGGTTAAATCCAATAATAAATTACAGCACAAATATTTCAAGTTTACGTTTCTGATATGCGTGACATGTGTATCATCACTACTGATAGGAAAGTATGTTTCCTCTTCAAAAAAATAAAAACAGATGGGCATCTTACGCCTTTTCGTGATTGACATCTCTGAGCCGCCTTCCACTGAGATCCCGGCAAGCTTCTCGGTTGGTTGTCTTCTCAATCTGAGCACCGAGTGCTCGGAGCATAGACCCAAATCCTGAGCAAATATATTTGGAGAAAGCAAGTTTAAAAGTGTTCGAGGATGGATAAATGCCGAACTTATGAAAATAGTAATGATCACAAGATTAAAGATGATCTCTGCTTTTTTTTTTTTTTTTTTTAAGGGAATGGACATTAAGATTCCTAACCAGGGAGCAAATCTGAAAGTATCCATAAACTTAATTCAACCTCATGCCTTTCGTCCTTCCTCTTACATTTCTGAAATATTGTATCTATATCACTGGTATATTTTAGAGGGCTTTATCCAGTGTCAGAGAATCCAAGATTCTCAGATTAAAAATTATATGATGAAATTTTATAATGAGTTTAAAAGGAAAGGCAATTTCAGACTGTCACTGGCTGATATGACAAGCTTCGTTCTTATCGACACAATTTCAAACAGCAGGATGATTATAATCTGAGATGTCAGCCCTCTGAAAACCAAACCAAATCACTGTAGATTTTCAGGAAGCTTAGGGATATATGTTAGTGCATCAGGAGACTAAGAATTGTTCACATTCTATTTTTGCTCGTCGCGTTTCTTTTCTCTTTCTTAGATGTGTTAATACAACCAGAACCTTAATCTACTACAACATGTAAACAATTGTATTTCAATAAGGTAACTTTAAACCTCCCTTGGAACTACAATAACTAGACACGAATCTCAATAAAAGTAGGAGATTTTATTATTTTTACACACTTTCTTCAGCAAATTGGACAGAACAATGATCATTCTCTTCATCTAAACTTCCCCAAAGCTCTGGAGCCCACGCTGCCTAAGAGCTACCCAGCTGGAGAAGGTGGGAACTGTATATACAACATCTTCCTCAAAAAGAATTAAAGAAAATATTCAAAACCAGGTAAGTAAATAAAGGACTTCATAAAGCAAAACAAGGTTGGCATACACAGAGACCAAGGAGTTTGTTAATCTAATACAGATGGCTAAAGTCTGCAAATGTGTTACAACTAAGCAGATGACATTCACGTCCTACCTCCTTTCCCACCACGAAGTCTGGGTTCCAAACTATAAACAGCTCCATGCTGTACTGTGTCGTTGATGTTAACGAGCGATCCATTGCATTTCACAAAGAAGCACTCCTCTGGAACATCCTAGAGACAAATTTGGGTTTCTTTTAATGCTGTTTATGAGACAAGTTTCCCGCAGGAAGGGACCTGGCTTGTTATCTTTTTATTACTCCGGTGACAAGCGGGTAGTATGTATTCAATTAGTATTTGCTGAATTGAAAACGAAACTACTAAAAGGAAAAAGTCATTTCATATGATGTATTCTGGGTACAATTATTTCCTAATACCTAAGCGTGATATATAGGAGAACTCTTTGTCTTTTGGGTAAATTCATAGTGAGACTGATTTGTGATGAGACTCCCTATGACACTCACTGCCAGGATGCCAAACAGAATAGACGGAGTTGGATTTAAGTTGACTGGAGTTTTCCCAAGCAAATACGACAGCAGGAGAGAGGAGCAGGGAGCTCGGGCTACATGCAATGTTGGGATTAACATGGAGGGCTATTCCTGTCTGTAAAATACCGTCTACTTTATGAGATGTCGTAAAGTTTAAATAAGATAGGGAACCTCATATTTGTTTAATGTTTATGACTTAAAAGGCACTTTAGTTTCTTTTAATATTTTATATGTCTAATGGGTATGGTATTTCCAAAATTCTAAATAACTTTAAAAGACATTAACATGAAGGAAGGAATATTATAGTTCATTTGCAAACAAAACTGCTTATTAAACAAGACAATTGAGCAACAAAATTGCATTTTCTGTTAAGATGCTTGTCAATTATAATCACTAGTAGAAAAGACCAAAGAAAATTTAGAATCGATTTAACTGTTTTCAACTATTTGTGTATTTTAAAGCACTTTAAGCACAAAGTATTATGTGATTCTTAGCCTGATCAGCCCCAGGTCACCAGAGACAAACCTATAGTCCATCAGAGTCAAATTTATCGACTCATTGCAACGAGGGGGGGCTGCACATTTTTGGAATCATGGAGTATTTCATCATCATCATCAACAACAACAACAACAGAGTTATAATATTTGGAGCAATGGTGGCGTTTAGGTGAAATTTAAATGAAATGGTGTTTTGAGAGGCTCAAAACAAAGCAGGTCTGCGTATAAAGGGGCAACACCAAGTCCAGACTGTGAAGCAGATCCAGGCTCTTGTTTCCTTGGGAACTATAAAGTTAAAATAAGTGTGGACTGCTGTGTTCAAAATCCCCTAATCTGAAGCTCTGCACCTGGGTTAGAAATCGAGAGTGCTGCCGTATATCAAAGCGACTTAGATTCTCAGGCAGGAGTGGGAAGCATCATTCTTACTGACGCAATTTCAAACAAGTTTTTTACAGTCTATGATTTTCGAGATCAAAGTCTCTCACTGAATAAGAAAGCAGTAGACTTTCAAGGGAGTCATTTTGACATTTCACAACTGCCCCCATGTCCTTGGGAGAAATACCGTTTCTTAGTAACTTTGCAGCTGACTTTATCTGTTATTCCAGTCGGATGAACAGCAGAGCAGATTTTCACTTTCTCCATGAGAGCAAACACTAAGATTATCATGTGTCAGAATACTTTTGTTTTAGAAAGGATAAGTGTGAACTTGAGCTATTTTTACATATTCCAGTATTTCGTCGAATGCCTTTTTATGTCTTGTCTTTATGTTCAGCTTTGTTATGGTGATGTTTCTTAATACACAGCTGAATCCATTCATTTATATTTTTTACTTCTTAAAATTATTTTTTCAATACTCCTCTAAATTAAGGTCCTAATTTTTTCTGGCCTCACTTTGGATCAACTGTCAGTGAGTTTGAAAATCGTACTCATGAGGTAAGAATTATCTTCAGTGATATTAATCCCAATTATTTTAGAAAATATTTCCCCATTCAGATTGACAAAAAAGGTTCTCATAGTTTTTAGATTGGACTGCAGTGTAGGAAGAAAAATGAAGACGCTGAAAAACCACCTTATTTGCAAATACACATGGCTTTTTCATGGAACTTGTCCAAGCAAACATTTGGTTTGGACTACAAATGTTAACATGTGTTAAGCTTATAAATAACAAGCAGAGGAAACAGCCTAAAGAAGCAAGGACGAGGTGCGGTTATAAAGAAAAACAGTACTAGATCAAGTGCCAAGATTAAAATTAGATTCAGGGAGACCACCCAATTTTTTGGATAACTGAACAGGTTTCCTATCTCATAGTTGGTACAAGCTTGCTTGCTTGATAATTAAACCACACATATAACTTTAAAACTCCATGATAGGTTTTCAAAAATATGCATGGACAAATGAGACCATCAAATGATTAGTAAAAACATCTAAATGACAGGCCCTAAGAATCCATGCCTTCAACAGGGCACGTGTGTGAATGCTTGGCTCCAACCAGTGAGGACCAGATAAATCCATTCTCCTCCCCAACCATCCTTTGGCCTGGGTTTGGATATCACATAGTTCTTCTCTAGGTCGGAGCTAACAGGGATATTTGATCAGTGGACAAAATGCATGTCATATAACCAATGAGTAAATGTAAGGAAAACATAAGGAAATGAGCCTTAAAAGTGATCTGGCCCAGCTCTCTCATTTACGGATGGAGAAACAGAACATCAAAGTGTTTTCTGTTAGTCCACACTGAGGGCTGGACTAGGCGCCTGTGAGCGGAGGGGTTTGTCCCCCTTCTGTGGGGCAGCACAAAACGAAAGCAAAGGAAGGCCTCAGCATCCGTTTGAAGCACCGTAAGACTGAGAAGCCCTCGGCCTTAAAAACCAAAAACCCCAAAGAACAGACGCACCCCAGACAGACCCTCTCCGCACCCAAGCCTGCCTCGTCCTCCACGTTCCCCTTCCTTCCAGGAACCGCGAACCTCACCTGATCTTGGCAGTGTCGGTGGATAAGGTCTCGGACGGAGCACGGGGCCGAGGCAGCCCGCACCGCCCTGCAGCCGAAGCCGGGGCCGCGAATCCACACCAGCGCCGCCAGCTCCGCCATTTCACCCAGTCCGGGAAACAGACACCCGGCGCCTCTGGATGACGTTGACCAGCCGCGCAGCGCCCCGCCCCGCGGGCCCTCTGCTCGCCCCGCCCCTCCCCCGGGGCGGGTCACGTGAGCCCGGCCGCGGAGCCGAGCCGGCGGGGGGAGGGGAACAGGAAGAGTCTGGCGAAGGCCGATAAGACCGCGGAGCACTAGGGCGAGGCGTTGCTAGGGGAAGTTGCTAGGGCGGGGCTCCAGGGACGCTCTATAAAAGGCTGGCGCTGGGTTAGGTTTCGAGCTTTATGGCTGTAAGCGATAAGAGGTAACTAAGCACCGCCCTGTGCTGCAGGCTTTGGCCCTTTTCCTTACATCTGTGCAGTTATTTTTGGGTGGCGGGCGGGGAATCGTGGCCTGAGAAGGCACTGCTCCCTGGGGGCGTGAGGGGAGAGGCTGCAGTCCCGGAAGCGGTTCGAGGGGGGCTGCTTCCTCCTCCCTGGAGAGATTCCCCCCACCCAAGGGGCAAGGGAAACGACCTCAGGAGGTCTCTAAACAACGGCTCCCGGGTGGTTTTTCCTCTCGGTTTACCACGCATCCTCTTCCTTTACAGAAACTGCCAACCTCTCGTTTTCTGCCAGCCACGCTCAGTTTATTCTTATTTCCGCCTGTTCGCGTTCTGCGTTATCTCCACTTCAGCTCTGTTTTCAAAATATTTCACAGCAAGTGGGCCCTTGTGAAAGGCAATGGCAGGAGTGACGCTCACAGTAATGCTGCTTCGAAAAACCCTGCTATAACTTTTATTCTGCACCATGGAAACACACTCGTACAGATTTGCATAGCACAACTTTAAGGATCTGGGAATCTGGACTCCCTTAATATTTAATACGCCGAGGTTATGGTATTTCGAAAATCCTGAACAATTTCAAAACCACTGGTGTGAAGATAGGACGGTTATTAGGAGATACCTGTGCCTACAGAACACAAATGAATTCCCTGCTGTTAAGATACTTGGGAAATGATACTCATCGCCGAAGGGAAAGGAACAAAATATTCAGAAATCATTTTACTGTGGTGGTTTGCACAGAAATAGAATTTCAACGCCTGTGAAGTTATAGCTTCTACTGTGTCTTTATTTCTCTTACACAGGAGGGAAAACGGGAAAGGGCCTCATCGTTTATTACAACATTATACCTAGTCCTTCCAAAACCTGAAATCTGAATGAAATCATTCACTTTTTGTTCCTTTGTTACATTTAAAAATTAATTTAAAAATTACTTTAAAAATCTAGGGCGATTTTAAATAGTATTGAATAGATAGTTGTCATTTAAAACATGAAATAGCTATTGTTACTAACTTTTCAAAGACACAAATTTCCAGAGCAATATATGTCATCTGTTGCTACACCCTGAGCATGTAGCACCATATATACACATAATAGACGTTAAATAAACATTCCTTAGATATTCGAAGAATTACTAATGTCTAATTATTCCCAGTATACATTTAAAGAAACATATTTTGCACTAATATAACATTTTCTCTCAGGATGCAGAATTTGACTTGGATTGGTCAATATCAAATTCATTTAAATAATGCGGAAATTGAGGTACCTAAAGTTAGGGCCAAGGCCAAGAACACCATGCATATCAGTGGGAAAAAATCTAGAAAGACAGCTGATGAGCTGGGTGGCTGAGAATACATGGTGGTGTCCAGTAGACAGTGTTACGTGGTCAGGTTGGTCAGTGGTTACGGAAAAATAGAGACAACTGCTGCCACCTTCCTCACCTCATGGTGTTAGGTAGGGAAGGAACAGGAAAACACATGTAGGGTTGTGACAACTGAGTGGTGAGTGGGTGGGGACCAGTTCCTGTACTATCAAAACAGTGTAGCTGTGCTCCTAGGACTGTATTTGGGGTTCTTTCCAATAAACCACGCTGGCTTCGTTCCTGCCCATCTTCTCCAAAAGATTGACTCTAGCTGTATGTTTGCTTTTTGATGACTGGTTCAGCTGTCACGAGAAGGACACAGTAAAAGCATCTTGAGGCAATGTGGAGTAATTGTTCACTGCCAGGAAATGACAACACTAATGTTTGTGTGGCAACCCGTGACAGGGGCTCCACTGAGTCAAAATGTCATACCGTTCTGCAAGAACAGGAAGCAGAACCACACGCGCTAGCACTTTCCATAAATGACAGTAAGGCTTCTACACTAGTGAATTCAGACTATGTCCACGCGCGACAAGCAAGTTGCACTTCTGTGTTTTCTGCCGTGTTCACGCTCAGAGGAGATGGAAAGAGGTTGCTAATGCTATCTTTACGACAAAATACAACGGTGCAGGCTGACTCCTCCTGTGCCACAAATGCAAAACTGCTACGATCTCCTAAATTGGCAAGTGTCGCCTTATAGATGGCTCTGGCCCCAGGAACAATAAAGTCAGCACCTCACTTGAAACAGCTTCTGGATAAGAGCCGTATAGTCCACACTAGGTGGTGGATGGTGTGGGAGGTGGAGCCTAAAGCAAGGATCTGAGATATTGGGCTACCAGAGAGGGCGCAGCTCCACCCTCCTTTTATTGGGCAGAAGAAAACAGGACTTGTCAAGGATGAGGTGGAGTTGAGAGGTGGAAGAGGTTCGTGTTTAGTGCTGATGCGGAAAGAAGCTGGAGAGGGGAGAAGACTGGGGTAGAGGTGCAGAGCAGAGATAGAAAGCTGGACCCCCGGTCAGTGCCGAATACAGAAGCCCACCTCTTTGTTGTAACAGCAAGAAGAAGAGGTTTTCGTTCAGAGTGGACTTACATCAAGGACTTCTATCACTCTCGATTGCCCTGGACATTACCTTGTTCCTGTTATCGTGACAACACCAGTTTCTAAAGGTTTATTGGTTAACATCATCCTTTTAGCACTACCACATAATGTTACAGTGAAAAATTAAAATTTCGGCCATGCTATTCACTAGAACTATAAAGCAATATTAACATAGCACCTATCTTCCGGAAATTTATGATCTCATCAATGGGATTTTTTTCAACATTGAAATTTTATTTCTCTCTAGGTAATAGAAATCCATAATCCTTTATGAATTCTGCATAATCAAGCCTTCCAAAAGGGGGTGTTCCTGCTGGAGAAGTGATAGGTGGGTCTTTGGGGTATTTTTTTTCTTTAATTAGTTGACATTAGAGTATGTCTACTGTATTAGTCAGGGTTCTCCAGAGAAACAGAGCCAACAGGAGATATATATGGGGAGAGAGAGAGAGAGATTGATTTATTATAAGGAATTGGTTCATACCTCACATGATTATGGAAGCTGACAAGTCCCCAGATCTGCAGGGTGAGTGAGTAAGCTGAAGACCCAGGAGAGTTAGAGTATGTCTACTGTATTAGTCAGGGTTCTCCGGAGAAACAGAGCCAACAGGAGATATATATGAGGAGAGAGAGAGAGAGATTGATTTATTATAAGGAATTGGTTCATACCTCACATGATTATGGAAGCTGACAAGTCCCCAGATCTGCAGGGTGAGTGAGTAAGCTGAAGACCCAGGAGAGTTGACGTTGTAGTTCTAGCCTGAAGGTCATCAGGCTCAAGACCTAGGAATTCTTCCATTTTGTTTATGCAGGTCTTCAACTGATTGGACAAGGCCCACCCACAGTAGGACAATCAGCTTCATTCAGTCTACTGATTCGAATGTCAATCTCGTCCAGAAACTCTCAGAGGAGCATCCAGAACGATGTCTGATCAAATATCAAGGCACTCAGTCCAGTCACCCTGACACAAAATTAACCATCACATCCACTAACTGGGGTTATCTTTGATAAAGACATAACCGTCACTATTTAATTTTACTTTGGCAACCCAAAAGAAGATACTATTTGGTGAATAGAGAGAGACTGATTAAAAGTTGGTGTTTCTTACTCCCCAGAGGTTTCACTGTGTGAACCCAAGAAACTCATCTGACTGCTTTATGCATCTGCTTCTGCACGGTTGAGCTGCACTACAACTGTTGCTAAATTTACCTTTTCACCACAGGGTGTGATCAAAATTCATGATTGTAAAATTCTTTGAGATTTTTTTTGAATGAAAAGTGTATGCCTTATCAATTAAAATGTCAAGGGTCATTGGGCAACTAAATGAGGATTCCAGTTTGAATCAATTAAAAGTATTTTAATTACAGCTGTCTGGCTAACTCACCTACCTAGAACACATTTTTTAAAAATAAAAAATAGAAATAAGCCCAAAGGTTTCCACACAGCTAAAGTCTGTGCATTTTTCCATGAGAACCTTAGGCTCTTCTTGTTTTAAAACAGATTCAAACTCAGTGACGTCCTGAAGAGCCTACAGAAAATTGGTAAATTTATATGAAGGAAATTATTAAATTATAAGAAGCAGGGAGAAAAGAATAGCAAAATCGAGACTACGAGAGGTCCCCTGGTGTGGGGATGAGAATGAGAAGTAATAGTCGCAGCTGGGGCGACGATATAAAAAGACAAAACAAAGCAAACACCGCCATTGGGGAAAATTTTGTCTTGAGTCAAACACACCACAATAGAAACTAAAGACAGTCTATGGCACGGCAGAATGATAGAATTAATGAAAATCCTGAAAATCCTGAATCCCGAAGGCAAGGCTCAGTTAGCTTCAGTGCACCCCAGTTAAGATGACAAGGCAGAATGATACAAGTTTTAGAAAAAGTCCACCACAAAGGGTAGAATGAATATATGGGGCGAACCCTAGCAATAGTGAAAACTCAGCTATTCAGAACAGCATTTTTCCTGAAAGCTCTAGACTGACAGTCTTAGAACTTTGTCCTCTCCCATTGGGTAGCTTTTGTATTTTAATGCACTTCAAATAGAGCGCAAGACAAACTGCTTCGTGTACAAAGAAACAGTTTCCTCCCTGTTCCTGTAATATGACATTAATTTCAACATGTAACTTCTCTTTTAATTATCCAGAGCCTTGAAAGACAGACGATCTATACCACTCTGGGTAAGAAGATAAGGATGGAAATGATGCAAAAATTCTCTCATTTTCCATAAGTCAGTAGAAGATTTTCCTTTGAATATTTACTAAAAATTTATAATGCATGCATATGGACTATATAAAAGATTCGTAAAGGACATGAATGTATATATTTTTCCTGTAATCGCTGTCAAAATCATCTGCACATTGGTAGAAGGAGAGGAATAATGCATATGCACTGCTACTCTTAGGAGATGCAAAAATTTCATATATAGTCTCCAAATGATGTTAGTATTAAGTCAGAGTAGTGATTCCCAAAGTCTATTCCATTAAATGTTAGGTCACCACGATGCACTCCTATAAAAGAATTCCATTTTCGAATAAATTTGGGAACACTCCCATATATATATGTCCCCAGGTAGAGATTCACAAAGTTCATTAACATGACATAAAACCCCTACACATTCTTCTATCTTTGTTTAATCCAATATTTCACAAACCTGCTTGACCAATTACAACTGTTAGCGTGCCCTAGGATTAGTATTCAGAAAACGCTGGGGTTGAAGTATGGTTAGCTATGGGATTTCCAAATATAAAACCAGAGAATACACAGCCTGCAATTCCTGAGGGTGTTCTTGGAGTTCAATTCGTTTTAATTCATACGAACACACTTTTTTCTCCACACGCCATCAGAATCCGCTTTACCACATACATTTTTTCTAGTTGTTAGGACCAGTGCTGGTGAGCTAAGTCTTTCTTCTTCCTGCCGCTTGAACGTTAAGACAATAGCTAAACACAACTACGTTTCTTGTGTCGTGCCTATGTGCAGAGTCGATAAACACGAAGGAATGAACTCCGTCAGGATGATTCGTAAAGGACATGAATGTATATGTCATAGCTCATACTGGAGACTTAAAGACCTGCCGCATGAGCGGGTTGTTCAATTTAACAACTCTTTATTTTTTACCTACAAACTGCAGGAAAAGAGAGGCAAGAGAGGGGGCACTAGACGGAGAGACACCAGGAAAACAAAGGTAAGAGCCTTCTCTCCAGGGACTCTAAAACCGTAATAAATAATAATGATTCTTAAAACATCTCAGACTATATTATAAATGCTATAATAGGCATTATAACAGACACCCATAAACTACATCCTATAGGCATATAGGGGTGAGAGAGGCAAAGAATTTGGGTTTTGAATGGGTATGCGGTGGATAGGCTGGTAAGGTTAACACACACTTTCTAGAAAGGCCCAGAGGAGGAGAGTACAGGGTTCAGGGAATGACAAGACGTCTGTTACTGCAAGACCATGCGTAGCTGTGGGAGTCGGGGGTGGGGGTGGGATTTGGGGGGTGGAAACCGTAGCAGGTAATGACTGCAGAGGTAGAGAAGACTATTTAACCAGAGACAGGCAGACCTCAATCTGTAAGGGAAGAGAGAACACAGCAGGTTTTGGGCTGAGAAGAGGCACGATCAGACCCATATTTTAGAAAAGTAACCCTGGGGAGAGATTGGAGACATAAACAACAACAACCACCCTTTATTGAGTAGCTATCCCTATTTTACTAGTATGAAAACAGGTTAAGGGGCTTGACCTAGGTCGCACAGCAATTGGGTGTCAGAACCAGGGTTTCAACTTGGGTCTGATTCCGCAGCACGAAGACCTACTATCAGATCCTATAATTAGGCTACTGCCAAGGTCAGAGGAATGAAGTCCTACAGACAGTGGCAGCAGAGAGAACAGGTGGAAGACACTGAGGAAGCAGAATGGATAGCGATGGCTCCCTGTCTCCTCGTCGTAACCTGGCATCCTACCGGAGAAATCACAGTCTAGAAAAGAGAAGATCACAGAGGGAGAAACGAGAAGACATTTAGTGTCCTCCTCCTGCCAGAAACCCTCAGGATCACTGCTGACGTCTTAGCAGTGAAACTCAGGAACTCGTTTCAGTTTTGTCTTTATCTTCAATGTATTTTTTTTTTTTTACCAGATGCCTTTTTTTGGCCTTTCCCTGTGGATATCTGGGCTCCATGTGCAGCCTGTCAATGTCTGTTATGAATTCATAATGATATTCTGTTATTATCTGCATGAATCTGGAAAGTGCGCGTGTGTTTGCGTTATAGATCTGGGTAAATAGAAAACCCAATGAGAAGGGCTGGATGCTGTTATGATATTCACGATATTCATGAAATGCAGATGTGGATGAAGACATTAGGCCTGTACCTGTCATCCTGAGTTATTCCTTGGTGTGATTATTATATTGGATATAGACCTTGTTTGTGCATCAAAATTGATGTCTACCGTCCATGAGACAAGATGATCTGTGTTATAATTTGAACACTGTATAGGACTTGTTTTAGGGTAAGAGTGGCTTCCTGGAAATACGATTACCTTTTCTTTGAAATTTCAACACTCACGAGATATAAAACAGGAAGATGGGATTCCCCCATCAGATATTTCAACGATTCCAATCGTACTGGCTTCTTTCTCAAAGCCTGGGTACCTAGTTATGTTTTGCATGTCTTAAACCTAAAATCCTCCTCAGTCCTGTTCCCTTCAGACACCCACACTCTCAGTTCCCTCCCTCTGGGCTTCAGAGGTGTTCTCCCTGCCATCTGGATGTCCCATGTGTATCAGAAGGTCAGTTACTTCTGCTCTAAGCTTGCTTTATCTTTTATATTTCCTAACTCAGTGACTATCATCTATCTACCCAGGCTTAATTTGTAAAATCGAGATTCATCGCAAATCCCCATGCTTTGTCATCCCCCAAATCTGATCAATGTCCGCCCTTCCACCCCCAGTGCTAATGCCTTGTTTCAGCCATCACGGACTCTGGCCTACGTGAGCTCCACCCTTCCAACCACACCCCACACTGTTGCCAGAGTGACCTCCCTAAAACCAAATTTAATGATGTCATTCCCCTGCCCAAAACTCTCCAATGACACCTGATAGCCTCTAGGGGGAAATTCAAACACCCAAACTGTCCCCTGCCCAGTGCTGTGTCTTGATCTTATCTAGCCTCCCCATCGGACTCCATGCTTCAGCCATGCTGGCTACTCACCTCGTTATTCACGCCTTCATGTCTTTGCTCAAATGGCACCTTTCAAGCTTTTCTCATGCCTGCCTTTCCTCGACATTCCCCGCCCCACTAGACCTTGCGACAACTCTTTTTAAACTAACTTGATTGAGGTAACATTGGTTAATAACATTACATAAATTTCAGGTGTACAACTTTATAATACGACATCTGTGGACTCTAGTGTGTGCTCACCACGTGAAGCCTTCTGCCTGTGACAATTCTAACACAGTGACAAGAACACCGTCATCCCCTTGGCTTCCTGTGACAGAGAACAGTCCGCTTAAGGACAGGGACAGCATCTTAGTTATCTTTGTACTTTCAGCTTCTAGCACAGTGTCTGACAGAGAGTTGGTGCTCAGTAAATATTTAAAGAAGGAATGTTTCTGAATTTTCACTAGCTTCATTGGAAGCTTTCTTTTTAGTAACTCAGAATTTTTATTTTGGGGTGAAGATAATGTCCCACATGTTTCAATACAGCAGATGTTAACCTTTTTCTCCCGTCGCTGTCTCCAGCCTGTGAAGGCTCTGATGCTCATATTCCAAGTGGGAGTGAGGGAGCCATCAGAGGCAGGAGGCGGGGTAACCTGGGGGAGGTGAGTGAAGCCAAGAGAGTAATTTGTCTCCAATAAGACTTTCAATTTGGAGGAAGCAGTGGTTCTATTTAAGACTGTGGAATCAGCTGAAATTTTATTTATATTTAAATCTAATCTCATATTATAAAAGGTATTTATTGTGGGGGTGGGATTAAAAGTCGCAGAAAAATCTTAAGTCCTAGAGGTTGTTTGCATAAAATCCGTAGACAAACAAATATGCTCACTTTCAATGTAGTCAAAGTTATCCGTTTTTCCTTTTTAGTTAAATGTTTTATTTAAATGTCTTATTTAAGAAGTCTTTTCCAATTCCAAGGTCAAAAAGATTCACCTGTATTTTCTACTTTGAGTTTTTGTGTTTTGTTTAATATCTAAGGTCTTAATCCGTTTGGTGTCTATTTTTACTTATAGTGTGAGGTAGGGATTCAGTTTCATCCTTTTTCATGTGGATAATAATTTTATCCAAGACTATTTATTGAATAGTCTTCCTTTCCCCACGAGTTATAAATGCCACTTCCGACATACAGCAAAGTTTCACACCATCCTATTCTATTCCATTGGTCAATGTGTCTGGCCCTGGGCCAGTATGGCACTGTTTTAATTACAGTAGCTTCATAATAGGTTTTATTATCTAAAGGGTAAGCTGCTCCTTGCTGATCTTCTTTTACAAGCATCCTGTCTCCTGTTCACAGTAACAAAAACTCCAAAACAACCTAGATTCCCATCGAGAGATGAGTAGATGAATAAGCTACGCTTTATTCCCACAATGGAATATGTTTCAGCAGTTACAACAAATGAACTGCATCCACATGTAAAAATATGATTGAACCTTAGCAATACAGTAAGTGAAAAAAATAAATTCCAAAAAGTTACACACATTATGATACCCTTTTTATAAGGTTAAAAACGACTGGTATAAAAATGTCCTTTTTCGAAATACATCAAGGTGAATTAAAATGGTATTAAAAAGAAAAACAAGTGAATGAGAACCCAAGATTCAGGATGACGGGTTCCTTCAGAGAGGGGAGGGCGGGGGTCCATTGGGGGTGGGTTTATATGTGCTCGTTACACGATTAAAAATAACGAAACGAAAGATATGCTTGAACAATGAGGATGTGTTTAATCCAATCCCAAGGTTTAAAAAAAGATGAAAAAAATAAAAGCTATAGAAATGGCCTTTGAGAAGGTATGTTGAGTTCCAAGTATTCCAAGGCCGATGATTTTTGTTGCCGAACTGCCGTGCAATCTGAAAAGCCGCTCAGAAACTGCCAGGCGGAGATACTGTCAAGAATGCAGAACAGCGTGATGGAGACAAAAACGCTCTTGCTTCTTCACACATTCTTGAATCCGTGCAGATTGCGTATTGTGGTCAGTAATAAAGGGTTTTCTGGCTAGCATCCTTTCTCTACCGCTTCCTCCTCCAATAGCCCCAAATTTATCTTCCACATCCCCACTGTGGAGTAGCCTGGAGTTTAGAAGTGGGACACCCCCTCCTTCCACGGCGGGCCCTGACTAATCAAGGTGGCCCCTCTGCGCCCCACTTCAGTCATCACTTATGGGTTAAGGAAGGGGTACCTGATAAAAACTGGCCTGATCAGACTGAAGTTAGAGACTTCTGTTTGCTGTTTGGAGGAGAATGCATTCTCCCCCACTAGACTTGAACTGGAAAGAACGTAGCCTGGCCCGTTGCTACTGGCCATACTGGGAATAGAGACTATACCTTAGAAATCAGAGCTGAGGGGATCCCAGGACACGGATCCCGATGGAACTGCACAGGAAGCCCACATTTCCTCAGGAATTTTCAGTTTCACGAGCAATAATAAAAGTAAAAATCCTGTTACTTTATAAGCCAACCTGAAATGGGTTTGGAGACCTCGTGACAGGAAAACACCCTAACAGCGATATGCTGTCTAGGCGGCCCCTCACAAGGCACTTTGGAGGGATACAAAAATGGAAAGGAACGATTAGCCCCTGAGGTCCCTTTATACATCATCTGAGGGGAAAATGCGATGAGTACCATAAAAGTATAAAAACACAGCGCCGTATGGCTGAGGGGACAAGGGTGGGGTGAGTGTCAAGAGAGGTGCTCTAGGGAGGAAGTGGCATTGAAGGTGGTCTCTGGAGAATGAGATGGCACAGGCGGTGTTGGTATCTGCTGGGGGCTGGGCAGAGAGGGTCCCACGGAGCCGAATGGCAGAACCGGAGATGCAGATGCTTAAAGGGACAGGATGGGTTTGGGGACTTTGAGTTTTTTCAATGCTTTCTACATGCCAGGCACTTATGCAGATTATTTCTTTTAAGCCTCACTATTTCTTTTAAGCCTCACGCAGAAAACAGTGCTATTACTGACGTTTTTCTGTAGAAACCTGGGGTACAAAGAGGTTAAATAATTTTCCCAGCGTCTAACTGTACAGCTAGTTAATGCAGCAGCCAGTCAGTCTAAATCGCCGCACCTAACCATTAGACCACACCGCCTTCCCAAGTGTCGCAATAAGCAGGTAACTCGTCTCTGCACACAGTCAATGTTGAATGACTTCACCCAGTGGCAGGGTTATATGGTCCGAGGAATGGCCCTTTCTCTAGAAATCCCAGCTGAATTCATAGAAGCCAGAAAGATAAATAGGAAAATGTCACCTACACATAATAAATAAATACACGTTGCTATGAATAGTGTTCATACTCTGCTTTTCTCTGAAAGGGCTCAGAGCCATCTGGGCACAACCTGCCTTCCCACTTATTCAGATAACAGCCCATGGAAGGTTATTGAGGTCGTTTGTCCTCACTCTGCGAGGCCCCAGGCCCTCAGCTCTTCTGGTCATATGCGGACCTGCTTAGGCAGGTGTTTCCCGAGCTGGCGGGCACCCCAGGAGGATGAGGCGAGACTCCCCAGCACGCTAGCAGATTTCTTTCCTGTGGGCAGCAGCCAAGCCATGGTATCCCTGACCTCGGCTCCCCCAGGCCGCTTCGGAAATGCATGTAGAAGCTCCTTGCCTGGGGGCCTCCGGGGCTGGGAGGCCTGGGACTGGCAGGAGAACCCTGCTCTGAGCAGAATCTTGGCTCCATCAAGAGATGAAGGACGAGTTAAAAAAAGGGTGTTCTCCTACTACATCATCAGCCCTCGGTTAAGAGGGCAGATTAAGATCATTTCTAATTTTCACATGAAAAAATTGAGTTGCAAGGGAGGGGCAAAATGGCTATCTATATAAATATTAAGACAATAAAACGCCCACCCCCCCGACTTTCTCCCTCTATAAATATGTATGTTTTTCCTAGAGACCAGTGGTTCCCAAACTTTAGCACCATCACATTACTGGGCCCCAGCCCCAGGGTTTCTGATTCTGTTGGACTGGGGTGAGACCTGAGAATCTGCATTTCTAACGAGTTTCAGGCAATGCTGCAGCTGCCAGATAGATGGTGAGGGGCCACAATTAGAGAACATGCTTTAGACCGTTGCACTATGACACCAGACATGGCATTTTGTCACCTATGACAAGCCCTTCGATCCCTTTACCTTGGAGCATTCTAGATGAAGGCATTAGAAAATTTGAAGTTCAGCAATATGATCTCTCAGGTCTCGTCCAGAATCGGATCCTATGAGGAAGACACACGGTCAGCAATTATTGAGGGATTTGTATTCCAAAGGCAATGAGCCAGTTGTGTATACCTCAGGAGGCATTTTCCTATAAAAGTCAAGTGGGAAAGAGGCACCATTAAGTTACCCGTGTACATTTGCCCAGGAGAGAGACCTCCTTTCACGGAAGCATGTCCTGAGTTGAACCCAAAGGGCAGTTAGAGGCTGAGAATCAGGACCTCCTCCATTGCTTGTCTGTTTGTTTTCTACAGTCTGAGTCAGTCATCAAGGGCCGCCCACATTGATGTGCGGGAACAAATGCCAGCAATGAGCCTTCAAGGACAGAGCAGGGGGCCACCGTGTCCCCAAGATCCTGGTTAACGGACGGCAGACCCAGGGGCAAAATCTACACCTTCTGATTTAGAGTCTGCGATGGAGTCTTTCTATGTGAGTTTTGTTGTTGTTGCTGTTGTTATTGTTTTAATGAAATTGTAGACTTTCTTGGCACACCAGACGTAGCAGTTTGAGGACTTCTAATCTCTTGCATTAGTCAAACTAAAGTAGCTCCTTGCCAACCAGGAAATGGTTCGACCTGATCTTGCTGCTAAGCAAGGAATTAGTATCTGGTGTGAGATATAACCCTGGCTCTTTGCACATTGGATTTTTCATTCTAGAAATACAAGCTAGGAGTGGCTTTATGATCGTGCCAGGTATAAGTCCTGTCTGGTCAAGTTCTACTGGGCTATTCTCTCTCTTTTTTTTTCTTCTTTCTTGCTGGCAGGTGAGGACATTCAACTTTTTCCAACACATCTGAGGCATGCTCTAACAGCATCTTGTGATTTACTGCTTAATTATAACTGTACCCATGTCTGCCTGGGCCTGTGAAAATACTGGAGCTCTTATCATTTCATCCAACATAGGCAGTCATGGTTACGGATTCAGAGAAGACTTTTTTTATGGTTGGTGAATGATTTCTAAAGTGGTACCAAGCCAAGTCCACCGAAACAAGGACGCAGGAATAAAGCAAAGAGAAAAGAGAGAGGAACTTGTTATCCCAGGAAGTGGAGGCTACAGAAAACCTGAATTTAGAAGTTGATGCCACATTCTCTAGCTTGGGTCATGAACATATTTTCAATTGGTAATAAAGAGAACATTTGAGCTATTCTGAGAGAGAGACAGAGAGACAGACAGACAGACAGACAGATAGAGACAGAGAGACAGGCAGAGACAGACACAGAGAGATAGAGAGACAGAGAGACAGAGAGAGAGACCCGTAATGCTTCCTGAAGAACACAAGCGAAAATCTATAAACTCAAATCAAAAAAGCCATTGAGCTGCGTTAACTTGGACATGGAGGTTCTAATCCAAGTAACTGCAGGCAGAATCCTGACGCCTGAGAGCCCACGAGCGATACTAACGAAGGGAATGTCTCAGACAGGAAGGACAGACTGGCTCCAGAGCCCAACATGTGCCTGCTGGAGGAGAAAGGGAACATCTCAGCCTCGGTTTTGCTCAGGAAGCTAAGAGTTTGTTATGTTGGGGTTCTCAATAGCTCCAGTTTCGTTTTAAAGTTATTTTCTCTGAAAATCTTAAGCGGTGTTAGGAAGTCACCTCTGAGCCACCATCAGAGGAGAAGCCCTTGTCTCTCTTTCGAAGCTGAGAAAAGCTGAGGGTGCTGTAAATTTGGGAGAAGGCTTTGAAAGAGTCGCAGGAATAATCAGCATCATTCTGGATTCTTAAGCCTCTTTCATCTGAAGGTCTCAAAGATCAGCATAAGCAGTAATTATTCTCACAGTGCCGCTTGGAGGTAAATAGATATTAGGATTTGATTAGCATGTCACTCACACTTCTACATCTGTAGACTTCAGGTTCCATTCCATTATTTACTTTAGAAAAAAAATAAATATTTCTCCCTAAGTTTGTGGGATGAACTTGCCTATGAAGTACTTAGTTCTGACCAAAGTCTGTGGGCTGTATAAAGAAGTTCTGTGTAAAGCACAGCCTCTCAGGGAGTTTACATTCTATTGAAGAGATAAGATGTATGCATATAATTAACAATAACATAAAAATTCTCTCAAGACAGGATATGGTTAATGTAAAATAAAAAGTTTTGAGTGGGATAATCACCATGGATGCTGGGAGCCAAGGAGAGCTTCATGGAGGAGGAGGGATTTGGACTGGACCTTGGATATTCAGTGTCCGAGTATGTGTGTGTGTGAGTGCACATGTGCATTCCAGCAGGGGATAGTAGCATGTGCAAAGGTACTGAGGTAGTAATATACCTGACTTGTGTAGAGGTCATACAGCCTGATATTGCTGAAGACAGGAGAACAGTCAAAGATAAGATGGGAAAGCTAAGTAGGTCGAGACCAAACAGCGAAGAGCCTTACTACCAAATTCCCAAGATTTTCACTCTCAGTATATTCCAGAATAAATTTAAAAAGATTAGAAACTGGCCCATGTGAACAGTTAAAATAATAGAGGAAACGGAATTGGTCGCAGAAAAAAATAAACTGGGATAGTTTAGAAGAGATGGTTTAGCTATAACGATGGTTCTCGAAGCGTGATCCGCGGACCAGCAATCAGCATCAACAGGGAACTCGTAAGAAACGCAATGTCCTGGGTCCTGTGCAGACCTGTGGAGTCAGAGACTCTAGAGTGGGACTCAGCAATGTTTGAATCAGTCTTCTGGATGACTCCGATGCACCCTCTGAGTTTGAGAATTCCCGAGCCAGAGAAATGATCCTTTTAGCATAAAGGCTCAAATAGGATTCTCCTCATCTAATTCATGCTGTGCATCTGCAAACAACAAAACACACACACACTCACACACAAAATCATGAAACCAATTATTTGAATTAATCCTTTTAAAAACCTTTGTATTAAGTAAAAATTTTAAACTTACAGGAAAGTAGACAATAGAAGATAAACCTTCACATATTCACCACCCAGATTAACAATTAGTAAGATTTTGCTGCACTATCCTATCTTCTTTTTTTCCCTAAATTATTCTTTTAACTCTAGAAATTATTTATACTCACTCCTACCTATTTCAGGATGCATCTCTTAAAAATATTCTTATGTGACCACAATGTCAATATCACACCTAACAGAACAATACTTCCTTGGTTTCTCCTAATAACCAGATTATAATCAAAATTATTCGGTCACTGAAATAGAGTCTATTTAAGTCTATTGTAGCTGGCTATTTTCTACATTATGAGACCCACCTACGACGATAAAATTTAGAGTTATACTGACTAAGAGAAGGAAAAAATTTTTCGTTTGTAAAATATCGCTAAGAAAGAATATTCCTTTTAGATAGAGATAAGTTTGTAAGTGTTTGAGGAAAGTTTTTTTTATTATCTATAGATCAGATAACATTACCTGAGAAATGAGTTTCCATTTTGGATGCTGTGACATCATGCTACTTGTCAGAAAATGCAATTAACCAGAATGAATCTCAGTTGGTCTAAGGATAGATTCCTGCCATACATCTATCTGCACCACTATCTGTACAGTCAGCATGAAGTGTCATTAGAATGTGTGATGTTCCCTGACACTGCTTTAGAAATACCTGTGCTGTATGAGTATTAAAAATACACCAAAATATTCTCAGTACCTTCGAAATATTCTTAGTTCTAATTTCTAGAGTCAAAAATGATAAAAACTGTACGCACTAATATGGTGCTTTTCAGCACTTTACCATACTAACTCTTTCAATGAAAAAAAAAAAAATTTTTAAGTGCTTAAATGATACCAAAACAGCAGGAGAAAAAGAGAACAAACGAAACCATAAGAAGATATTTGACCCATATTTAGGTAATGGGAAATGGAATTCTTAAGTTTAATTCTCTCAAGAAGTCATTTTTTTCTGCATATAGATGTTCTATGTTCTTTTTAATATGGCCTGTCATTTGTAAAATGACAGGAACCTTGATATTTATAAAGTAATGAATTTCATTGACATATGCTCAAGACATGCACGCACCGTGTGTACCCTTTCTCCCCTTGCAACTATAATTTGAGTTGGATAATGCGAAAAATACAAAGAGTAAATTGGGTGAAAATTGAATTGTACCACCCCTTAAAATTTGATACACACTACGGATTTGAACTAGTTCACTTCCTTTCTTAACCTTTTTTGGGGAAGGAGAGGCCTAACCCTCCTCACCTCTTCTTCTACCTGCTTCTTCCCTCCTCTTACGTCATTTCACGAATGTGTCATTTTATGGGATTTTATTTAGATGTGTAAGTTTGCAAAGCCTGTAAACAAGTTGATAAGATGTAGAGTAGAGTAGATCGTATTGGAGATAAGAACAATTCCAAAAATAGTTGTCTGCCATTCTGTTTCTGTTCTCCCAGCAATGATGCTCGCTGCCTTTAATTATAGTTTGAGACACTGTGTTGAAATATTTAATCTCTGAGTAATGACTAGATTTTAGTTTCCTAATTGGCATCTGCGTGGTTAGCATCTGTGCCAAAGCCTGAATCTAGAATGAGCACACAACACAAGACATGGACTATATGGAAGCGTTTCTGATACCTGCCACGTTCGCTCCAGCGCAATAATGTTACAACGAAAAAAGTAAGGATAAATATCATGTATTTTACGATCCTACGTATATTTTAATCACTAACCAACAACCTGTTAAGGTTTACAAGCCAACCCAAAAGTTCATGTGTGATCCACACACAGTGAAGTGTAATTGTAGCTTTAAGGAGCCGTTGGCCTTGGGAACATGTCTTGCTCATCGTCTAATGGTATTTCAGGTTCCTGGGAGTGGTTCCCAGAAGATAATGCTCCACCCACAAGTAGGTGACTTATTTAAAACCCGGTGAAACCAGCTCGAAAGAACTAAAAGAATAGGTTAGGTAGAGAGAAGTTATCGACTTGAACTCTGTCCATCAAAAATTTGGGGGTGGTTTTCCTAGGAGGAGAATCCACAAGAGGGGTCACCTGGGCATCTTGCCCCTATGCTTGTTAGCTTCCTATTGTTTGAAACAAAACGAAACTTGGCATCTGCAACACACCTCCTTGGTGAGTGTGTGACACACGCTGTGGGTGTGGGATCTACAAGCTCGCATTCCCTGAATAATGTATGTTTCCTTTGGCAGTGTTTGTCCAGCCTAAAGTTACACACGGCGAAGGCGGAGGAAGAGGCGGAATTACAGAGCCGAGCTGTTCTACCCATTGAGAACGTTCCTAAGACGAAAGGCCAACGCGTAGACTAACGACAGGCTCGTAGGCAAGTGGACAGCATTGCTCTTCCAGCCGTGGCAAGGGAGAAGAAAGATTGATCGTCCCATCTAGCGAATTTGGGAAAATAAATCCCTTGTACACCTGACAGCAGTGTCTTAAGCCTTTAAGGTATAACCAGCTACCTTAGAAGTTTTAGAACTGCATATTCACCCGGAGGTCATGGCATCCCTGTTCCTCTGAAAATGAAAACTTCTCCTTCCAAACGTGAGTAACGCCGTGTGGGCCTGAGGCTGGAGCCTCGCCGTAGCAAGGTGATAGAGCGGATGACTGAAGGAGGCCACTCCCAAATACTACACCATCATTGTGGTTTTCTTCGCAGGCCCAGAACGAGGCGGGCTCTCAGGGTAGCGAGCCTACCAGTCTCCAGATGAGGGCGGAGGCCAGTCGACCGCGTCGGCTCATACAGTTGTCAGAGTTCGATCTTCATGTCACATGCCACCTTTCCCACAACCCGGACTCAGAACTCTGACTCTCTCCAAACTTGCATGAAGGGATCAATCATGTCCCAGACACAACGCTCAGTGCTTTCATGGAATCGTCTCTACTACTTCGTTAGATGAGACTTTTTCCTCACGTTACAGAAGAGGAAACTAAAGTTTAAGTAACTAACACAGGACCAGGAAGAGGCAGTGCCAAGGGAGGAACCCAGATTCGTGTGACTTCAAAGGTCACATTCGTTCCACTTCCTCATTTTCCAACAACAACAAAAAAAAGTATGCATTTTATAAATAAACAAATGCTGTTGTCCATCTCCACCTGGGGATTAGCAGGTTCTAAGCTTCTCTGGGACGTGGATCATTGGGCCGGATAGGTTCTATGTAGAGGTGACAAGTATGCTGATGACGTGAAGACATAAGATCCCTTGCCTTTTAATATTTATTCACTTCATTCCTGGCCAAAAATGATGAGTTGACAATGTTCTTTGGACCCTTTGTCACAGCAAGGTACAGTCCTGTCTGGAGTAGATAGAGAGGCCGGCACTGCCACTTAGAAAGAAGTCTACTTCCCTTTTATGTCCTCCCTCCGTTTCTGGACGCAACTAATCTGCAGTTTGTTTAGCCAAATCCTCTTCCCCGTAACAGACTGAAGGAGGAGGAAGTAAACGTGTCCCAGAGAAGACCTTGGACGTTGGGCAGCTTTATTAATTCTGTGGTAACAACTCAGGGCACGGTGAACTTCACACGTCCCCACACTGAGCCTCTAGCAGTGGGCAGCATGCTCCAGTAGGTCAGCACTGCCTCCCCCGGACCAGGTGGGCCCAGGAACGTGAGGCCACATGTTCGCGGGCCCACCTGTTCACCCACTGCATTTTTTTTTTTTTTTAATCTCTAAGGTCTGGGTTTAGATGTTTATGATACCAGCAGGTGGACCCACAGGTGTCAAAGACTTTCTGCTTCTGCTTTGATGTTCTCTGGTCTGCATCGCTGGCCCAAGTTCTGCTCTAGGAGTTGGAGGGACAGTCGGAGAAGAAAGATGAGCTGTTTCTCTTCAGTGAGATATAATGAAAACTCCCTGAGGTTCCCTCCTGGATCCACTGCCTAAGGACCAAGATGGTCCTGGCTAAAAGGAAGTCAAAGTGGTTTAAATAAAAACTGATGATATTCGGTTTGAAGTGTAAGAGTAAAAGTCCCACCTTTATCTAGAGTAGAAAGGTAGCTTTTATTCACTCAGTCAGCAAACAAATATGAAGAACCTACTAAGAGTCAGGCATTATTGTCATAGATTCAACTGTGAGAAAACCCATGCTTCTCATGGAGTTTACAGTCAAGTGAGAGAAAAATATTAAGCAAATGTAGCCGTGTCCCACATAAGGATGGTTCGGTCAACGACGGACCAAATATACGACATTGGTCCCATAGGGTTATAATGGAGCTGGAAAATTCCTATTGTCTAGTGATGTCATAGCCATTGTGAAGTCACAGCACAACACCTTACGATCGTCCACAGGATTCAGTACAGTAACATGCTGTAAAGTTTGTGGCCTAGGAGCACTAGCTACACCACGCAGCCTGGGCGTGTAGGAGGCTGGACCATCTAGGTTTGTGCAAGTGCACTCGATGATGTTTGCACAATGACAAGATTGCCTAACAATGCATTTCTCAGAACGTAAGTGGAGCATGACTACCGTAATACTCACGAGTGTGGAATTATAACTCGGTGGTATTGTGTCATTTACATAATTTCAAAACCGATAGGAACATAACCTCTGATTTTTTAAAAAACACACATTATATATGAAAAGCACAAAAAATGTGAATGGGAAAGAAACAAAGGAATTCTTGATAGTTCCTCTGACAGAGGACAGGAGGGGCGCGGGGAAAGGTGTTTCAAATGGATTTTAACCATATCTGTTTTATGTTTGATTGATTTTAAAAGGAAAGGAAAATATTTGAAGGAAATATGGCGGAAAGTTAACATTTGTGAACATTGTTAATTCTGAGTTATGATTACACAGGTGCTTGATATGTTCTCTATATCTCTCTAGATTTCATTTTTTTATGAGAGGTATATTGGTATTTATTTTATATTGCAGCTATGACTAAATACTGAAAAGGCAGGGTCTGCGGGGCGGTAGAGCGTATGTGAGTCTTGGGGTGCGGGTGCATGGAGTTGGGGTACTAAGGAAGAAGCTGAGCCTGCATGAGGAGTAAGGAGGATGGTCCCATTAGTGAGTGACACAGTCTGGAAGTGCAGACATGGCAGACACTTGCATTAGGGCAGTCGGAGGGGCGGATGCGGAGAGAAACGGGTGGACTCAGCGGGGATCAAGGACGTGGAATGAATGGCAGGACTCGTGGCTGGTACGCAAGGCACGAGGGAAGCAGGGACCAGGCTGAGACCTGCATGTTCAGCTCGCACGACTGGGTGTGTGATGGCCCCATCCTGGGGTGTGGAACACGAACGGAAGCTGGGTTTTCAGCAAGGGGAGTCATGGATTTACTTCCGGACTTACTGATTTTGAGGTATCTTTTGAAGACATTCAAGGAAAACCGGGGTACGAGGAAGTGGCAATAGGTGGGCAGCCCCAAACTACTGGAGTCTTCTACTACTAATTGTTGGAGGACCAAAACCTGGCTGCCTCTTCTGTGCCCTTCATCTGGGACGTGTCCAAATCATCACACTCGGGGGCAGCAGTTTAGGGTGCAAACGCCTGCTTTATGGCACTATGAGGAATCTTAGGGTGTCACCTATCTGCAGCCAGGAAGTGTAAGCTTTTCCAGCTTAGCGACATTTGAATAACTTGTTGAGAACTACGTATGGTTTTTCATTTTCCTGCTAGGCCTTTTCTTTAATTCCTAGTCCTTGGTGATTTCAGGTCCCTTTTAGTTGGATTCTTCTGCGGTCTAAATGTTTGTGTCCCCCCCACCCCAAATTCATTTGTTAAAAACCTAACCCAAAACACTGGTGTTAAGAGATGAGGACTTGGGAAGTGATTGAGTCAGGAAGGTGGAGCCCTCATGTGATCAGTGTCCTTATAAAAGAGACCCCAGAGAGCTCCTTGTCCCTTCTACCACGTGAAGACATAGTGAGGACACGGAAGGCCCTCACCGGTCCCCAAATCTGCTAGCTCCATGATCTCGGACTTCCCAGTCTCCAGAACTGTGAGAAATGTCCTTCTGTTGTTCGTTATAGCAACCCAAATAGACTGAGACGGACTCCAGATATGATCGTAAATTCAGCTTGTAAGTGCTTTGGTTTTCTACTGCTTACTTTCCTAGTGACGGCCACAGCCTTGGGTTGGGCTGTCCCAGAATCAGACCCTGAGGCACGATTCGAGTGCAACCAGTTTACTTGAGAGGTGATCCAGGAAGACTGGGAATGGGAAAGCGAGGCAGGGAGGGCAAGGAACTCAAGAAAAAGAACAGTTAATCTAGTTACTGCTGTGGCGACTATGGCAGGGGCTCGATCCTGGGACTGTGGGAGAAAACACAGAACACAGCTCTGAGTTTTTTTGCCTAAGGAGTGAGGAAGCTGGGGAGCCTCTGATTCCCATCCATCATTGGCTGGGGTGCCCTCCTAGGAGCATTAACTCCCTGGCACATCTGTCCGTCAGTCAGTCAGTCTGTCTGTCTGTCTGTCGGTCGGTCGTGTGGAAGGAGAACTATCAGGTGGAGAACTGCAGGGGCTGGCAGTGGGACAGCCTTTAGAATATACTAGAACACTGAGTGATTAGAGAATATGGATCCCATAAGAATTTTTTAGCTCCCTATAGCAAACAGACTCTAAGGTGATGCCAAGCTCCCTGGAACTCACGCCCTGGTATGAACCTCTTCCTCTGAGTGTTGGTGGGGGGACCCATGGCTGCTTCTAACCACCAGAAAACGGCAAAGGTGAATGGCTGTCGGTCTGTGATCAGGTTAGAGTATATAAAATTGCATTCTTGCTGGCTTTGCAGAAGGAAGCCAAGCATGGCCTCTGGCCTACAGTCAGCAAAACCTGAGCCTCAGTCTTACAGCAACAAGGAACTAAACTGAATTCTGCCAACAACCTGAGTGAGCTTGGAAGCAGATCCACTGCCAGTCAAACCCCCAGATGGAACCAAGCCGGGGCTGACACCATGACGTCAGCCTTGTAGAGGGTCAAGTCCACACCGTGTTCACCCAGACTCCTAACTCACAAGGTGTGAGATAATAAATGGGTGTTGTTTCAGCCACTAAGTCTGAGGCAATTAGTTGTGCAGCATAGAAAACAAACGCACTCCCTTATCCTGTGAGCCCCCAGCCCGAGCAAGGTGGCCGCAGCCCCTGCTTATCTTCCTGTTTCCATGTCCACGGATCAGCGATTCCTTCAGTCAAAATAAATATATTGCTTTTTTTTTCTTGCTGTAAATGTAAAATGTCTTCATTCTAAAGCATTTATGAAATAGATATAAAGTAAAAAGGAATAAAACTCTTTCAACGTTTTCTTAGATAAGTCCGCACACTATCCAGTAGTTTTTTCTGTCTTTGAGTTCTATCATTTTTTCTTTTCCACCCCTGCTATGGATAAACCTTTACCCAAATAAAAATCTATAATGAAAAAAGACTGCATTTATATGGATTGTTCTTGAACTTTTCCAGGGAGAAGCACACTCAAAACACCCATGTGATCAGGAAGAGGCATTATTCCCAGAAGGAAAAGTTCCCGAGGACACAGTAAAGCCCATTATCCAACCTTTGCTCAGAGAGATTCTCAATCTACGCAAGGAGGAGAGAAGTCCAAGTGCTCGAGGCCATTCGAGGCTTCTGAATTTAGCATTTAGGAGCTGAATTTAGCAAAGGAGGAACAGCAGAGACAACAGAGTTCAGTTCTATTTCCTCCCTTCTTTTTTATTCCCCTTCCTCACGGTGGCAGTGAAGGAAGACTCTCTGCCGGCTCTAAGTCCCCGGGTGGTTGCCCCCAAACACCCCCTCTTTCTGCTGCTCACAAGGCAGTGTCGATTCTACCCCATAAAGCCTCCATGGGGCCACCTGCCAACGGGCGAAACTCGCTTGGTCCTGTTGCTCTGGCATATTCCTTTCTGGGGCATCGCTGGGTGCTCCAGGTTCCCTCATGAATCCATCTAGAAAACACTCCTTAAATGATTTCTGTGTGCTGAGCATGGCGATGGACGACCAAGAAAGTGACCGAGAAGCGGCCCTGCCCTCCAGAAGCTCAGATCTAGTAGGCGACTCCAGTGTGTGCAGGTGACATACTGTGTCCTCTGAGAGCTCTACTAGCCATCTACGTGTCCGTGGGACTGTGGGGGCCAAGGACAGGCGATGGGGGCTAAGGAGAGAAATGAAGGTGGAAGGTAGAAGGTCAGATAATACAGAGCCACTTTATACCCACCAGGATGGTCATAATAAAAAAAGATGGACAATAACAAATGTTGGCAATGATGTGGAGAACTCAGATTCCCCCATATATACCGCTGGTGGGCATGTAAAATGCTACAGCCCCTTTGAGAAACAGCTTGGCAGTTCCTCAGACAGTCAGCCGTGGAGTGACCACATGACGCAGAGATTCCACTCCTTAATCCTTGGTATACCTAAAAGAATCGAAAACATATATTTACACAGAAACTCGTTCATACATAAATGTTCCTAGCAGCATTGCTCATAATAATAAAAGTGGAAACGGCCCAAACAGCCATCGACTGACGAATGGATAAGCAAAACGTAGAAGCGTAGCCATATGATGAAATATTATTTGGCCGTAAAAATAAATGAAGCACTGATACATGCTATGACTTGGATGAACCTTGAAAACATTATGCTAAGTGAAAGAAGCCAGACACAAAAGTCTACATACTACATGATGCCATTTACATGAAATAATCTAGAATAGACAAATGCATAAAACAGAAAGTAGATTAGTGGTTGTCAGGGGCTGGGTGGGGAAGGGAAGAATGAGAAGTGACTACTAATGGGTATAGGGTTTCTTTTTGGAGTGACGAAAATGTTCCGAAACTAGATAGTGGTGGTGTTTACACAACTCTGTGACTACACCGAAACTACTGAGTTGAACATATAAAAAGGGTGAATCTTATGGGGTCTGAATTAGAGCTCAGTAAAACATTTTAAAATAAATAATACAGAGAGGTCCCTCATTCATTTCCCCCCGATGATGACATCTTCTATCACCATAGTCCAGTGTCACAACCTGGATATCGACATGGACACAATTAGTATTCAGATGTCACTGTTTTTAAATGCAAGTGTGTGTGTGTGTGTGTGCGCGCGCGCGTGCGTGTGTGTATTTAGTTCTAGGCAATTTTATCACATGGTCAATTCGTGTGATCACCACAGTCAAGAACACTCCCATCACACTGATCCCTTGTTCTACCTTTTTATGGCCACGGTCACCTCTCACCTACTTGACCCCTGGCAACCATTAATCTGTTTTTTAATCTCTATCATTCTGTTATTTCAAGAACATTGTATGAATGGAATCACGCATTGAGTAAGTTTCTGAGATAGACGTTTTTCATTCAGCATAATTCTCTGGAGATCCATCTAGGTTGTTGTGTGTGTCCAGAATTCCTTCCTTTTAACTGCCGGATGGTATTCCAAGGTATAGATGTACCATGCCGTTTAGACATTTGTTTCCAGTTCGGGGCAATTATAAATAAAGCTATTACGAACATTCGCATATAGGTTTTTGTGTGAACATCAGTTTTCATCTCACTGGGATAGACGCTCAGGACTGCCATTGCTGGATCACACGGTTAAGCGCATACTTAATAATGTAAGAAGCAGCCATGCTCCTCTCTAGAGTGCCTGTGTCACCAGCAACATCTGAAGACGCCGTTTCTCTGCCTCTTCCCCGGCATTTAGTGTTGTCACAATTTTTCATTTTAGCCATTCTGATTTCACACATATATTTTAAGTTAGACAAATAACCACTTTTGACAGTGGTTATTTCTGGCGTGTGTGTGTGTGGGGGGGGCTCTAATATTATACGGGATATTACTTCCTATATTATATATTTTTGTGGTGTTCAAATTCGGCATAACTTAATGCATGTTTGGACTCTAAAACTCGATGAGGATTTGTAAGAGTTAACAGGTGGTAAGAAAGTGAAAACAAGTATTATAAACTCTTCTGTAGGGGAGCTCGCCCGTGAAGGGGAGGGGAGAGGTGAGCAGCAGCAAGGAAACGGTGCTGAGGGAACTTTCTCACTAATGACAGCTGAGGGGAGACACCCCTAGTGAGAACGGGAGAGGCTGGTAACGCAGGAGGGAGGGAGCGGCTGTGCCCTGGCCCTCCTCCTTTTATTGAAGACCCTCCCTTCTCTTCTCTGCTCTGTGTTCCAGAAGACTCCATTGGCCAGGCTCCCTTGCCCTCCAGCTTCCAGAATACTGGGCAGGAGGAGAGAGGCTAGGCTTGCCACTCTCGAACACAACTCCCCTCCCCTCACTTTAAGAACCCCATCCTCTCAGGCAGCCCCTCCTCACGTATCAGTTCCCCCACCCCCACCCCCATGACTCTCAGCCTGTAATAGTCACGGCTCCTGAGGGGCCCTGTTTCATCCTGCCCACAGCCCTGGGGACAGTCTCGTCATCCAGCCTCCTTCGGTTAAGCCCTAGTGGTACTTAGCAGCCACCTTTCCTCTGCCAGGACGCTGGCCCAGGTATCTGATGAGGCGAGCCCCCAACGCAGGCAGGAGGGACTTTCCAGCTCAAGTGAGGGGAGACCCAGTTCTCTGAGCCTGAAGAAGGCAGGAGACGGTGGTCCAGTGCTGCTATCTGTGGGGTGAAGGTGTCAGTGGGATTCACACCCGACTCCCTCCATTTTCCTGGGAGACTGAGAGGCCGTGACTGTGCTGGGCACTAAAACTAGAGTCGACCCCTCCTTTTCATGACCGGGCTTCCAGAAAGAACAGTCTTGTCCTTTTCTGAAAAAAAAAAAAAAAAACCAACATTATCTCTGCTCTTTTATTGAGGCTGCTGAGTGTCTCTGGGTTTGATGATCACAAAACTAATAAGGGGTTAAGGGTGTTGACTCTGGAGCCGGACGGGGCGGGTTTGCATCCTCGTAATCACTGTTTTGTGCTGTGAGACAAGTTAGTTACCTGCCTCAGCTTCCTCATCTGTAGAATAGAGGTGCTAATAACCGATTTGCTTCCTAGGTTTTAGGATTAAAGAACGTAACACCCGGAAAACACAGAAACACTCAGCATAGCCCATAATGTGCACTCAGCGAACATCAGCCATTATTACTGCCAGGAGGGGCAGTGGGCTGGGTGCCCAGAGTAATTGGAAGGGCAAGGAAAGAGAGAGACCTGAGCAAAGGCAGATGAAAAGCCGCTGAGAGAAAGCCCGGGAAGCCCGGCCAAGGTTGGGGACAAACACCTCATTCATTCAAAGCCTGTCTTTGAGTGTTTACTATCAGGAATTGTACCAGGGGCTAGAACCACAGCCGGGAACAAATCGGTTTCGATCCCTGTGGACAAGAATGTGTGGGTTCAGTCGTTTGGTAGAGATTTACCCAGGGGCTGGGTCCCCCAGGGAAGGGGGTGTCTGGGGAGCCCCAGATAAGGACGAGATGCTGCTTCATGTCAAAGGATTCGGGTTGCAAGAAGCTAGCTCGGTCCAGAGAGGGTGGGGCAGGCAGGTCGTGCTGGAGGGCAGAAATGCAACTGTGGGTTCTTACATTCAACAGCAGGAAACAGGGTGTAGCAGATAGAGCCTTCGGGGACCGGATGGACAGGAAGAGAAGCTGCTCTGTGCTCTCCCAGGGTTTCTGGTTCCTTCAGCCCTGCTTCTCGTGGCTGGTCTGTTTATCTCACTCTTGACCAAGGTCTTCTGCTTAATGTTCTCTCTAAAGGCCACTCTTACCCACAAAACGATAGCAGCCAATTCACAGGAGAGCTGGCCTCAGGGCCAGACCCCAAACCCTAGTCCGTCCACAGCGGGCAGGGCAAGCTTTCATCTCAGCAAACTCGTTGCAGAGTTAGTGCTCCTGCAAAATCAGTTTGCATTTCCATTCTCGTGCTGTTTGCAACGTCAAAGTAAAAACAGACATCTGGGGTGATTTTGTTGAGGTTTGTCGTGCTCAGTGCGAACTTCCTCTGGCCACCGAGAAACTGAATGAAACACGAAAATGGCGGCCCGTTCTTCCGCCTTCCACCTTGTCCTCAGGCCTGTCTGGAACATCACCCAACTTCTCCCCTTGCCACAGCCTTTTTCCTGTCTTTGTTTCAAAATGATGCCATTCTTCTGAATTCTCTCTTGGTTCTTCTCCTGTCTCTGACCTGGATTTTTTTTTTTTTTTCCTTTTTTTCTCCCCCACCCCTGATGTTTTCATGAAAATTTTAACATACATAAAAGTTATAAGAATAGTACAGTGGTCGCTATATACCTTACACCCTTACCATAGTTGCCTTTCCTGTCTATCTCTATCCCTTGCTTGGTACTCTCCAGAAAGCCTCTCAAAGATGAAAACACAAAGGCTAGACCACCTGAAGGCCGACTGGACACGTGCTCAGTGGACGAAGAGGTAGCCTGCACTAGTGCAAGTCTCTGGGAGGGAAAGAAGCAATTCGCAGCGCCCGCCCACCCTGAGAACGTTGATTGCTGGTCCAACACTGAGGAATTTGCTCAGACTGATTCTTGGTAAGGATCAAATCTCAGGCATCAAAGAAATTTGCTCAATAAATCCCTAGGGAGCCTCCTAGGCAGATGGCCACGCATGCTCTCCTATTAGCGGAACCACCCAAGGGGGGCCACACTCCAGATGTGGATTCAGGAAGGAAAAGTGACAGTCCTACTGTACCTCACTCAAGAGGCAGACAGAAGCAAAATGGTCCAGTATGTGACGTTGGTCCTCAGTGTCTCCCTCCGCTTTCTGAATCTCCTTTCCCCAAGTCCTCTCTGGGGGTACACTCCCGAGGCCCGCTCTCTGCAGCAATTCCCGGAGTCCCCCTTTCCCCACTGAGCCCTAGAACATATGGCCCATCACACTGATCACCAGGTCCCAAGCGCACAGACCCTCCCCGTCTCCAGCAATTTCTATGACTCTGATTTAACCTATAAACTGGAAGGGGGGAGGGGAGAGGTTTGTCTCTGCTCTTTAATTACAGTATCTAATAAATCGTGCCTGTTTTAATGAATCCTTTAATAAATGAACAAATGACTAAATAAATGAATGACTCTTTAGGACATAGAGCAACAATGTTTCATTAAAACTTGATCTGGAATTTGTATAATATCAGAGAGAGAGTGAAACCAGAAAACAGTGACATCTGGTTTGTCATCCAAGCACCTTCTTGGACGTGCTGTTGAATGCATGGCTAGGAGGAAGCCTCCCCTCCTAGGACAGGCAAGGTCAGTGTGTCAAGAGAGGAGAAAGTACCAGAATGCGGTCATCCGCACCTCATCGAAAAGCTTCTAAGTCATGGATAAGACATCGTAAAGCTTTTGTACCAGCGTTCATGACAGTGAGACTGACTTGCCTTTGTATGGGTGGAATGATGACGCTCCCGACACAGGAGCTTCCTGTGTGGGACTATTGCTGAAAAGACTCATTGTTTTAGCCATAGGAGGGTGTCAATTTTATTTGGTCCCCTGACAGCTTGCACTGCCCTGTGACTATGACACTGTGGGTGGCCATGAGTCACCTGTAACAGTGTCTTGACGGGTTGCCTCAAATAAAGCTTACAGCCATCACTTGCCAGTTTACATATACACGTGTGTCCTGGTGGGGGACAGTTCCAGGTTTTGACGCTGTGTCTTGTGGCCAGACCATAAGTCAGGCTATGTGTCCTCGTGTTTTCAGTTCTGAAAATTCTCATCATAATGTCATATGGTTCTGATTGTACTTAGAATAGTTCTTTTATTAAAAATATTTCCACTATAAAAATAACATAATTATGTTATTAAAATTTTGAAAATTAAGAAGAAAAACAATTCACCTATAAAACCACCAACCTTGTGTGTGTGTGTGTGCGTGTGCGTGTGTGTGCGTGCGTGCGTGTGTGTTTTAAACCAGGTGAGTAAGGGGCAGGGGAACACTTAAATAGTTCTCTAAACCACAATTTCCAATGATTCATCTGAAACAAAGCCATGGCAGGCAAATACATGGGCATGAAGAAACCACAATTAGGGTAGCTTTCTCAGAAGAAAAGTCTTTTAGCAGATTAGAGTTTGAGGCCAAACTCTCAACAGCCCCAGGAACACTGCCTCATAGGAAAGCTCTGCTTTCTATGTAAATCCCTTGGAAAGCACTGCTGCTTCCCATTGTTGCTCATAGGTGCAATATATGGGAATGACTCTATTGTTTTCTAGTAAAACAATAAGCGATGGCTAGACACAAACCAAACAGCCATTCATTGACTAAGGGAAGGGGAAAATAACATTCACAGGGCACCTACAAAGAGCCAGGCCCTTCACATGTGTTCAGTCCATTTAATAAGCTTTCAGCCTCTCTCAGCGGCTCGGAAAACCACGTTCCAGGGGTGCAGAGTGATTGAGTTGGGGATCCTACAGCTGGGACTCCCCTGGCTCAGCCACTTCGCTCCTCTGCAGGCTATGGAATAGCAGTACCTCTACGCCCCAAGGAAGTAAAAATGGTAGAAAAGTATTTGCTAAGTGCCTCTAATAGGTTAACTGCAAATGGTTTATATTCACTCTCTTTGCTAGAGGAATTTTGCCTTTAGATACTAATCACTCTGAATATTACTTCAGCTTTTAAAAATTATAGTTAACATACGGTATTATATTAGTTTCGGGTGTACAACATGGTTATTCAGCATTTATACACACTACGATGTCTAGTAACCATCTGTCACCATACGAAGTTATTATAACATCGACTACATCCCCTGTGCTGTAGATTACATTCCTGCAACTTATTTATTTTTTAACTGGAAGTTTGGATCTCTTATTCTCCTTCCCCTTTTGGCCCACTCCCCATCCCTCCCGACAACTATCAGTTGTTTCTGTGAGTCTTGTTTCTGTCTTGTTCGTTTGTTTTGTTTTTTAGAATCCACATATAAGAGAGATCACATGGTAGTTGTGCTTCTGTCTTTTTTCACTTAGCACATCCTCCAGGTCTGTCTGATGCAGACAGTGGGGAGTCCTACACCAAGAGCAGGTTCTTGACTCCATGCAGGAAAGAGTTCAAGTGCAAGCCAGAGTTAAAGACAAAAGAAAAGTTTATTAGAGAAGGAATAACACTCCACAGACAGAGCCATGGTCTCCTCTCAGAGACAGAGAATGAGACCCCAAGTGTTTAAGGCGTTTGGTTTATATCTGTTTTCCTTTCAAAGGATGGATATGTTGTGTTAAAGGCCTGTTAGTAATCTCAGTTTTCATTCTGTAGATTCTCGGATGTCTGGCCATAAGGAATGAATGGTTGGGTTTCTTTTGTGTAAGGTACAACTTAAAAACTTCATTTT
>NW_006436814.1:4286206-4293689 GCF_000325575.1 Pteropus alecto | reverse complement strand
TTCATTCTTTTTCATGGCTAATATTCCTGTGTGTGCATGCGTGCGTGCGTGCGTGCGTGCGACATCTTCTTTATCCATTCCTCACTGGACACTTTGGTTACTTCCATATCTTGGCTATTGTAAATAATGCTGCAATGAGCGTGGGGGTGCAGCTCTTAATAGTAAGCATTTTGATTTACATTCTGGATTTGAGCAACCTGTTGGAGGTTCTTATTTATACGTTATATCTAAATGACACTCCAGAAAGTTTGACCAATTCTTGGGAGGTAAACATGTTATCAAATGTGGCCATTTTAAAGATTTTCAAGGTTAAGTTTCTGGTAACTGTGACTAATCTTAGTGAAATAAAAGTTTGCAAATCATGTGGGCAGCAGAGCACAGCCTTTTGAGCAGAGGCAGGGCGTAGACTCCCGGGTCTTCCACGAGCTCACCTGCCCTTCCTCTGCCTCGCTGTCATCTCAACGGGGCAAAATATGCATACGTATTATTACTTGAGAAAACATACCTAACACACTCAGCACAGTGCCTGACATACCATATACGCATATTAAATATTACCTATCTGTATTATTATATAATAACCACTGCTATTATTGCTATGAGTCTGCCAGATGAAAGGACAGACTAAGCAGAGATGTCTAAGTCCCTTGGAATTTGATATAATCGAATCATTAAACTACCTTTGCTGAAGAGCTAAATTCCTCTTGGATTAATTAAGGAGGTAAAACTGACTACATCTTTAAGTGTAAAAAAATAAGCATTTTTGAGGTCTCATGAGTTGCTTTGCCTTCAGCCCTTTTTTTTTTATACTTGTTGACTGGAGATACTTACTTTTTAACTGAGATATAATTGACATATAACATTATATTAGTTTCAGGTGTACGACATGATTTGATGTTTGTATGTATTGCAAAATGATCACCACAATGTCTAGTTAACATCCATCACCATATATAATTACAAAATTATCTTTTCTTGCGATAAAATTTTCAAGATTTATTCTCTTGGCAACTTTCATATATACAGTACAGTATTACTAACTACAGTCACCATGCTGTATATTACACCTTCATGACTTATTAATTTTACAACTGGAAGTTTGTACTTTTTGACCCTCTTCACCCATTTCGCCCACTTCTCAATGCCCCCTTCATTTCCGCCCCTGGCACCCACCAATCTGTTCTCTGCATTTATCTATGAGCTTGGTTTTGTTTTCAGTTTTCTTGTGTGTGTGTGTTTTAGTTTCTATATATAGGTGGATCATATAGTATTTGTTTTTTCTCTAACATTTCACTTACCATAATGCCCTCAAGGTCCATCTATTTTGTCGCAAATTCTTTGCTTTCAGCCTTACGCTCTCTCAAACTCACCACCCACCCTGCTGCCAACACGACAGTCATACAAGAAAATCTAATCATGTCTCTTCCCTTCTTATCCTCCCCCACAGCTGAACTGAATGAGCATGACAGACAAGGTTGTCTAGGACCAAGTCCCTGGTCATTCTCCAGCCTCCTCTCCTGAGATTTCCTGCCTTAATGTATGCATCCTGGTTTTATGAATATGTTTGCTGACCTTTGTTCATGCTGTTCCCAGTACTTGGAACACCCTTCCACCTCTTCTTCACCTAATCTATTCCCACTCATCCTTCAAGGCTCATGTAAATTCCTATTTTTTGTAAAACAAAAAAAAGAAAAAAGTTTGTATGTGAATATCATGTTTATGCATGTTGATATATGAATATTATATGTTGGAAAGAAGTCAAAATATCTGAAAATATAAACTCGAAGTGTTAGACATGACCCCTGAGCAACAAACGGTTAGGGGTACCAAGCCCCCTATACAGTCGAAAATCCACACAAACCTTTTGACTCCCTCAAAACTTTAACTACTACTAATAGCTTACTGTTGACCGGATGCCTTATTGATTCTATAAACAGTCAATTAACATATATTTTGTATATGCATTATATACTATATTCTTAGAATAAAATAAGCTAAAGAAAAGAAAATGTTATTAAGAAAATCATAAGGAAAATACATTTACAGTAAGTACTGTATGCATTGAAAGAAATCCATAGAAAATCATAAGGAAAATACATTTACAGTACTGTATGCATTGAAAGAAATCCACACTTAAGTGGACCCGTGCAGTTCAAAACTGTGTTGTTCGAGGGTCAGCTGTCGTTCTCTGTAATTGCTTCCTTGTTTGTAATGAGAAAAAAATGTTTCATTTTTAAAACATTTTGAAGAAAGTTTACAAATCATCCCTTTCCCAGACTCTGAGGTTTCCTTATGGTCCCACAGAGCCCCCATAATGCCTTTCCTGGCAAATGTGGCCGCTGCGTTGAGATTATCCCTTTTGCAATGGGGAAGTGTCATCTTTTCGTCTTTGTAGCAAGAGCCTAGCATAGTGCCAAACAGACGGTGGGCACTCAATAGATGTTTGTTCAACTGACCTGCTGTTTGTTCACACCTTATGAGCAGCGAGCAGATCCTGCAAAGGCTTTTTTCCTAGAATTTTACTACCTGTTTATTAATACTTAAGAAATGTCAAAATCATTGTATCAGAATGTTGGAGCTTGAAGGAAGGGGCTGGGGAGTGTCTCAAAGGCTGCCTAATATACCTGAAGCGTCACCAGGTGCCATTCACACTGTGAATTCTTTATAGCACAAGGCATGGCTCGGGGCCTTGTGGTCTCAGAAATCAACTTCTTGGCACTCCTTCCTCACGGGAGACCTCCACCAACCCAGCTCACCAGGACAGCCATTTACTCGTGTGCAGAGGGCACATAAAGATCTCCTGGATAGGGGGAGGGTATCTTGGATCTACATACAACCCAACTGCCGTCTCCAGGTTGCTTGGTGAGTAGGGAATAATGATAAGAATACATGACATTAATCATTTAATGAGTGTTCAAAACTAATAAACCATTCATAGTGGCAGCCCTGGTCCAACGGGCACCCTTCATCCAAACAATTTCACCATGAGAAAAATATTTATCTTTCTTTTACTGATGAGAATACTGAGAAACGGATCATAGCTCATTTACTCTTAAGAGGTACGTTTTTTTCACATGTGCATATTCTGCAAAAATGAATCTTACAATTGACTGTAAAACTTTATAAAATATGGTCACTTTTAGTTTATTCATCAATCAAATATTTGCTGTGTCTGGCATGGGCGATTTGTATAGTATATAAAATATCAAACTGTATAAAAATATCAAAGTTCTTGTTCTCACTATGTTTACAGTGCAGTCGGGAAGACCACAAATCAGCAAAGAAATCAACAAAATGTCAGCTTGTAAGTTACTGTGAGGGAAATAAGCATGGAAATGTGACGCTATAATGTAGGAGGGAGGGGCAGGGAACTCAGGGTCTCAGAGGTCTCTCTAAGGGGTGACATTGGGGCTGAGAACTCGGAGCAGCCCAATGGCCTTCCCTATGGGCAATGGCGGTGCCAGAAGATAGATGACGTCAGCCCTAGGGCCCAGGGCCCCGGTTGTGAGCAGCCCCTACTGGTGTCCTTGGAGGGCACCCCGAGCAGCATGGGCCTGACCTGTGTCCCGTGGTCACAGCAATGCTGAATACAGTAGATACTCGGTGCCCACTACTCACTGCTCCGTGTGATATGCTGATCACAGCCCCCAGGTTCCTGCTTCAGTCCTGCGGGGCAGGGGGCATTGCCCACCACTGACGTGGAGCCCGAGAAATATCCATGCCAGGTGCCCAGGGAGCATTGGTGCAGCCTAAAATACAGCCAGTCAGGGTTGGGGACAAAGGCCGAACAGGGCTCCGGGTGCAGACCCCAATTTCTGTCTTCCTATCAGGTTACTTCCCTCCGATTTAATGTACAGAATCTTTTGAGTTGTGACCAAGGAAGCTGCAGGGTGTATTTTGCAAATTTGAGCTACATCATTATCTTTAAATACTTGACTTTTAAAAAGTTTAATTGGATTCATAATCCATTCACCAGAAATTTCAAGATTAGATTTGTCAATGAAAGAAAGGGAAGAATTTTCAATATATAACTTCAACTGTTCAACTTTTTTGAATGATTAAAAACAATTATTTTTAACTTTTTACCACCTACTTGTGTGAACAAAGTTTTTCAATGATGAGATCATCAAGAATTTGAAGCGCTCTTCATTAAAAAGTCTTAATCAGGAATGGCATATGGCCGTAAAACCTGGTATCAAAAATTACGTTCATGGATGTAAGCTCAACGTTTCTAACTAAAACCTTTGAAAACATTTTATTTGTAAGTTTTACACATTTGATATTAAAACCTTCCTTAAAACAGTATTTTCTCCTACAGTGATTATGTAATATAAAAATATATATTTTTCAATCAAGTTCTATAGAATAGCTTCAAATCCCCTCCACTTTTCTTCCACGTACTACACAAATCCAATCGTTTTCTAAGAGTAAAAGACATGGAAAAGTGAGAAATGTTGCCTTAGAAGATGAGTGAGCCAGCCAGCCCAGTGAAAAGCCGGGGGACAGCATTCAGGTGCCATGAAGGAGGGCAGGAATGATGCCAGGTCCCGCAAGTGCCAGTTTTAACCAAGAGCAGTGGGAGGCCACTGATTGGATTTAAGCAAGGGTGTGACTTAATCTGATTTGCATTCTATAAATCTAATTTCTGCATGCTGCAGTAGAGAATGGGATATAGAGGTGCCCGAGTGCAGAGAGAGAGGTCATACAGGAAGTGACTGTGGGGGGGCAGGTGAGAGGTGAGGAGTAGGTCATCCTGAGATGCTTTTCAGAGGTAGGTCCAATAGGAGTATGGGGGTGAAAGAAAGGGAGGCTTAAGGAAGACGCCTACACTTTTTGGTTTTAGCAGTTGAGTAAATCATAATGCCAGGGCAGTTTTGGAGAAAAGACTGGGATCCAAAGGCTCGGGATATGTTTTTTCTTTTTTTTTTTTAACAAATAAATATAAACAGAGAGAGAGAATCTATAGATGAGACAATAGGTATTTCGAACAGTCATTTGGTTCCTACAATACATACTCAAATAACTACAGATGAAATGATGTAAAAAGTCTGGGATTTGCTTCAAAATAACTCAAGTGGGGGAGGTAAGGAAAGAGAGTAGAGATATAGAGAACACACAAGATTGGTCACGAGTAGATCATTTTGAAGCTAGGTGATGGGTACATGGGGGTTCATTATATTATTCTCTCTAGTTTTGTCATATCTTTGACAATTTCCATGAAACTGGATGAGATCACCTAGTAAGGAGGGACAGCAAATCGGGGGTAGAGTGTGGGTAGCAGTGCAAGACCAGAGGAAAGACTAGTATTGTAGGTTGTACATCCTTTGCAGAGGAGATGGGTAATAAACAAGTAAACAAATATGATAGATTTAAATCAGACGTGCTAGTGGGCACGAGGAAAGCACTAGTGTGTCCAAAAACAGTAGCCATGAGGCGGTAAATAGCACTTGACTGATTTCAAGCAAATATTACATAATAATGGTGCTTTCAAAATCCTTTTTTTTTTTTTTTTTGCCTTTACTTATAAACAAATATAAATTAGTGGTCACAAGCATTCTATTCTAGAGAAAATGTTTTAACTTAAAAGCTTTTGTTCCCATCCTCTCCAATTTTTTTTAACTCTAAATGTTGAGGCCATTATTAGCTCAAGAGTTCTAGAAGCAGAGCCAGTTCAGAACTGACCCTGGGACCCCTTCAGAATCCCTTTTTGCCCTAGCAGCTCTCCTCTACCCATCATCTGGACTCTAAAGTCCTCAGTCGCCCTTAGCTAGTTTTTACCACTCATAGGGTTCCAAAGGACCTCTCCTTCCTCCCCCTCCTCCAAGTGCTGCTTCCCTGGGCAAGGCAACGCTTCCAGAGATCATAAGCCCCATGAAGGCAGAAGCATTGCTTGTGTTGTTCACGGCTTTATCTCCAATATCCAGAACTATGCCTAGCACATAGTTGGCACTCAATAAATATTCACTCAGTGAGAGAACTTCCTGAAGCCACTAGGTAGTTAACCTAGGTGCTTATGTACTGGATCCTACTAGAAAACTTGAGGCCTATCTCCACACAGATGAGCATTACTTCCATTTTATAGATGGACAGCTGAATTAGTTCAGATAATCAAAGATCAGAACTATTTCACCTCAAATAGTCTTTCCACTCCTTAGAAATGCTTTAAAGCCCCCCCCAAAAAAATAGGAGCTATGGAAAAATCTAGCATAGAAAGAGAACATTACCTGTCATTTAACATTTCCCAAAGATACGATGAATTCAGTTGATGTAGAACAGCCTTCTTGGATAAACCCAACAATAAATATTTTGGTTTCCTGAAAACAAAACAAAACAAAAAGCAAGCAAAACAAAAATCAAGCAAAACAAAAACTCTTCGTGGCCCAAATTATGGCAACTCTTCCCTGGCAGCTCAGTCTTGGGTTTTTTGTTTGTTTGTTTGGCATATGTGCTGTTAGGTTAGGCTGGCAGACTGCTTGCGCTCTTCACAGCAGCCGCGGCCACTTAACATTCATTAAATAATAATGTAACAGGAGGCCTGGATTTTTGTTTTGTTTCTTCTGGGTCTGTTCCTCACTTAAGTGACCTTGGACAAATCTATTCCCTCCTCCCATATCTGATTTCCATTTATCCGTTTCAGGATAATGTTTATGACTAAGATGCTTTCTAAGATGTTCAGATTACAAGTAATAGTGCCTTTCATCTATGAAATGTTATCTCCACTATCCTATGGGATGGCTGCATGACACTTCTACTGCAAACCTTCTCACGCAGTTGTCAATACCACCTGGGTGGTTCAGATATTCTAGGCCAATGAACTGATAATGTGGATAACCTGAGACGTAGAAAGTCTGATGCTGATGACTGATGCTATGGGTAAACATAACAACCGCAAAACACGTTTTTTAATTTCTGCTGTTTTCTGCCGCATCTAAACTATGCAGAAGCTGCTGACATTTGATTACCCTAATGTGGCAATTCTACCGAATACTGACACGGTTAAAAGGCCCGACTGGCTGTTAGGAGAAGCTGACGGGACTGGTAGTCAGGCTCTGAGCAGTAAGCTGTGTATTCTATATTGTTTTAGAGGCTTACAAAACACAGCCATCTTGCTTCAAACATCCGGCCCAGGAAGAAGGCGAACCCGGTCCCCTTGGCCTTGGGGAGGCACCACCTGCGAGGGCTGGGCGTCCCCGGTGGCCGAGCCCGTGCGGACCGGCCGCTGCACGACCCGCACCCCGCCGCCGGCTGCCCTCGGCCGGGGCCGGTGTCTGAGCGGATAAAGTTGTCTGCGAGCGGACCCGCCGCATCTGGCCCGGAGCGAAAGCGGGCAGAGGGGTGTCCGCCCGCCAGCTGCTAGAGCAGCCCGATCCGAAAGTAGACGCAGGACTCCTGGCCTCCGTCTCCGAGCTTCCTGTTGGAGAGTGTTTTTAACCCAGGCGCAGCGACCCGGCGGGCAGCGTCCTCCCCCCCGCCCCCGCGCAGC
>NW_006436814.1:4284602-4285792 GCF_000325575.1 Pteropus alecto | reverse complement strand
CTTCCCTCCATTGTGTGTGATTGGTTGGCGCGCGGCGCGGGGGCGGGGCGGCGTGTGTTGGGGGATAGCCTCGGTGTCAGCCATCTTTCAATTGTGTTCGCAGCCGCCGCCGCGCCGCCGTCGCTCTCTAACGCCAGCGCCGCCTCTAGCTCGCCGAGCTCCAGCCGAAGGAGAAGGGGGGTAAGTTTCCCTGTCTGCCCGCTTCCCCGGAACCGAGACCCGCTTGCCGTCAGCCCCGGGCCGGGCCCCGACGGTGCGGGGAGGGGGCCCTCAGCCCCTCCGGCTTGGCTCACAAACTTTTTGGCCCAGAAATGGAGGTGAGGAGCGAGTTTCCCTCTACCCTCAGGCGGCGGCTCCCCAGTCTCTCGCCGCCTCAGCCCAACAGCAGCAACTGCCGCGGCGCCGAGCCTGCCCTCCCTCCTCCCCGCGCCGCTGGCTCCTCTTTCTTCGGTGAAATCCCGCCCGCTGCCCCTTTCCGGGACCCCAGACCTTCACCAGGACCCGCGCGGGCCTCTTAACTACCGCCCCCGGGCCCCGGCCCCCAGTTTTCGGGCGGGAAAAGGGTGGAAATCGCCGGCGCTTCCCACCCCGGGGTAACTCGCTTTTTGCTGCCTCCCCACAGTTGTTGCTAAGCTTCACCATCTTGTCTCTCTTCTCTGGTCACCGACCATATTTTTTCCCCCGTTTCTCTCTTCCCCATTTCAGAAAAGGAGGAAAATTTTTTACAGAGGGACATTTTTTTCTCCTTTTTTGGAGAAGCGGAAACTTGATGCATCTGAAATGCAAAAAAAAAAAACTTTTGCATTTTTTTGGAGGGCGGCACGTGGCAGGGGATCGGGGTATTTTCGAGCGTTTTGGTGTTTTGTCTCTTTGGAAGGAAATCGGATACGTTTTGCGATTGTTTCCATTTTGTTCTGGTCTGGAAGCCGAGTTGGTGCCTGCGCGAGACGCTGGGAGCGAGGCGGGAGGCTGGGGGACCCTGAGCCGAGGGGCCGGAGGAGGCGAAACCAAAAGTTTATGTGGTGCTTGGGGTGGACCCGTCGGCCGGTGCGTTAATTAAAGCCTTGGGTGCGGGGCACTTTTTTTTTTTTTCTCCCTTTGCGAAGCCTGGTTGGACTGCCGCGAAGACGATGCTTTGTAGAATGCTCGCTGGTGCTAGCTGTTGTTCCTCTGGTTTTTCGAGACGCCTT
>NW_006436814.1:4280957-4284533 GCF_000325575.1 Pteropus alecto | reverse complement strand
TGCCAGACGCCAGGGAGGGGACTGGGGAGGGGGGGCGCTAAAACCTTTTTTGCTGTAATTTGACTCGACCTTTTTGTGGTTTGTGGCTTCGTCCTTTTGACTTGTTTATGGATCGAATGTTTACAGACATTTCTAATTTCTGCTTTAATTAAAGGAATCGAAGCAAAGACTGTTAGGGGTCTTTTTGTTTTGCCGTTTGTCGCTCAGATTTCGCATTTTGAGAGATGATTGGTGTTTAATGTTAACAATTTTCTAGTACTACAGTTTGTTTCAAGAAGTCGCATTTGGGTGGTAAACGTAATCTGCACCCTTTCAAATTACGTAACATTACAGTCATTTTTTTATTCTGATCATATGTCCAGATTTTGGGGGTGGGGGGTAGTGGCAGGAAAACTTGTATGTTTGGTAGTTGCATGTGGTGATTTTTGTTTTTTGTTTTTGTTTTTTGATGCTGGTAGGTAAGTAAGGAGGTCCTATACCATGGCTCGTACAAAGCAGACTGCCCGCAAATCGACCGGTGGTAAAGCACCGAGGAAGCAACTGGCTACAAAAGCCGCTCGCAAGAGTGCGCCCTCTACTGGAGGGGTGAAGAAACCTCATCGTTACAGGTATTAAAAATAAGAGGAAAATAATGGGACAGAATCTCTCCTGAAGCAGCATCCATATAATCTAACAAAAAGGTGTAGAGTAAGCAAACTTTTGCTTTGGAGAAACTGATGTTTTCCCTTTTTTGAATATTTACTAATAAAATTTTAAATTTTATGAAATTTAAGGTTAGGTTTTATTGAGAACCTGTTTAATTTCGAAGCCATAATCTTGCCCATAGCCCAAAGGAGACCTATTACATCACTAATGTTAATAGAATTAACATTTTACTTAGCCATTAGAAATATTTTTTTAAATGTTATTTTAAAATACATTTTGAGGATATTCTCGCTTTTGGCAAAGTAATAATCAAGATTGCGGGCATTTGTTTTAGTCAAGTTCCCATCCCTCATTTGCTTGAATTGGTTTATTTCCTCTTAGCATTTGGTTTTGAGCTACCCCGAGCATTGTCGTTAAGGGCATCTGCCATTAGAGGGCATAAGTTGTCCGTACTTAGGTAGTCTGCAAATAATTTTACTGTCAGCCTAAAATAAAAGCTCATACAGTGGAAGAAATAAGTCAGAGTTGAGGTAAATTTCACACTGACAATTACGTAGTAAAAAATCCCATTTTGTGGTATTTCCACCATCAGGAGTATTCAAATGTAATCATATATGAGGAAAGGGCAGTAGTAGGGTTTTCTGGGAAATCAAACTTAAACACCACAAGTGTATTTTTAAATGAAGCTCACTGGGTTGTGTTGGTAGGTCTTATGGAAGAATTGAGAGTTCAAGTGGTGCCATATAGTGAGGAGCCTGAACAGTTTTGACTTCATTATTAGTGGCCTAATACCTTGGATCTGTAATTATGACAGAAGTTAGTGATACGTGTTAAAGATTAATAAAATAACTAGTACTGTAATAAACTTGCCAGGATACTGTTATTCTTGATAGACTTGAATATTCAGCTTATAAATTGATAAGTGAAATTTCATACAGAACCTAAAGAAAAGTTGGGTGGTTTATTTTTTGAAAAATAACTGTATTTCTTTAAGGCTGACCACTTCTTTTATGAGTTGAATGTATTTAGTAACCATTTCTTTCTTTCTTTTTTAAGGCCTGGTACTGTGGCACTCCGTGAAATTAGACGTTATCAAAAGTCCACTGAACTTCTGATTCGCAAACTTCCCTTCCAGCGTCTGGTGCGAGAAATTGCTCAGGACTTCAAAACAGATCTGCGCTTCCAGAGTGCAGCTATTGGTGCTTTGCAGGTAAAATGGCGGGTGGGTCAGCTCTAAGAGTCGAAAGTCCTGCTGTGTATCAAGAACAATTCTAAATCTTTGCATGTGTGTATATAATTTAATCACAAGCCTGAAGGGTAGGATATCTTTATTCACCGTTGAGACGTCAGGTTAAGTTGCTCAAAGCCATACACACAGAACATGAAATTTGAATCCATTTGGGTCACAGAATTATAATTTGAACCCATCTGACTCCAAAGCCTGGTGCGCATTCTATTATACTGTTTAAAAATTTTAAGCATTGCATTAAAAACGATGTTTAAGGGGAAAAGGTTTGGCTTATGGATGTTGCAGGACATTAAGATATGAGACTGAAGGTCTGTAATGGTAATCAGTTTCAAACAGCAACTGATGTAAAAGAAACGTTAGAGTGAATGTCTTGAACTGAAGAGGTACGTGCAAGTGAAGAGAGCGTCCTAGGTAGGGTGGGAGTAGGCAGCATTAAAGACTTGTGCAGTGAAGTGGGAGAAGCAGCAGGGAGTGACAGGACTGGATTGGCTAGAAGGAGCAAAGGTGTGCTTAAAGACGATACCCAGTCTGTGAAGGGACAGGGATTCGAAGACTTGTCCTTTGCTGCTAAAGGGTGTTGGGAATTTTCACTTAAATGGCAAGCATTTTGAATTTACTCTTGGCTCCAGGATGTCAGAACTTTGAGAAATACTATTTTAAGGGTGGTTATGTATTTGAAATCTTTGTGGTTTATGCTGAGATTAAAACTCAAAAGGCCCAGAGGTAAGATAATTTGTTTAGGTATGTGCGAATAATTAACATCAGTAACATAAGTAATCTATTTTATATTGCGTTTGGCATTCTCTGCATCAGTGTATCTCAAAATATGGTAAAACTACCTCCTCCATCAGAGCATGGAGTTGGAGGTAATAAAAATGCAGATTGCTCGGCACCACCACAGACGAGCATCAGAACCTCTGGGGGAGCTTGTAGAATCTACATACACTCCATTGGGTGGTTTTCAGGCTGCTGTTGCTGTGCCAAGCTTTTGCTTTATAAGTGAGAAGGATTTGATAGGTGGATTCTATACTGAAGTGTAATTGGTTGAGCTGTTTCTATGGTTAGTTTGAACTTCATTTGATTGGTGAATTCCAGGAGTAGACATCCGTTAAATTCTCAATGAATTGAATTTTCAAACTACCAAAATCTTCCAGTGCTGTCACTTAAAGCTTTATTTTCTGTTTTAATCAGTGATTATCTTCAGATCCCATTTCATTTATTAATGCAATTGCAAATCACATTTCCCCGACTATATTTTAAATACAGAAATATTACTACTACGAGTCTTAGCATTGATATAAAGCTGCTCATTTTGTGTTCTGGTTACAGTTAGCCAGACTGTGCTCTAAGAACACATTATACTTGAAAGTCCAACATTTTTTAGCTTAATTGTCAATGACAGCTATAAATTGAGATTGCTAATAAACATTCTGGGCAAGAGACTATTGTCTTTTACAGTCATGTGTTAACTTTGTTGAGTTTAAATGTCATTGTATAGCTTTGTAAATTAAGATTACTAAACAATCTGGGTAAAAGACTGTTGTCTTTTTAATTTATGTGTAAACTTCCACTGTTGCTGTTAAGGTATTATATATTTGTCAGTAAGTGTGGTTATATTGGTTTTGAGCACAATGTTCATTGGCTGCCCATAGTCTAGCATTAGATAGCTCTTTTGGAAAGAG
>NW_006436814.1:4278980-4280934 GCF_000325575.1 Pteropus alecto | reverse complement strand
CATGTTCTTTGTTTTGTTCTGTTTTTTTTATACATATGCTTCCATTATTTTAAGGATATAGAGAGTGGAGAGTTTGCTCATGGAAATAGAGTAGTAGAAGAAAGCAGTCAAAATAGAATTCAAAAAGTCGCTTTATTTTTGGCTTTAGAATTAAATAATTTCTAACTTTTCTAATACAAACTAAATGAGGAGGGAGGAGGAGGTAGTCCATTGGGGCTGGTAGAGAAATTTGTCTGGGTTTGCCATAGATAATCAAGAATTGACTAACTTAAAACAGCCTTTGCCTTCAGCATCTGAGAGTTTGAAGTAAGGTATTTTTATGTTAAAAATGGACATAATGTTTTGAAATGGTGGAAAAGTCAGACATTGGATATATTCGAAATTTTACAAATTAATGTTGCCTTCTAGTTGTAAGTTTTGTTTGTTTGTTTGCCATTATCTCAAAATTGTGTTTGTTGGGCTATAAATTAACATGACAGTCTTTAGTACCATTATGGTACTAAATATTTAGGAGACTGTGGTATTGGTAATAGAATTGGAAATATATGAGTTGTTGTCAAATCCCTTTCGCGTGTTAAATCTTCTCCCAGAGTTGACCAGACACAACCCCATAAAAGATAACTAGGTTCTAAGACAACAGTGAGAGCCCCAACTGCCATAGTACCAGGGGAGCCTATAGGTCATACCACTCTTAAATGGTCTCAGAATCACAGGACCTCTTGGCTTGTCCATATAGCATTTCATACTGCTGCATTTTGCAAAAGCATTCTATATTTGTTATAATCCTGAAGTGAGATGAGAAACAATTAAACTGGTTTCTCTTCTGAAGAACTTCAGTCCTAGTATGTGATGTGCATTGTGAACCTTTAAGAGTAGGCTACAGCATGCCGTGTTTTCCAGACTTTTTACCCATTTCTAGAGTATTTTAAGAATGAATCCCTGAGTATTAAGAACTGCTGTTAATACATTATTTGGAATAGTTATAATATGAGGGACTAATTGTATAGAAGATGCAAATTTAAATTAGGGTTTGATATGAAAATGAACCAGCAAATATTTATTGACCATCTACTTGAGAGCAAGACATTGTGTATATAAAACGAGATCTCTATAAAGTAACTTAAGGGAATTGAAAGATGGCTGGTGTACAAGGCCAGCGAGTGCCAAGGAAGGAGGAGTTCAAGGTTACCTGCACCTGGATACCAGGGGCAAGAGGAGTGCTTGGTTTCTCCTTCATGGAACAATCTTGAGCTAGGCCTAAAGACTAGGTGTAAGACTCAGCTCTTGATAGCAAATGCTGCAGGAAGACATGCACGGTTAGTAGAATTTGGATGAAGCAAATTTTAAGTGTTATGGGCTTGAATTGCTCAAGTACTTTTGTGTTCCTTAGTTTTATTACCTAAAGATTACAAAATGGAAATAATTTTTTTAATTAGGATGAAAATAGCAACTATAAAAAATCTTTTTTTCTAAATATATCTTGGACAGAGAGATATCTTCTTCATAGATAAAGAGAAGGCCAAGTAACCTTTCTCCGTGCTTCTAATCTACTAAAACAGTTGGGCTCGTGACTAGATGAGTGAAAGAAAACAGTTGCTTCATTTCAAAATGAGGAAACATGTTTTAAGCTAAAGGATTTTTCAGACAACTGTAAGATGTACTAATAATTTAAAAGTTAATTATAAGTAGAAGCTCCCTTTTTTCCTGTTCACATCTCAAGTGTTAATGGATCATACACAACTAGTAGTTTTTGAGTAATAGGGGTAAGAGGATGCATTCAAAGAAATTTATAGTGTAAAAGGAAAAACCAGATGGATCAACAAACTAGAGGAGAGGATAACAAATGTCATTATAGATCGAGGGATGTAGAGGAAGGTTAACTTGGTAGAGGATGGGGGGGGGGCATCTCTTAAGCAAAATAGGTCAGGTCAGAGTTTAAATAAGACATTAATCT
>NW_006436814.1:4262070-4278059 GCF_000325575.1 Pteropus alecto | reverse complement strand
AGTAAAGTCAAAATGTTTCAGTGAACAAGTTTCAGCAGTTCAACTTTATAACAATTATAAATAAACCTGTTAAATTTTTCTGGACAATGCCAGCATTTGGATTTTTTTAAAACAAGTAAATTTCTTATTGATGGCAACTAAATGGTGTTTGTAGCATTTTTATCATACAGTAGATTCCATCCATTCGCTATACTTTTCTAACTGAGTTGTCCTACATGCAAGTACATGTTTTTAATGTTGTCTGTCTTCTGTGCTGTTCCTGTAAGTTTGCTATTAAAATACATTAAACTATACCTGCTTTTAGTCTTTTATTATCACCCTTACCAGTATAGTTAATTCACTTGAAGTGTCTATATTCAAAATAATTTTAGCATCAAGCGTTTTGTCACCATATATCTGAAACATAAAATTTGAGAGGGGGAAAGTATACCCTTTTCTGGATTTAAATGGATTATCCATTCCATCTGTCTTTATGCAGAAGAAAACCATGTAAAAAGTCCACCAGTATGAAAAAAAAAATAGGCCAGTGTAAATAAAAATATTTCACAAAAAAAATGCTAATGAAAATTAAAGAAAACCAAAATTCGCTGTCAGCATCTACTCTAAAGCAACTTTTTAAAAAAATATTTGCTTCAGTCTTTTAGAGGCCACGCTGTAGGTGACAAAAACCCGTAACTTCATTTTAAATTGGCACAAAGTCATCCTTCGCTCAAAGTATTTGGAAGTACTACTTCGGTTTCACTGTTTCTGGATAGTCTTCCAGCCCCATCTTTTGCTTAAGTTTTCATGAATTCTTCAATATTCTCTGCAACATTTTAAAAAATCTTCAAAATTGTAAGGCATGTTGGATGTTTGGATTGGCATCTAGAACTGCAGTTTCTAGCTTTGTGGCCAATTGAGCTTTGTAAATTTCTGCAATGAATGAAACTGGTTCAGGGTCACTGCCTTGTCAGAGTGGGCTTCAGATATTAAGTGAATTTGTTATCAGTTCATGATCAACTAGTAATTTAATCATCTACATTCAAATTGTCAGTGCCTTGAAATTTAGTGAACTAATAATGCCAGTTAATCCCTCTTCAATTTTTGGAACCACATTCCCTAGTACAGCCACTTTTGACCATACTTTCCAGCAAGCAAAGTTGATGGCTTTATATCACTCAAAGCTAAAGCAGTGTTCTTGATATAACTGAAAATTGTGTATTCCAGGCTTTTGTAATTAAAGTTTATTAAAAATCTTAAAACTCCATTTAACCTTTAAGATGGAAATAATGCCTTGGTATAAAGGTTGGATCAAGGAAGTTGTATTTGGTAAATATACAACTTTTCTATTTGGATGTTCTAAATTGTGTGAATGACCAGGTGCATCATCTGAGTATTTTAAAAGACTTTTTATAATTTTCAGCTTCTACAGCAAAACGTTTGTAAAACCAATCCTGAAAAACAATCACCCATACTTTTATATTTGCCATCCAAGGAACAGGAAGATCAATTGTATTAGTATTCTTTGTACGTTGTTGAGTTAGGCAATTGTTTTTTAGAATTATTGCTAATAGTGAAAAAAAATGTGTAAGTGGAAACCATTTATGAAAAGTAATTGGAATATTTACCATATATAAAAAAAATAACCGGATAAATAAGGGACAGGTGTATATACCTTATATTGGAAGAAAAAGGATTACTGGCTTTCCTCTTAATTTTAAGAATTTGCAGATACCAGATCTATTTGCCAAAACCAGACCTTAACTCTGGGTATGTTGTATTCTGAACCTATAATTCCCAAACCTAGCTGGTCAACAAAATCACATGGAAATAGTTAAATCTGTAAGTAGTAAAAGTACATTTATAAACATACTACACTATTAAACTTCGTTTAATGGTAATTTAAGTGCAAATATAACAATCTTCAGCTCAAAAATTAGTGCATTGGAGATCTGTTTTAAGATGCTGCGTATTAAGCCTGAAGTTAATAATCAGGCACTAATAGTTCTTAGCATCTGTTTTATTTAGCCTTGGAATGATTAGTGTGAAATGAGGATAATGAACCTTTTAAGACCCGTAACACCTCCCTAATGTACTGACATTCATCGTAACATTTTGAGTTGAAGCTCACCGGAAGTGAAGTGGAATACATCAATGAACCAAGAACAGATTCGTGTCAATAAGGTATAATATTGGGCTTATGTTCTTACCAGTGTTAAGCTCCTTTTTAGCAGTAACTTCATTTTTAGATTGTAGGTCATTATAAAATCCTTTAATGAGAGAATTATGGAATTATTTTTAGAGCCTCTTATTTGTTAACAAGAAATCCTAGTTTTTAGTGTGATCCTTTGCATATGCTTCTACAGGCAGGTACTAGTATTTAGAGTATGAGCAAGAGCATCTAGTTTATTGTGATATGAGCTACTAGAAGGCAATCGTGGCTGAACGTCCCCTGTTCAGTCCATTTTCTTCAGTGAAAGGGACACATGGCAGTCCTATTCATGAAAATAGGGGAAGTGGGTGGTGTCTTCAATAGAGTAGGAAAAGTTATCTGCTAGTTATCTGATTTGCTGTTGTGAATCAATTATAAGAGAATACCATTCTTTGAGTTCTTAGACTTAAATTTTGCTCTAAAAGCTCTAGTAAATGAATAAAAATTTCTACTTTTTTTTTTCTTTCCCCATGAAATGGTTATGTTAGCCATTAATTCATTGTGTTAAACAAGTTTTTTGAGTACTATGTGCTCACTGTCCAGGCACCAATATACAATAACTCATTACAAAATGGGACAGAAGAAAATTGGCACAAAGAATTTGGCACTGTGGTCTGTTAGTATTTGACATGTATTCTCATATCCCTATGAGGCAGGAAACTCATTCCAACTTTCAAGTGAGGCAATTTAATTTGGGAGGATTATAACTGACCAATTACAATTGAGCTCAGGGCTATCCTTTGACTCAGAAGTGTAAGCTGCCACCGCATTGGTCCCTGGTTTAATACTCAATAATAGGCTGATTAATACTCAATAATACTCTCTTCTCTACCTACTATGCTTGAGAGTTGCTGCTACATGATGACTGTCCAGGAAAAGTCTAGTGAATAGAAGTTAGGCCCAAAGTGATGTATGGGAACTGTACTTACATCTCTGTTAACTTCAGGTTCAGTTTTCAGCATCTTCAGGGTAACCAGGTCTTGAGTATGAAAGTAGCTTATGAAAATAGTTAACACCTTAAGATTCCAGAAAATATTCCTAAAGTCTAAACTTCACTTATGAAACCATATATATGGCAAGATATTTTAGGTAAGTAGATTTTGGGAAAATCAGGAATTAGTAACTGGAAGAACTTTGAGGAAGGAATCTAAACATCTTAAGTCAGATTCTTTTAAGCAAATGGGGGAAATCTCACTTGGAATTTGTTCCTTTGTAGACTAAATCTAGGGCCCTGTTCCTTAATTCCTGTGCTCTGAGTGTGATATATACATATAAATAAATTAGAGCAGTTAATGTTGCCAGGGGTGCTGGAAGTTAAGGATAGTCGACATTGGGGGGCGGGGAGGAGATGCAAAACGGAATGATGGGAACCGTAACAGAAATCACGAGAAAACCTGTGTATTTGAAAATGCTGCTCCTTGTCACCTGCTCTCTTGAGCCACCCCTTTTAACTCCTCCCTCTCCCTCAGCTCCATTAAATGCTGTTGACCGTTCCTCCAAAAATTTCCACCGACTTCTACCATCCGAGTCCAAACTGCTCTCGTTTCTCACCTGGACTATTGCAATAACGAGAGAGCAGGCTGCATCCCTCCCCTCGTACTCCCTCCGGCATCTTCACACAGCCCCGAGAAATACTTCTAAAACAAATCATGTCAGTTCATTTTCCCACTTCAAATTACCTAATGGCTTCCCATTGCACACTGAATAATATCTAAACTCTGGCTCACAAGGCCCAATGTGATCTGGCCTTGCCAATCTCCTCTCTTCACTTGCTAACTAAGCTGCAGCCAGACCCTCTGCCCATATACCCTTCGTCACATCTCTTAGTTTATTTCCTTAATATTTATCAGAATCTTGAATTGTTTACTTTTTATTGACTCTACCCCCACTAGACTGTGCTACGAGGGGTTTCTGTACTTTCCACTTTGGTCCCAGTGCTGGTACATGGTAAACCTGAGTCAAAATCTTGAATTCGTGCTAGAACCATGAGAGTTCCTGCTTTCCTTCGGATTTTAACATTAAGCTCCTATAACCTTCATGAATCGTAACCGATTTGTTATTTTGAGGATTACTGAAAATAGATGTGAAAACACAAGACCTGGCACATAATCTTCAGTCAATGCTAGACTAGAATTTAAAATACTGACAAAGCAAACCAGCCTATACATTGTTCCTTGAAAAGTAGTAGAGAAAAATCTGGCCTCCATCTTCCAATCTCGAAAGTCGGCATTTTCTATTAGGGCCTCACTGAGTTGCTTTGTTCTTAGGTCATTTAAGCACAGGTCTGTCAGCGAAAGTGGATTAGATGGCTACACCTTTATCATGATAAAGTGAGTTGAGTCAGTAACAGCCACCTAGGTAAAACCCTAAGAGGCATTCTCTTAAAAGTCATTATGAATACTTTCCTCACCGCTATTATTAAATATTCTTTGGAAAGTTCTAGCCAATGAGAAAATGTTTTTTTGTTTGTTTGTTTTGTAAAGAAATAATTATTTGCAGTATAGCTTCGCAGTTACAATTTCAGGCTCTGGAGCTAAACTGCCATTCCTAGCCGTGTGACTTCAGACAATCTCCCAGCTTCCCATGTCTTGTTCATTCATTCAATCAGTATTTACGGAACATCTTCTGTGTGCCAGGCACTTGCGTGGGAATACAGACTGTGCCAACGAAACAAGGTTCCCCGTCCTCATGGAGCTACGTTCTGGTGAGGGAAATAGACAATCAAGATGAAGCAAAACACATACGTTATTAAATAGTGGCAGTGCCAAATAGAAAAAAAATCATAGATAAGAAGTATCGTGATGCAAGGTGGGTGGGTGTTGGGAGTTCGACTGGACAAGGCATCACTGAGGTGTCGAGTAGAGACCTGAGGAAAATGAGAGAGGAAGCCACACGATTGTGAGAGAAGAGTATCGAGTCCTTTGGGGGGACAAGCTTAGTGTGTTGAAGAACAACAGGGAGGCAGGCGTGACCGCAGCAGGACGAGTGAGCAGATGAGTCTGAGGGAAACTTGATATGTAACCTGATATGAAACCAGATCATGCAAGGCTTTCTAGGTCCTGCTGAGGCCACAGGGAGAGGAGAAGCCTCTGCAGAGTTTGGAGCAGAAGGATAAAATGGTCTGGCTTATGTTTTAACGAAGTCACTCCAATTGCTCTGTAGAAAATAAAGGGTGAGAAGGAAAAATAGGAATCTATTACAGTAGACAAAATGTGGCATGATACAGTGGCTTGGGCTTGGATGGGACAGTGGAGGCGATGAGAAGCAGCTTTTTGGATATCTTTTAAAGGTAAGATGGCTAGGACTTGCTGATGGATGTGGGCTTGAGAAAGAGAGGGCTTAATGGTGCAGAGGTTTTTGGCCTGAGCAGCTCCAAGGATGGAGTTGCTGTTGCCGGATCTGAGAAGGCTGAGCCGGGCAGGACTGGGGAAACGCAAGGAGCTTAGTGATGAACACGTTATGCCTGAAATGCTCCTTAGACTTCAGTGGAGATTTCAAGTAGGTTGTTGGATATGAGCCTGAAGTTTAGGAAAGAGTTTGGGGCTGGAGATAGTAATTTAGAAGACACGGTCTTAAAGCCAAGATGCTAGATGAGCTCACCAAGGGAGTAGGTGTGGACAGAAATTAGAGAGGAGGTCCAAGGGTTGAGGCACTCAACATTTAGAGTGTAGAGAGCGAGGGAAGACTCCAGAGGAAACTGAGAAGGAGTGGGCAGCGAGGAAAAAGCCAGACAAATGTGGCTTCTGGAAGCTAAAAGAAGAAAGTTCTCCAAGGAAGAGAGGATGTGGTCTACCCCGTCAAATACCGCTGATAAGTCAAGTAGCGGGAGGTCTGAGAATGGACTGTGGGGCTTGACAATGTGGAGGTAATCGGTGATCTTGCTTGATAAGAACAGTTTTGGTGAAATGGAACAAAATCTGATTAGAGTAGATTCAGGAGAGCCTGGGGCTTTAATTAAAATGATCACACTTCCCCTGGTCAGTGACACAAACACATCGTGAGCCTCCTGATGTAAAATACTGAGGACACAACATTACTCAAAAGCTTAACCTAAATATAATCATGAGGAAATGACCGGATAAATCCAAAGTGTAAAACGTTCTGTAAAACAACTGGCCTTGACTCTTCAAAAATGTCAATTTCACAAAAAGGAAACAAAGGCAGGGGAACTGTTTCAAATTCGAAGTGACTTAAGAGACATGACAATTAATTGCATGTTAATCAATCCTTCATTGCATCCTCGGTTTTTAAAAAATTGAAAGGAAATCGGGACATTTAGAGAAATTTCAATATGGACTAGATATTAAAAATATATCAATTTCAGATTTTCCAGGTGTACGATAATGACATTGTGGTTGTAAAGAAGAATGAGCTTGTTTTCAGGAGATGCATGCTGAAGGGGCGAAGAGTCATAATGGCTTAATTTATATAGAGAAAAAGATAAAATATGGTAAAATGATAGCAATTAGTAAACTTACATGAAGGGTGTTCATGGCGCCCTTCTTTCAACTTTTCTATAGGTTTAAAAATTTCAAAACAAACAGGTGGAAAATGTTTTTAAAAAGAGAATCGGAAGAAAGGAATTGCAGACAGCAAGTATGGAAGTAATGAGGGGTTTTTTTCCCCTATAAAATAGGAGAAATAGGGTGTTAGCCTCAGAATGTATGTTTTGTATGTTTGCGTTGTAAGGGCTTTGAGGGTTTTATGAATTAAAATATGACAAATGCCTGGAACTTTCCTGGCACATAGTAAATGCTCAATTAATGTTCACTGCTAGTTTTATTTCTAAATATTAACCAGTAATATTTATCTTGAAAAATCCAAGAGTACCAATTACATAATTAATTAATGGTTTTAGTGAGATCTCAATAAGCTGTCAGGTTGGTTATAAAATAATAGTTTCTACATGCTACCAATAACTAAATTTTTAAATAAACTATTTGCTTGTTATAAGATCACATAAAAATATAATATAAAAAATACTATCTATAAAATCCACTAACCTAACCCTAACCCTAACCCTACCAGGGGTAGCCTAAGTTGCTGTGGCCTCAGAGATTCGTTAACCAACTTTTTGTAACGGTAGTAAGGATTTTCCGAGTACTTGCTATGTACCAAGCCAAGCACTGCGCCAAAGCCTCGGCTTTATTCTGAGTTCTCACAAGGACCTAATGAGATAGACTTTGTTGTTATCTCCATTTCAGAGATGAAAGTACCAAGGCTCGGAGTGTCCCTACCTTCCCATCCCTGCCAAGGACACATCCGTGTGTTTGTGGTTCCGCTTTGCAGCGGTCATCCTGCTCGGCCCCCTCCAGACTGTATCCTTTTGTCATCACCAATGTCTGGTCTGAGGCAGTTTCAGGCATTAAGTAGGGAACTAGCTTGGCCTATGCTTTAACCGAGGGCAGGACATTTAGCCTCCAGGAGCCTCAGTTTACCAATCTAAAAAACAGGGACCACTGGTAGAACCTGAGTGATTGCATGTGGCTTATGAGTGACCATTTAAAGATGTATATATTGTATATGAATTAGTAAGTATTGTACGTCCAACCTGTTATTTCAGGTACCACCTCACTAAATTTCAAGTCGATGAAAAGATTTTAATAAGTAAATAATAGTGCAGGTGGTGCCAGCAGGGGAAAATGACGAAAGGGGTCAGAGAACCTCTGGGGTTGTAGGAAAGAACGCGCGAACAATGCCTAGCCCGGAGCCACACACACACACACACACAGAGTGAGTGTCCAGTTCACAGCGGATTTTGCTCGGTCATCATCATCACATTTGGACCTAAAATAAGCAGTTCTGGTTCCGAGTGAAGAGGAGGGAAATGGAGTGGAAAGAGAGAGGTGGCCAGGATTTCTGCCTAGCCAGGTGAGGGGCGTGTGGGGCCTGACGCCGTGTAAGAGAACGCGGTGGCTTCGCTGCGGGCTAAGCCGAGGCGACTACGCTGGCTCCAGACTGGTCCGCAGATGGCCGCGCATCGGCTCTTCCTGCACGTCCCGGGCGACTCGTGGCTCTCAGTACCCGAAGCGTCACTGGCTAACGAAGCTGTCCTGAGGATCACTGCCTGGATTCGGGAAATAGGGGGTGGGGAAAGTCTGCCCCGCCAATTCTGGGGAGCAGCCGGGAGTGGGGGCTGGCCACTGTCAGGGCCTCGCGAACTGAGCGTGCAGGATCCTCCTTGCCCCTGGCCCCCGACATCCCGTCAACCTCGGATCCGGGAAGCCTGGCCCCAGTGCCTCTGGAGCCCTTCCCCTTTCCTCCTTGCCAATGTCGTCGCTCTGGTGCAGGCTTTTTCTTTTCCACGCGTTTCTGAAATCGCCTCCTCTCCGGGCTAGCTCGCACCTTCAGGTGCCAGAGAGACCCTCCAAAACCCTGAGGTGAGCCTTCCAGCCACCTACAGCCTCGCCGCCTGCCAACACCCACGAGTCTGCCCCCCGCAGACCACGCCCCGGGATCCCGCCCCGACCACGCCCCGGAACGCAGCCCCTTTTGCCGCCGCCGCGCCCTGACCACGCCCCTCCGCGTCAGAGGCTCTCGGGGAGTTCCCGAGGTTGCGCTCCCGCCACGTTTCCCGGCTTTGCTGCGCTCTGCCCGCGCAGCACCCCCAGCAGGGATGTTTCCTACGGCCCGGGACGCCCCCTGTGGTCCTCGCCCGGACCATTCGCGCCCACAATGAGGCCTGCGCCCGAGACTTCAGCCTCTCCTGGGAAGGGCCCGAGCTTGCTATCCGTGCAGCTCCTCCCGGCCCTCAGGGTTTGGGGCTCCTTACCCCGTGAAGGGCCGCCTGCCCGCAGGGCTCAGAGCTCAGGGCCTCCCCGATCCCGGCCCAGCCGCGTGGCCGCCTGGAGGCCTGCGAGCTGCAGCTGCGGCCCTGAAGATGCCGCACATTCTGCCCGGATTACTGGCCCTTTGGTACAAAGCTGGCTAGTGCTCAGCTGCCTCCCAAGAAGGTGAATGTAAATGTAATTTTTATGAACAGAGAAGCCATTAGCATGTAAATACTGAGCTAATTCTTGCTGCAGCTCGCCAGGAGTAATAGTTCCCAGTGCGCGGCACCCGCATTTACCTACCGCCACCGCGTCTCTTCTCCTCCGCGAAATTGGGCTTCAATCTTTAAACCACCTGGACCTGGTTGAAACTGATCAGGAAGCAGAGCTGTCAGAGAAACTCCAGGACTCCGCAGTCCTCCGAGGGACAGTCACTGCGCCCTGGCCCTCCCCTGACCCGCCCGATTCCCAGTCCACTGGTAACTGAGAGAAAGGATGACCAGGCTGTCCCCAGTTCCTAGAAAGCGTGTCCTTAGGGGACACTAAGGAGGGGGGCGGCGCTGAGGGAAAGGGCTGGGGGACAGGGCGATCGGCTAGGTTAGTATTCCGCTCGGCCTCGGGGATGAGCAGGATTTATACAGGTCAGGACCAGAGATACCCAGTGAGGCTTCAGGATCAGATTTTGCTTAGGAATCAGTCATGTGGGGTTGTCGAAAGGCGATCATTTATGATGTCACTGTGAGGCCTGAGGAGCTGCCCCTGGGGAAGAGAGTATCTTAAGTCCTGGAGGAGTCAGATCTTGGAGACAATGGAAGGGTATTTAGATGACTCTTGGCAAACCTGGGTGGGCGCTCTCTCCTGAAAATATCTTGAAGACCATGCTCAGCTTCCCACTGACTGGGGAGAGGACCAGGGAAGGCCCGGGGTGGAGAGCCTAGGACAAATACCCAGGCCTCTGCACCACCCCAGCCCTGTGCAGAAGTCTTAACAGAACCATTGAATAAATCCGAGGCCTTTTCCTCCACCTCACAGAATTGGGCACTTGGCAGTGAGTCCAAGAGAAAGATCCGGTTAAAATAGTCCTCAGGTGAGCAGGAGAGATATTTTCTCAAGGAAAGGGCACATGCAGAGAGGGTATGGTACCTCCATTTGGGGGTTTCATCTAGGTTTTACCTCGGATCTGCCTAGAGCCATGCTCCTTTTTACTCTAAGGCAAGGGTGTTGGGCACTGAAGAAGTCTACCAGTGGTCCCACTCTTGTGAAATAAAGAACAACCACTTAGCCCAAGATTTCAGGGACTCTAGGACTTCATGTTGAAAATGGTTGAGAGTTTACAGGAGGATATTTGGCTTCATATTCAGGGCAAACATGTTTTTGAATACCTTCTTCCCCATGTGCCAAGTGCCATGCTAAGCTCTCATTCTCATATCATCACAGCAACCCTAAGGAATAAGTATTGTTTTCTCTATTTTAGAGATCCAGAAACTGAAGCTCAGAACAATGGAATGACAAGCCCCTGTCATACAGCTTTTAAGGGGCAGAGGCAGAATTCTAAGACGGGTCTTGACTTCAATCTTAGTAGAAGAATAAATTTTGATCATTAAGGAAAGTACGAAGTATTAGTTGGGTTTTGTGATGCATACAAGGACAAACAGGGACACACCCTGCAGTTTAGTAAGCAGTGCTTTCCAGACGGGAATGATGAGAGTCCTGAATTGCCCTGTGCTGGTTCTGCTCTGTGATGAGAGGCCACCTTGGCTTTCCCCCTGGCTCCTAGTAGGTTCCACCAAGAGAGCGGGGCCTGGGGGAGCTGCCAAGCTAAAGGAGGCCGAGAGGACTTGCTTTTTCCTGTGCGCTTCCTATGGGCTTTCTACATGCTTCCGGTTTCCGGAAGCATCACGCGATCTCAACTTTCCAACTCATCGGCTGCTTTCTTTCCAGGAGCAGCTGCTGAGTCCAGAGTGCAGTTTCTCTTGCTTCCTCATGCACTCCCCCTCCACCCACCAGACACTAGCATTGGTTGGACTGATGCCCCCCCTCCTCAGAAGTTTGGGTCCCAGACCCACAGGGCCCCTCATCGCAGCTCGGGACACGCGCACCAGCGGAGCAGTGCCCCTGCTGAGGTCTGTGTGTTAGCTCCAGGGCCTCTCTTAACTTTCTAAGTTTTCATAATTCCAACCACTTTCATTCTTTCAGTTCTAGGAGTGGTAGCTGCTTCCTGCCTTCATAATGCCTTATAATTTTCTTCTCGCCCTTTTGCTTACCAGTTAACTTTTTTTTCTACCTACTTAACAATTCTTTAAAATAAATTTTCTCTGTTAAAACAACTAGTGTGCTTTCTATCTCCTAACTGGCCCTTGAGTCCCCATCATGGTGGTAGGTGTGATAATAGTGAGGACTCACCCTCACGCTTCATTCCCAGGCCTGTGTGTATATGTTGAGGGGACAGACAGCACCATATGTTGGTCTCTGATTCAAAGCATCCACAGTATCCTGTAAGACAGAACCCCATGCCTTCAAAGTAGTGGCTCCCAATAACTACTGTGCCTGGGTCATCAGGAGGCCATTCCACCTTTCTATTAGGTCAGCTGCTTCTGAGTGATAGGGTATGTGGTTAAACCCGTTAATCCTACAGTTGGCAGCCCTTTGCTGCTTTTCTTTCAATGGGAGATGACTTCCTTGGTCACAAACACTGTTGTGTGGAATATTAGGACCGTGAGTAAGGCCCTCTGCAAATCCATCCCTGGTGACGCTTACAGAAACATGAGCAAGAAAGGCACATCCATATCCAGAATATATATATATAGTCCACTGGGGACAAATCTCTAGCCCTCCCATCATGGGAAGGGTCCAGCAATATCAACCCACCAGTAGATGACTGGCTGGGGCCCCCATGTAACCACCACCACAATCAGGATACAGAACAGCTCCATTGCCTCAAATTCCCTCATATTCTCCTTTTTTGTAGTCGAACTCTCTTCCTAACCTCTAACCCCTGACAGCCACTGATCTGTTCTCCATCCCTGTGGTTTTACCATATATGCCAAACGCTATTTAACTTCCAACACTAGCTTCTTTCACTCAGCACGATGCCTTCGAGATGTGCCCACGTTGCCTGTATCATAGTTTGCTCCTTTTGCTGAGCTGCGTTCTGGGGTCTGGATGAACTACGGTTTGTTTATCCATTCGTTCATTTGTTTCTGGTTTGTGATGACTTATTAAAGTTGCTATAATATGCGTGTAAGGCTTTTGTGTGAATATATTTTCATTTCTCAAGAGTAAAGGGCCAGAAATGGGTCCCTTTGTTTTTTAAATCAGTTTAAATTGGATTGCTGTTACTTGAAATGGAAAACAACCTAGCAAATACACCTCCTAGGGCCTCAGGGTCATGTGCAGTGCCCAGGCATCATATGGTCTCCAACCTTTAGTCATAGGTCCATGGTGGTATCAGCTGGGACTCTCAGGACCCTAGAACATGTGGTCCCTACTGACCTAGAGGCTCTGCTATTTCCATACCTCTGAAGAAGTTGGGGTTCTCGGATGAAGCTGGGGCTCCCATCTCTAGGAGCTCTCTTCCTTGGTGTTATAAGCAGCCAGCCCTCTGAAATACTGCCCCCTTCTCAAGCATGGACAGCAAGTAGGCCCCACAGGGCCTGTGGTAGTTTTGAAAAACGTCCAAAAATTCTTTGACACTCCAGCCATCAAGAAGTGGAGTCTCATTTGTCTCCCCTTGAACCTAGACCAGCCTTGGTAACTCACTTCTAGTGAATAGAATGTAGCAGAAGTGATGTAGCGTGACTTCCAAGGCTAGATTAGAAAAGGCAATATGCTTTCGCTTGGCTCTCTCTCTTGGAATGCTTGCTCTTGGAACCCAAGCCCCATGCTGTGAGAAAGCCAAGCAGCCACACAGAAAGGCCATGTGTAGATGTCTTGGCCACAGGTCCAGCTGAGGTGCCAGCCAACAAGCAGCATCAACCAGACATGCGAGCAAGCCTTTGGTGATTCTAGCCCCAGCTGGAGATTCCAGGCCCAAGCTGACGCTGAACAGAGCAGAGATGAGCTGTCCCCATCTGACACCACCCAAACAGCAGATGTGTGAGCAAAATAGCGTCACTGTTTAACACTAAGTTTGGGGGGTGGGGTTTATTATGCAGCAATAGATAAATGGAACAGGACCCCTCTTCCTTCCCCAGACTCTGTCCTCTGAGCCTTACTGCTTGTCACCTCTCCCCACTCCTTAGAGCACCCATCATAATCTCTTCAATGACACCAGCTTTGGGAAAACTAAAGCCAGAAAGGAGAATGTGGTAACTTACTAGTTATGCCCTCAAATACCTTCTCTCCTTCCTCTATAGTAATTGAGTCTTAGTACAAGTTGTTCTGGCTCGAGACCACATTTCCCAGCATTCCTTGCAGCCAGCTATATCCGGTCGATTTAATTCCAGACAATGGAATGTGAGTGGAAGTGATGCATGCAACTTCTAAGCCTTGGCTGTAAAACATTGGGCCTAGGCTTTCCCAAACTCTCTCCTTTTCATGGGACACAGATAGGACGATGTCTTAGCTGCAACCATGCAGAAATGGACAACGCTCTAGGAGATGAAGAACAACAGCACAGAGAAAACCTGGGTCCCTGAATAACCAGGTGGAGCAGAGCAACTTGCCTATCTTGAACCACCGCTGCCCTTCTCTGGATGGGTACATGAGAGAGCAATAAACTCCTATTTCGTTTAAATGACTGGATTTGGGGATCTCTTTGTTATAGCAGCTTAGCCTCTATCCAGATAATACTTATCTCAAGCCCTGTGACTTAACCTTCCTTGAGTCAAGGGCAGGGACAAGCCTGGCTTCTTCCCTAAAATGGGAAAACAAAAACACAGGGAGGAAAACTCTAACCAACGCTCAGAAAATTATCCTGCTATGAGGTCTTTTCTAATGAAAGCCATATAACTGGTCCTGGCAAGGCAGCTATGGGAACCCAGAAGAGGGAGGACCTGCCTTCAGATGGAACTATTAGGGAAGACTCCTGCAGAGACTGTGGCGTTAAACTGAAGACAAAGTTTGGATGGGTGGAAATCGGGCGTGAGCAGTTCAGAGAAAGGGAGAGTAAACTAAAGGGTAGAGGTAGGAAGGTACCAAATCCTTGGCAGGGAGGAGGATGTGGAAGAGATAGTATAGAGTTTAAAGGTAGAAATAAATATAAGCCAATACTTTGGGGCTTAAATTCCACATGGCAAATTCATAGGTTTAGTATCCAAAAATATTTTTTCCTGTTTCTATTAGAGAACTGTCTGCAAACAGATCTTTACTTGATGAGAAGTTTAAACATAATTACACTTGGTATATTACATGCATATTTCATTGCTTTATTAAATCCTTCAAACAACATAGTCCTTGGAGGGATAATTAACCTCTTTAGAACATTACCTTGCAACAGAATGAATGAACCACAGACTTCAGATAGTCTTTCTAAAGACTGCTTTAGTCTGTAATGTCCACAGTGATGCCATGTGATAGCGGTCTAAGGCAGCAATGGTAGTGGTGCCCAATTCACTCACTTCTACCCCCCCTTCTTCTGGTGACAGACCTTCTGGCCACAAGGAAGGGCATGTCAGCCAGGCTGGGCTACTGCCATTCCCCAGGCCACAGTGATTAGACCAGAGATGGACATGGGCCTAAGATGGAATTTGTCAGTTTATAATCCCTTATTTTTTTATTTTTTATTTTTTACGCCTACAGCACCTGGTCTTCCTAGGTGGTCTCCCATCCAAGTACTAACAAGGCCTGATCCTGCTTAGCTTCCGAGATCAGACGGGATTAGGCTTATTCAGGGTGGCATGGCCGAAGACTCTTCCCTAGGATTTATTCACAGGCAGGAAGAGAGGTTTTCAGGGTTATTTTATTTCCAGGACTATCAAGCTGGGTTTGCCCCATGGAGGAAGAGAGCCTGTTGGCAAAGACAAGCAGAGATGATAGATGGACAGAGACCTAATGGTGTCAAGTCACACTTTCAGGGTCCCTGCAGCAATTCCCCCAACTCAACGACCTATCCCGAGGAGCCTCTCAACTATCGAGCCAGTAATTTCCCCTATGAGTTGTATTTCTGTCACTCGCAAACAAGAGTCTTGACAACACAAGGGTGAACCATAAGGGAGGCTGCTATGGTCAACCACTTAATATCACATCTCTTCAAATTTAAGATGTCCTTGATAGTAAAATATACTAATATTTACTAATATACCACCAAAAAGAGGAGAATGTTGCTGAATAAGCTATGACAAGCCATTGATTATAAGATGAAAATATGAAAAAAAAAGTACTTACTAGAACTGATGACATACGGTAGCCAAAAGCTGGAAACAACCTAAATCTCCAACAGGTGACTAGGTAGACAGAATGTAGTATATCCATCCACACGATGGAGTCCTATTCAGCCATAGAATAGAATAAAGTACTGGTACGTGCTATGCCTTGGATGAGCCTTGCAAACGTTCTGCACAGGGAAAGAAGTCAGACACGAAAGGATGCATATTGTATGATTCCATTTATATAAAATGTCCAGAAAAGACAAATTTATATAGAGCCAAAAAAATAGATTCGCGGTTGCCTTGGGCAAAGAAAGAACAGGAATTAACGGCGAGTGGGCGTGAGGGATCTTACTGGGGTAATAGAAATGTTTTAAAACTGATTTATGATAATGGTCGCACAACTTGGTAAATTTGCTAAAAATTCATTGAATTGTATACTTGGAATGAGCGGATTATACAATGTGCAAAATACGATTCAATAAAGTTATAAAAAAATAGATGTTAAATGGCTCTGATAGTTTCTCGGCATGGTGGGTGCTTGAGAAATGGCCAGGTTTCTGCATCCATAAAGCTGCCCCTTACTGGGCTCCTGGAAGGTGCAGCGTTTCTGTTTGTTTTTTTATTTGTTTGTTTTTTTATTTGTTTGTTTTTTATTTGTTTGTTTGTTTGTTGTTTGTTTATTGTTTTATTTTTATTTGTTTATGTGTTTGTTTGTTTTCC
>NW_006436814.1:4252687-4262054 GCF_000325575.1 Pteropus alecto | reverse complement strand
CTACATCCTGCTACAGGGCCTCTCTGGAGAGTAGCTAGAAGGAGCACTGCTTCTAGAAACTACTCTAGTCAGATCTGGGAAGCAGCGGGCGGAGGGCCCTGTCTGCACAGAGCAGACGGACAGGACTCCAGGACGCTGCAGAACCCCAAGCCTCCCACCCCGCCACCCACTGCCACCACCGTACGTCCAAACTGAGAGGTTTGTGACCTACAGTTTCCCAGATCTGTCCTAGAGTCAGTAAAAGGTCACGGAAGTATAAAGAGACGAGGCCGATTTCAGCTCCTGGAAAACTTGTTTCATCCCCGAGTCTTCTATGCAGCCGAACTCTATACCTGCCCGCCTGCCCCACATCCTCTGGAGGTCACAGCCCTTGAGACTTGGCCATCAGTAGATGACCCCTCAGCATCTCAAGATGCTCAGACCCCGACAGCAACATTTGACCACATCCCCAGAAAGATACTTCTGAAAAGGCTTTCTAGCAGGGGGCTTGGACTCAGCTGCCAGGAGTGGCTGCATCCTGCCTTTCCAGACCACCTCATGGGGCCCCGGCCTCCCTGTCCTGCCCCTACCAGCCTGACTGGAAAGGAACAATGGTTTCGGGGACAGGGAGCCCATGAGCCGGCTCCCCGGGCATTGGCCGTGTGACCTTGGGCATTGACTTCAGGAGCCACAGTTTTCAGATGTAGAAACAGAGTGTCAGCCACCCACCCCTGCCTCTCTGGAGGTTGTCGTGGATGAGTGGACTGTCCTGAGTGGCTGCACCAGGATGGGGGGCTCCCAGCAGAGACAGATTCCTGCCCTGGGCTCCTTTCTGGTGCCTGCTGGGCCTGCAGTCGGGTGTGGCTTTGTCTTCACCTGGGCGCCACTTTAATCCCAGATATTTTGCTGTCAGCGAGTCATCGGGCCCGCGCGACGGCCTGCCCCCTCGATTTATCACGACGCTTTCACTCTCTTTGAGATGTCGGCAGACACACGGGGCTGGCAGCAAAAACAATGCCCACTGAGTGGTTTGGAGCCGTCGCCATTTTGCTATTCACAGCCAGGACCTTCCTGGCCTTCCATTACGAAGCCTGGCCCTGGAGCCATGGCTTCCTTTACTCCCACACGCCCCCAGCCTGGCAGAGAGGAGACGGGGCAGGAGGCGAGTCTACCCCGTGCCAGGCGGGGCCGTGGGGCACAGTCAGGCTCTGGAGTCCTGTGGGACAGAGAGGGCAGCTCCGGTCCCGGGCCTGGACTTCACACTTCAGCACCTGCTGGCCAGTGACCTTGGACTCTCGTATTTTGTCTATAAATGGGCACGATTATACCTGTCTCTCGGGGTTGCTGGAGAATGAGTGCATAAAGGTGCCCCCGTGTCACCTGGTCTAGTTAGGGCCGGGGAGATGGGGCTGGTGGGCGAACAGTGCAGGGGAGAGAGAGAAAGAGAGGGAATTGTGGGGAGACGAGAATGGGTCCTGAAGGGACCTGCGATTTGGGGTCGTCACTCCACCTCCTGCCACCATTGCTCTGGCTCTGGCATATGCCCGTCCCTCTGCGGCCGCACCCCCCTGCCCACTTCCCTACTCCCCCCCTGGCTGGCAAGGCCTCCTCACCCCTCAGTCTCAGTTTAAAACCCTCTTCCTCCGAGAGACCTGCCCTCAAACTTCCCCACCCACGTCTTGAATAGATCCTTGTTTTTCCTTCCAGGCAAAATTTATACATTTATTCATCTGGTTATCTGTTTAACATCCACTTGTCCCCAAGTCAGCCCCAGGAGGGCAAGGACCATGTTGATTTTGCTCACTTCTGAACCAGCGCCCAGCACAGTACCTGACAGAGTTTGTAGAGAAAATCCTTCCTTGTCTGCATCTCAGAGAGGTGAGCTCTGGTCCAGACTTGGCCCCGCCTACAGCAGAGACTGGCTGGCTCAGGAGGCCAGGCCAGTATGGCCAACCCCGACCACAGAGGCTGGCAGCGAGTGGCTAAGAGTGACCGGGCCAGGGAAGGAGGGACAGGCGACACTTGAGAAGGGTATGGGAAGACTCCAACAGGGCGAGGGGCATTCTAGGTATGGGAAATGGCACAGGCCAGTCTGGAGGTGTGACGCTCTCAGGTAGTTTGGAGAAGACAGAGCCCTGGGGAGCGGCCACGCAGAGCAGGTGTGATGGGGCCAAGTGGATGGAAGGGGCAGGTTGCAAATGACTTTTTGAAAATTCTACTAAGGTATCCGGCCCTTGTCCTAGGTTTTTAAGCGGGGAAGTAACACGGTCAGTTTTGCCTTGCTCAGAGCTCCCGGGGGGACCCCCAGGAGGAGGCTATTGCCTGAAGGCAGAGTCTAGTCTCCAGCCTCACTCCCTCCTGGGACAGCGTCCTCCTCGCTGGACAGAGCTGCTGGTCAATCAGACACATCCATCTTCTTTTGCCACCTGTGGCTGATCTTCTGCAGGCAGCTTACCTGAGTGCCACCCGCCCCCACAGTGGAGGCTACACGCCTGGGCAATGCAGGCCCAGCCCCGCGGTGGCCCCATGGAGGCAGTGAGTCCTGGTGCTTTGAGAGTCCCAGCCAAATCATCCTCGGGGCTCTAACTCCTGAGACCCCTCTGTGGGGGGTGCAAGGCCCATGCTGCTGAGAGGCCAGCTCCCCTCGGCCAGTATTTTGATCAGGTTGGGCTGGGGTTCCACTGCAGTAAATCAGCTCCCAAACTTCAATGACTTCAATGACAGGAAGTCTCATGCTCAGTCACGTCACAGGCCCAGTGCAGTGGGAGCAGGGCCATGACGGGCAGGCCTCTGCTCCACCTGGTGTCTCAGGGATGCAGGTGCTAGCAGAGCCACCACCTGAACAATCACCAGTCACGTGGCGTGGGAGGGGAGCACATGGAAGCATTTTGTAGGATACGAATGTCTTATCACTATATTCTAAACCTGAAACTAATATCATATTGTATGTCAACTGTAATTAAAAAAATAAATTAATAAAAAAAGAGAGAGAGCACATAGCTTCCAGTGACAGCCCATTGGCCAGTGTCTAGGACTTTGGAAAAGTGGGAGAGCCCATGGGCACTCAGTGGGCAGCGAGTGGCTTTTCAGCCCGGCGAGGGCCAGGTTGGAGAGCAGGTTGGCTCTGTCTGGACGTGGAAAGACGGATGACAAAGAATAGGGAGAAACTTGCGAGTTTCTTCCCAGTCACCTCCACTATGTCCCTGCTCCCTGATTCCTAGGGCACAGCTCCGGTGACAGCCCCACTGCTTCCTCCTCCTAAAAATACAGTCCCTTCTCTGTCTGGCCTTAGCCCGATTCTGCCCCATTTCCTTTGCACCCCACCCCCCATGTATCCCTCCAAGTCATACAAGACCCCCCCGCTGCTCCATGAGCATCTTGAGCATCTGCTTTCTTTCCCTTACGCCTCCTGGAATATTTCGCCCCGTCCCTGCTCCTTGAATCCCACCCACACTTCCAGGCCCAGATCAAATATCGCCTCATCCACAGAGGCTTCCAGACTCTTCTCACAGAGTGTCATCTGCGTATCAGACAAGTCTGGGATGGTTCCTCCACCCCCACAGGCTCCTGCAAGTGAAAGTGCCCAGCCCCCAGCCCCCAGCCCCAAGCCCCCACTGAAGGGGCAGCCCCAAGCAGACCATGTGACCCCACCCCCTCCTCCAGCCACAGCTGATTGGACCTAAATGTCCAATCTGTCACCTGGCAGTGGCCTACGAGGTGGGGCCTAGTGTGCGAGGATGAGCTGGGCCCACTGAACTCTCTCTGGAGAATTTTAACTGGGGACAAGGCAGCAGCGGCAGGAACGCCAGTTGATAGGATGCATCGGGGGTGCCGGAAAGGAGGGATGGGCTGAGTGCGGCCCCACAAGCCAGACTGGGGAAGCAGAGCGCTGAGCGCAACGAGAGGCCAAGCTGCGAGGAAGCTCACCCCACTCTGTGGAGAAGAAAGCGTGCCCTGGAGAGACGCTCTCGCCATCCTCGCCCGCTGAGCTAACCCGAAGGGTGGAAGCTGCGCCATGCTGCTGAGGACTCTTCCGAGAAATAACTGCCGAGTCTGGGCCATTTGGAAAGGTTAACTCTAAAGCCAGCCAAGGATGCAGGCTCGATGGGCAGAGGAGCACGTATGATTGCCACTGCTTGTTCCCCAGCATCGCCACCTCACCGGCCGCTGGGAAGGACTGGGGCTGCCTCCTCCAGCCAGGGGCCACCAGGACACCCAGAAACAAAGGCAGGGAGGGGCCGCCCGCCCAGCCCAGAGCCATCCTCAGGGGCTCCCTGGCAGGCTTCCACTTCTCATCTGTAACTCCTCCAGGGCACCAGGGGCCCCAAGACCCAGCTCGATACCCTACCGCTGCCTCTTGGGATGAGAGTATCATTAAGCCAGCTTTCACACCTGTAAAATGGGATAATAATAGTTGTCTGCTCGCTATATAGGGTTGTTAAGATTCAGTGCTTCTTATGTCCTGCCTTCTGTTGCTTTCTGTGGTCTCACAATGTGATGACAGAGGCTAAGTGGATGGTCACTCCTGTGACAGAGGCAGGGCTGGGGCAGACAGTGAGGACTTGCCTCAGGTGTCCCGAGGCCCTCTGAGCAGTATGCCACTCCGGCCCTTTTGTTCCTGTGGCACCTGACCCAGGCAGCCACAGCCACATGACCACCCCAACCACTTACCACCATTTCGGTTTCTGCTTCTTCTGGACACAAGTTGCCTTGTGTCCAGAACTGCCTCCATCTCTAGGCCCAAAGCCACAGTGCCATCAGCTCTGTCCGTGGCAGGATGGCACAGGGCATCTGAGGGCACAGAACCATTCCCCTCGGGGCTCCGGAGAAGATAAGCCACACAGAGACTTCACCTCAGTTGCTGTGGCAAAGACTGCTGGTTGTCTGCCCAATATCCACGCATCCCTTCTTCCCTGGTAACCGACCTTTGTATTATTGTTGGCAAGGGACAGGACTAAAAATCTACATTTCTCTCTTGCAGATAGGTTTGCCAAGGAGATGTAAGTGGAAGTCATTGGGTGGGGCTTCTGGGAAAGCTCTCTAAAGGGGTGTGACGGGGTATCAACTCGACAGGGAATTTAGCCCCTTTTGTTTTTCCCACCTCCCCACTCAGGACTCACAGGTGATGGTTAGAGCACCTGCAGCCATCTTGTACTACAAGGCACTCTTGAGAATGAAATCCATGAGCTAATTAATAATGGTGGAGCTTGGGTTCTTGTGACCACAGAGCTGCCATCCAATCCTAGAATTGCTGCTTCTGGACTTTTTATGTAAGAGACAGGTGCACATAATTGGATTTAAGTTGATTTCATTTCCTATAAAAAGCTTCTTCCAAAAAAACTGGCTTGCCAGATAAAATTTTCATTCATGGACTTCTACGCTGAGGGGGATCCTGGGTCCTAAACCATGTTTTCCTAAAACATTTTATGCAAACCATATTTTTACAAATCTAGTCATTGTTCCCCATTGACTTACTTTATAAAGAGATGGCTTTAAGTCTTTCAAGATGTTCACTTGGTCAGTTAGGAAATGACCAGTAAACAACACTTAAAAGTGCCAAAGAGCCACTTGAAAGAGAAGAATTCTTTTCTAAGATCAAGATGATAACCACCTCTGGTGTTTTGTGATCTTGCATTTCTTAGAGTAGTGGCCGTGACAGCAGCCCAAGCTTAAGGGGACATGACCTGCCATCTGTCCTGGAGGGAGGAGCCAGTGGCCTGGCTAGGATCCTAGGATGGGTGGGCTGATCAGAAAGTCCCCGGTCCCCCAGTAACTGCTCACCCTAGAAATTGGAGTTGAAAGCTGAGTGAATAGCACAGAGGAGCCCATGAAAACAGGGTATGTCCAGTGCGGATCCCGTAACGGGGGGAGCCGGTTTAATGGCTCCTAGGGGCGTTCCTCGCCAGAGGTTAGAGATTACATCTTCCCACGTACATTCACGGCCTTAGATGTTGTTGATAAGCATTATGATTGTAAAAGGTCCTGGGTCAAATCCATTTAGGAAAAGTGTCCACACAGATTTCATTGCTCCAGGCCTTGCCCAAACCTAACTCCCACAGTTAAGAACCCCTGGGCACGGGATCCTCATGCTTCACCCGCCAGACCAGCACCTGCCAGACCACACCTGCTAAACATACTTGGAAATAGTAGGTTAAGGCATCGCTTCTTCCAAAGACCACCAGGCCCTGTGCTGGGCTCTAGGGCAAAGACAGGAAGCAGCTTGGCTTGAGATCTCTAGGGCCTAGTTTTAGGAAGAGAGTGGGAAAGAAGGAGGAAGACACACGTCCAAGTCCTCATCAGCGCTCTCGAAAGCCAGGTGCAGAGCAGGGCTAATTGGAATGTGGATGTGTTAACCAGGAGGCGTCCGAACCTGCAGCCCCTCCCACCACACTCCTCCCAGATGGAGAGGAGGGAGGGTGGGGCACGTTTACCTGTGTCCTGAGGACTCCCAGCCCTCTGGAGGGTGGCAAGGGGAGGAGCTGATCCTGGACCCTGGAAGGAGAGAAGCCAGCACTGCCAGGGCCCTTGGCCTATTGGGAAGCAAAGGAGATGGCAAGTTCCTTCTCAGGGTGCTGTTTCCTTACTTCTTGTGATAAAAAGGATTCTGATGGAGGGATGGGCAAGCGGAGAGCTGCAAACTGGGCATAGCTTTTAGAGGCAAATCAAATAGACTGAATTACAGTGATTAGAAGAGGTTTCCCACGAGCTCCCATCACCATCTCACCCACCTCCCTGTCTCTGGGCCCCAGAACCCCGCCTTCCCTCTCACCTTTGATGGACCTTCCCCAGCCAGCAGAGGCCCCTGCTCTCTCTTCCTGTGCACGTGATCCAGCTCTTGCCCAGCCAGGGACATTGCTCCAGCCACTCTCCCATCTCCCCCGATCATCCCCATCAGCAGGGACGCATGCCGCCGGCCGTTCCTCCCAGCTATAAAAAAGTCTTCTCTCACGCTTCCCTTTTCTCTCTTTATAGCAAAACTTGGCTAAAGATTTATCCATCCCTCCCCTCTTCTTCTCCCTGGGGCCCACTCCAGTCAGGCTTTGGCCCCGTCGCTCCTCCAAAACTTCTCTTGCCAACGTCACCAATGACCTCCCGGTCGCTGGGCCAGTGTCCACACTCTGTCCTGAGTACTTGACCTTGCAGCAACATTTGAGCAGATGCTCGATCCCCCCACCTGATAACAAACACCCTCTTCGAGGGGCTCCCAGGACACCACGCCTGCCTGGTTTTCCAACCACCTCTGCTCCTTCCCAGGCTTTCTGTGGGGTCCTCCCCATCTCACTGGCTTCTGTGATTTGAGGAATCCCGGGGCTCAATCAACCCATGGGCCCCTCCTCTTTCTATCCATACTCCCTCCCTAGATCGGCAGAATTGGAATTTAACGTGAACCACATGTGTAACGTGTAGCCATTTTTAAGAAAGTAAAAAAGAAAGGTAAAATTAATTTTCATAATACTTTATTAACCCAATAGAGCCAAATAGTACCATTTAAACATGTCATCAGCATAAAAGTTACTAATGAGGTATTGACTTTTTTGGTACTGAATCTTCAAAATCTAACGTATATTTGACACAGCATATCTCAAATTGGACCCCAAATTTTCACTGAAAATTCTCGATCTGTTTTTAAATTTGATAAATTCTACAGTTGTCAAAGTAGATTTACATAACCGAGTTGTTCTAAGCTTAATTTTTTTCCAATATCCGAATCAAATGTCAGTTCTTAAATTTTAAATTACTTAAAATTTAGTTTTCCAGTTGCCCAGCTTTCACTAATTTCGAGTGCCCAGTAGCCCCACGTGGCTGGCGGCCACTGCATTGGACGAACCAGAGCTGATATCAGAAAATGGTGCATCTAAACACCCGCAGGTCCGCGCAGATGGCTCCCGGATGTTCATCTCCAGGCAGCACATTTTCCTCTGCTCTGCAGACCTGTCGAACCAATGTCTACTCGCCCCTTCACTGGGATGTCTAATGGGCACCTCACACCTCGTCTGCTCAAAACTGTGTCTGAGAGAGGCTCACCCTCACCCACCAAACCAGCAAGGCCGGTTTTCTCCATCTTGGTTAAAAGCAACTGTTTCTTCCGGTTGCCCGGGCCAGGCCCTTGGCGCTCTCTTTGACTCCTCTCCCTCTCTCCTATCTTATATCTGGCCTGGCAATAAATCCTGGTAGCTTTTCTTAAAAATGTAATTCCCAAATCCCACTTGTCACTTCCGCGGCTACCACCTCAAGCCACGCCCCATCATCTCTCTCGGGATTATTGCAAGAGCCTCCTGCTGGTCTCGCTGCTCCTGGCCCTGCCGCTGCGATCTGCTGGTCAGCCAGAGGGCTGCTTTTAAATGAAGTCAGACGCGTCCTTCCTCAGCTCAGAACGGGGCGAGGGGATGGGGGCTCCCCGTCTCACGCAGGAGAAGGGCCCAAGTCCTTACACACGCCCACAAGGCGCTCCCATGGCCGGCCCTGCCTTCTCACCACTCCATCCCCAGCTTTCTCTGGGCGCCTTCTCCACGCTGGCCTCCGGGCTGCACCCGGATCGCAGCAGGCCGCGGGGCGTCTACGTGGCTGGCTCCCTCGATTTCCTCAGGCCTTTACTCAAAACTCACTGTCGCTTTCTCGGTGAGACTTTCCCAGTCACCTTATCCAAAACCCAGCTCTCCTGAATGCACATTTCAAATCCTCCTTTTCTGCTTTTATCCCCTTGGCCCTTATTACCATCTAACAAATATTTTACTTCTGCTTTGCTGCCTCTTCCTTTACTATATAAACTCCAGGAGGGCAGAGATTTGTGTGTGTGTTTGATTTAGCAGCTCTATCCCCAGTGTCTCGAATAGTGCCTGGAACCTATTAAACGCTCAGTAAATATTTTAAATGAAAGAATGAACGAATGACTTCCAGGCAGGAAGAAAAGCTGGAGAAAATCCGGGAGCAGTTGCTACCTTCAGAAGCCTGAAGCTGGAGGGTTGGGGAGCCCAAGCCGCTCTGCGGGGCGCGGGATGGGGTCTGGGGTGGGCACTGAAGCCTCTCGCACTGGAACTTTCTATACCGCGGCGCGGCGGGAAAGCAGAGGGTAGAGCGGGGGTTCCCGCTCTGTAACCTCCCGAGAGGCCGGGAGAATGGCAGAGGCGGGTTGGCTTCCTCCACGACAACTGCCCCCGCCCCAGGGAACCCCGGGAGACACGAATGTCAACTCTAAAAAGCAAATCGCGTCTCTGAAACGCAAGGCGGGCGGCGGGGGGTGGGGGGGGATTTGTTTTGAGGATCCTAAATGACAAATGCCCCAACGGCTGTGTCCGGGAAGGAGGAACGCGCGCGTCACGTGACCGCCAATCCCCGCTCCTCCCCCACCCCCCACCCCGTCTTCGGGTCCCCCAACTCCCCGGACTCT
>NW_006436814.1:4244592-4252343 GCF_000325575.1 Pteropus alecto | reverse complement strand
GAGGCGCGTCCGCCCGCCAGCTGCTCCGGTGTCCCCAGCTCCCCCGCCGCCCGACCCCGCAGCTGCCCTTCATTTCTTTATTTTGGTGGAGGAAGGCGGGGTCATCTATCTGGGAGACGAAAATCTTTCCAGGAAGTTTGTACCTATTAATATTTCAGTTCCTGGCAGCTGCTTGAAGTGTTGGGGGAGGAGGAAGGGCCAAGTTCAATGCTGCGGGAGAGGGAGCGGCTGCGCAAGGCCGGCCGATCTCCGCAGGCCTGAGGCGGCGGGGCCGAGGGGCAGCCCCGGGGCCTCGGTTCTCCAGTCCCGTCCGCGGGAGGCCGGAGCCCGGGCGGGTGCCCTCGGTAGCGACGCGCTCGCGGAGAGAGGCGGACCCCGCGGCTGAGTCGAAACCGCGAGCGAGGGCGCCAGATCCAGGCTTTCCGGGCGGGGAGGGCGGGGACAGCGGCGGAGGTGGCGGAGAGGGCCACCCGGCCACCAGCTGTCTGCGATTAGCGGGTGCGGGCGGAGCGGGGGAGGAGAGGCGGCTCTGGGAGAATCCCCTCTTGGAAGGCACAGCTCAGCTCGTGAGGGAGAGCGAGGGCCGCATCTGTTTCCCTGGGAGCCGGTGACGGGAAGGCCCAGTGCCCTAGCGAGGTCAGGACGCTGGTTCTGACCTTGGTTCGCCCACACGACCAAGAGGGCGCTGCCGCAGAAACTTGACCTTTTAAAGCTCATGTCCTCCTCCCAACCGCCTTGCAAGGTTTTTATCTCCAATCTACAGAAGCGGAAAATAGAGCTCAGAGAAGTTAAATAACCACCTCGAGGTCACAGTGCTGCTGCCCAACAGCGAGGTCCCTCATATCTGGCATGTATCTTGAAAGAAAAGGTCCCTTGGAAGCGAACGAAACAGTGTTCTTTCTGTAGCGTTAGCCAACAGAATGGTCCCCTAAGCCTTGGAGCCTAAAGAGAACCACAGGAACAAGGACTCTGGACCCAAAGCACCTCTGAGCTTTTCAGATTTCCCTGGTCCCCTTCATTCACCTGGAAGAGCCCGCTCAGGCTTTCTAGCCAATTACATCTGCAACATCAATCATTTTTCTAAGAAAATTTCTTTTTAACACCCCTCAGAGCTTTGAAGCAGTTGGCAGAGCCGCTTCTGGAGTGTGGGCTCCTGACAAGGGTACTCCAAATGCTAACTGTCCCTGGGGTAAAAATCGAAGTCATCACACCCAGCAATGCCACACTGTCATTCCCCCAGTACAGTAGGCCAAAGTCCCTCGCAGACACTACGGCACCCTCCCTGCTCAGGAGTATGGGTCAGTCTGCTCAGGGACTCTGTCCGGCTCTGCATGGGACTCACTGACTCCAGGGCCAAGACTTGGAAAGACTTGGACAAAGGGAAAGTTTGTCTCATGAACCTTCTCACTCTGGTCGCCAGGTGCCCGGCCTCTACCACCCTCTCAACCTCTCCCCAGCCATATGTGTATCTCCCGGGTGGCCAGAGCTCCACTGGAGGGCGGACCGGAGCGGAGGATGTGACAGATTCAGGCATTTTAAGATGGGACTTGCTAACTAGAAAATCTTCTCTGACCCCATCTCCTAGGAAAAGTACTCAAAGGAAAGCCCTCATGGAGCGTGAGGGTTGCTGGCTGCCACCTCTGTGTTCCTGGGAGGCCAGGCTTGGTGACCCGGTGGAGGAATTTCAGCCCCGTGCTGTCTGCAGTCTGCAGGGGAGGCATTTTAGAAGCTTCAGTCCTCAAGCATGGCTGCCTCCTATGAGCTTGCTCTCCCAGCCCTCAGACCCAAAGTGCCTTGCTTCTGTTTGCATTCATGCTGCCGAGGTTTCTAGAAGGGCGGTCCTTGAAGCAAATACCCTCTCCCCAGCTTGGGTGGGCCAGGTTCTGCCAGCTGCCTTCACTTTTGGCTGCGGAAAGCCTGCCAGGCTGCAGTGTGCAAGGGCCTGGAACAATGGCTGGTAGTATCAGCTATTTTAATGCAGAGTTAGGCACACAATCCTTGCTAAAAATAAATACAAAGGAAAACCCTAAGTAGCTAAGCCTATTTTAATACCTTTTATTTTTCTTGTTCCTGGCTCTTTTGTCTTCCCCTTGCAACTTGGGAGCTGCATTTCACGTGGGGCCCACCCTGAATATTGCCAGGACTCCCACCCATGTCCTGTGGAGGCACAGCCTGGTCCTGATCACTGGCTGGAACAGAGTAAGAGGGAATAGAGGCAAGAAAAGGAAGAAGACCCATCAGCCATTTCTCTGAGTGCAATTTATATTAAATAGAATGACGGCACCACTTCTGAGAAATGATGACTAAAAAGGACCTTAGGGGTGATGACTCCTCTTCCCACCACCCTTCTGCCTTCCAGCTCTCCACCGGGAGAATGAATGTTTGCAAAGCACCTGCCTGAAAAATGGCCAGCAGACATGCTCTCCTCCGCTGGGAAAGAACAAATCTGAGTGCCTTTGAGCTCCTGGGTGCCATCCCCGCTTACCATTCCAGAGGGAGGCAAGGGTGACAGACGCCTTTAAATTAATTAAATGAGGAGGCCATTTAATGCATGGGGCTCTAATGCATGGGGGCCCAGGTAAGAAATCCAAAATCTAAGCCTGAAAATGCCTCGAGGTTATGACATCAAAATGATACCATCGGAAACAGCCAATGCGGCTTTAAGCTAGAGCCAAGTAAATAATTTCCTTTCTCTGCTTCTGCATTTCCTCCGTCTACGCCTCTCTCCTCTGGCTCCTCCTGGAGGAGCACTCCTAACCACTTCTGGGTTGGCACCGCCCCATTCAGATCAACTTTCACTCAAATAAACTCTTACGATTTGTAATATGCCTCGGTTTATTTTTTAACGCTACCTAGAGTGGAATCAGTGATCTCTCTTTTCTCTGGGAACCGATCCTCACCCACACGAGGTCAAGGAGGTAGTTTCTACCTGCCGAGTCATTACACAATTCTCTGTCCCTCCCACGCCTCCCCCACCATTGATAGGGATCAGGGTGTACACCGGGCCCAGTCAGGACACCTCCCCTAGAAATTAGAACAGGGAGAAAGAGAGATAAGGGACAAAGTCCAACATCTGGACCCCCTCAGTGAATGTCTATTGACTTTTTTTTTTTTTTTTTACGCCTATAGCAACTGGTCCTCCTAGGTGGTCTCCCATCCAAGTACTAACCAGGCCCGCCCCTGCTTAGCCTCCGAGATCAGATGGCATCGGGTACGTTCAGGGTGGCGCGGTCATAGACTGTTGACTTCTTTTTAAGAACACCGGTCACACTTTCCTTTTCTTTGCATTCATCTTGTTTTTAATTAACACGTGGATATTTTAGATAATGTAGCAGCTCTGGATTCTGATTTCTCCCCTTGCCATGGGTTTATTCTTTGTTTGTTCATTCGTTGCTTGGACCAATTCTGTGGACTTCGTCTCTACAGTGTGCAGCTGCTGCCACTTCTGCTTGGTTTTTTGCTTCTCATTTTGATTTTTAAACCCTCCTTTCGAGAGGTTGTCCTCACGCGTCAACAATTGGTCGGAGATTGAGCTCAAACATTTTGGGCCACTAAGACTTCCATACCTCTGCTGATGGAACTATGCGTAGATCGGGGGGAAACATTCAAAGTCCAGGCAGTGTTACAAGGCTGACCCAGCTTTTCGGTTCTGCCAGTGTCTCTGCCGTCTCTTCTGAGTGCGGGCAGGGTCTGCCCTTCAGCCAAGGGCCTGCTCTGGTCTCTCCTGGGTGCGGTGCAGCCTTGCACATGCGTGCAGCCTTCCAGACCCCGCGGGACATGAGGAAAACTACCCACTGGTGGGAAAGGCCAGAATGCCAGGGCATCTCTTCTCCAGTGGCCAGAGTGCCAGGGCCTGGTGACCAGTGTGAGGTTCCTAATTGCCATGGCCAAGAAGGATGCCTGTGTTAGGACCTCAGGCCCAGCCCGGAAGCCTGAGCTCCACTGCCGAGGCACCGAGGGCCAAGCTGGAGTCTTTCTGCTCTCTCAGGAAAATGAAGACCGATGCTCCGAGCCAGTTCCACATGGCCTTTTACGTCTCCCTTTCACTATCGTTCTGAGCAGGCCCTGGCACTGGCCTTGAGGCAAGAGACCACAAAGACATGGTTCTCAGCTGCAAGAAACTCGGGGCTCAGGGTGGGGAAGGAACCAGGTAAATGATTAGTTCTAGGAAAATACCCTGGGTGCCCTCAGGAGAAGGGCAGTAGGGTGTCAGGGAGCAGAAGGTGAGCCGGGGCGGGAGTGTGGGTGAGCAGACACTGACCTTCTCCTGCATCTGTCTCCCCCTCTTGCCTCTGAGCTCCCCAATTCCACCTCAGTGGAGCTTGCACTGGCTCACCACAGTGCCCTGCCTGGATGCTGTGACCTGGGGCCTGCCCAGGGCTGGCTGGGCCATCTTATTGGAAGAGCATAACCCTCAGCTGCTGGGGTTCTCACCGTCAAGCTCAGCCTGACTCTCTTGATGGGACCTGTATGGTGCTTGGGGCCTTATACTGGTGTCCAGATTCTCTCTTTCCTCCGAGTCTCGTGGCTCTGGCTGACCCAGTGGGGACAGGGGCTGGTGGCCTCATGCACATGTTGTCTCCCTGTAGCATAAAAGCTCCTCCCTTTCTCGGGCCTGGAGAGTCATTGAGCCTCACCCTCCCAGGTGCGTCCCAAAGCTCCATCCACCCTCTGCTCAGGCTGGTTGGGGACCTCAGGTATGGGAGAATCTCTCCACGCTGGGGCGGGGAGGGGGGGCTCTGGAGGGCAGACCCTGTCTCTAAGAGGAGGGGTCCTCTCCTGCCATTTGGGAGGGGGGGAAATGCCAGTGGTGCTCTGGATGACATGGGGGCTTTTAGTATTTGGGGAACTAGGTCAGAAGTTGAGGAGATGCTCCCTCATCAGATGATCTGTTCCAACAGAGGAATGCCACTTCCGGAGGGGCAGCGTGATCTGTCAGCTAGAAGGTTCATTAAGGAAGCCCCGGAGACTCACAGAGAGGCGACAAAGAATCATGATGATGAATGTGGGTGAGCTGAATGCTCCGCACATGAGGCTGCAGCACAAAACCGACGGGCTCTGCGCAGCTTCCTCGCGTTATCAGGATAGCCGTGGCGGGGCGGCGGGGGGGGGTGTGCCTTGCAGGTCTGTCCCCCCTCTCACCTTGGGCTGCTGCCCACTGTGTGCAGAAAGGGAGAAGGGAAGAAAAAGGAAGGAATGTGGCGGGGGGCAGGGGGCGGAGTTTGGCTTTTTCTTAGAGGCCAGGTTCTTGAGGTCAGAATCCCTGGCCGCTGGGTGGGAAGGAGGAGGCGGCAGGGAGGACCATTAGCAGAACACACTTTCCTCACTGAGAGCTGACGGCAGGGGGGTGTGAGGAGGCCTGAGACGCCTTCCAGAGCAGCCCTCATGGGAAGGGGCAGGGCCCACAAGAGGAGGGCACACAGCAGCCCCTGGCAGAGCTGGGACATGGGACAGGGGGTCTCCTGGCTTGGGCGGGCTGAGAGACTCTCTATCCTTGTGGATATCTGTTCCTGTCCCAGACAGGAGTCCTCAGTGGCCCTTGACATTTAATCAATCACCGATCACACAGGCAGCATGCGCTGGGACGTCACCAGACAACAGGGAAGAGGTGGCTGAGGAATCCCAGAGGGAGCCACCTGGGGGAGCCCCAGGTGAGAGAGGGACTATGGAGGAAAGACCAAGGCACTTTGGGGAGGAGGGCCTGGGCCACCTCCACAGCCCCCAGAGCCTCAAGCTGTCATCTGCTGTGTCCAGAGGAGGTTCCACTGAGACCTGTCATAGCCTTACAGAGACTTGACTCACAGTGGACGTCTCCAGGCCAGGCACTCTTGGTCTCACTTTATAGATGAGGAAACTGAGTCTCAGAGAGGTTGAGTGACTTGCCCCAGGTCGTAACAGCTGATAAATAGTAAAGTTAGAGTTGTATTTTTTTTTGAGAAAAAAAATTTTTCGACTTAAATTTAGTGGAGTGACATTGGTTAATAAAACTGTATAGGTTTCAAGTGTACAAGTCAATAATACATCATCTGTATATTGCATTGTGTGTTCACCATCCACAGTCAAATCTCCTTCCGTCATCATATATTTGACCCCCTTTACTTTTATCTACCTCCTCCCCTTCCCCCAAGTCAAAGTTCTTCACTCCAGTATTGGGAAATAAGAAGCAGTCCCCATGAGTCCTATAAAAACATGTCTTTATGTCCCACCGCCCCTCTACTGGAGAGCCTGTTTCCAAGTGAGTGTCCAGAACTGCATGATATTTACTGCATGAGGTGCCTCCTGCCTGTGCCACCCGGAGGATGGAGCCCATCTCTCCTGACGGCCGCTCATAATGTCTCAAGTTGCAGGAGGCCTGAGCAGGCGCTGTGGTGCAGGCGGCCACAGTTCCTGCCTGTGGCCCCAGGTCACATGTGTTCGCCCACAGGCTTCCCAGGGTTCGGCCCTCACCCTCAGGCCAGGCTGGCCATGGGCATCGCCGCCAGAGGAGGCCCAGGGCTGCTGGGGACGGAGCCTTCCAACCTAACTGGGAAGAGAGAAGGCCTTGCCAAACCCCGGCATTCGCTGGCCTGTGTTCCCCCAGCTCTTCAGAATTAATGACAAATTCACGAAGTGCAGGGCATTTAAGAGCAGTGGATGAGCAGTGGTATCTGCTAACAAATGGGCAAGGGAAAGGCAAGGCCCATGCGGCCAGCCCGCACCATGGCGGGTGGCTGAGCCTTTCTTTGCCTCAAGGTGGCCTGGGGCTGGTGGACCAAGACGTGGTCCCCACTTCGCATGGAGTCCTGGAGTTTGAGTTGCCATTTTCTCTACTCCGCCCCCAAGTCCAGAGAGATGCCCCAGAGTTTGGTAATGCTGCTGGGGGTGTGTAGGTAGAAGTGGAGAATGAGTGGGTGTCCCCAAGCTGGAGTCCCCACAGGGAGCACCCACTCCAGGCAGGGCCGGTGGCCCCGGCCAGCACAACTAGCGAGGCGGCTCCTTGTACCGCCTCCAGTTCTCTTTCAGTTGAAGCGTTTGGAGCAGCCAAAGAATCTGTCCTAGTAGATGGGGGCGCAAGAGGGGAAACTGAGGCAGGAAGGGGTCCAGCTTTAGTACTTCCAGGCCGGGTGGGGCAGAGTCCTGACTCTCTACTGGGGAGGATGTAGCAGGAGTGGGAGAAAACTGGGCCCTCTGCGGCCTGTTCCAGGCACCTGTCTGGTGAGCCCGGAGCCAGCTGCCCTGAATCGCACGCCTGCCCTTGGCTTTGTATCCATTTTTACCAGGGGATGCTTGTCTTCTGGGTCGGCCAGGTCGGTCTTTACTGAGGATGCTTAAAGGAAGGTCCGCTCATGATGTCCCAGGCTTGCACTGAGTAGTGACAAAAATCACAGAGTTGGCAGCAAGTACACTTGGGAATCAGAGGGCTGCTTCCCACCCTCAAATGCCTTTTGATTTTAAAATCCAGTAACAAGGCAGTTTGTAGTCTGTTATTTGTGCCTCCTCGGGGCGAGTCCATCCGCGGGGCCTCCGGGCGGCTCCCGGAAGCCTCGGATACACCCGCAGTGCGCACTCTCCGTCCACAGGCGGGAAACCCAGGCACAGGGAGGGCCCGCACCTGTCCCGAGGTCACACAGCCACCCACTGGGTTCTTGGTGGCCTCTGGAAGTTCCGGCCCGGGACAGACACTACAGGACTGTCCGGGGAGGGACACGCACGCCCCGGCCCGTCCCCGCCTCGCGCAGGGCTGGAGCCTCAGGCCCGTCGCAGACTCCGGG
>NW_006436814.1:4238515-4244114 GCF_000325575.1 Pteropus alecto | reverse complement strand
CCCGAGGCCCGCCGCGGCTTTGCGGGGCCCTCCTGGTGCAAAGCCATCGCGTCTGGAAAGCAGGCGGGTGTTATTGCCCGTTCCCCAGCCAAGAAAACCCCAATCAGGAGGGGAGGGGACTGGCTGCAGGTGACCCAGCACAGCCAGGACCCAGTACCCGAGTCCAGGATGCACCCGTCCCGCCCCCGCGACCCCCAGGCCACCCCGCGGGGCCCCTGCATCTGTCCCCCTGCCCCTCTCCAAATGCAGGCTGAGGCCCAGAAGTCAGGGGCGGGCTTCCGCGGGAGCCGTGTGGGCCAGTTTGCTGGATAAATCGCCAGCACCCTCTGGGTTTTTTAAATTGCCTTTCTTGGCAGAGCCCAGTCAGGCGCCGCTCTCTGGGCTGTGAAATCAGAACAGAGCGGGTAATTTGCTGCTGCTGCTGCTGCTGCTGCTGCTGCTCCTTGACATGTTAGTCCCAGCTCCCAGGTGCTGGCTGGAGAAGACAGGCACTTAGATGTGAGCGCAGGTTCGGGCCTTGCCTTCCAGTCCAGGGACTGAAGCAGGACAGACGCAGCTCACACAAGAGCAGCAGGAGGTGGCAGATCAAGCCGTGGAAGTCTGTGCTGCTGAAAGACTGAGAGGAAGGGAAGATGGGGGGCAGGTTAGGGCGCCCCTCACCAGGGCCTCTATGCTCTACAGAACCTGGCACGTGGTAGGTGCTCAGTAAATACATCTCTCGTATTTGTTGCCTGAGGGAGGTGGACTTCAGCTGTCCACCTTGAACTTGGGTTCTGGCTAAGCAGAGAGGACTGGAAAGGTGAAGGGGATGTCTGTGAGCCTGGCAGGATCCCGGGGGCTTACAGGCAGCCGGGATCCACCTGGAGGAGCGGAGGCTTCAGGCGGAGCCTCCTTGGAGGGAAGGCTGGCCAGGTGGGGATGAGGTGGAGGGGGTTCAAAAGGCTGGCAGAGGGTCCTAGAGGTTAGTAAGCGCCCCTGTGAAGTGGCCTCTTCCCAGGGTGAGCTGGAGGCTGAGGGAAATGAGCATTCAAACAAACTGCTTGTAAAGGTGACAGTTTGGTATTGCAGGAGTGCAAACAAAACGTCCCCAGCAAATGTTTGCCCAGGTGGGCAGGCCCCTCTTCTCTCCAGCTCCTCCCTCAGATGGACTCACTGGCGATGACTGTTGTCTGCTCATCCAGGTAAGGCCCTGCCAGGCCAGGAATGGCCCCAGTGGGATCTCACCAAGCCTGTTATGTCCCCAGCTACTCTGAAAACCCAACAAAATCATCTGTGCTTGTGGAAACTGCTTTAAAATGTCAATATCTGGGTCCTGATTCAACTTCTTGCAACACCTACATGAACTATAGGTTATCACAACACTTACCTGCAACACTTGAAAGGGACACCTTGGAAAGATTCTGGGCCAGACAGGGGGGTGGCAAGTGATCAGAACCAGCCCTGGTCTTCAACACGAGCAGCAAGGCCACACAGGCAGTCGTTAAAGTTCCCCTGGCTGGGAACGATGGTATGGGGCGGGCTGGCAGCCACAGTCAGAGCTGTCTCAGGTGTCGGGTGTGAAGGAGGAGGTTGCCGGAGTCTCACAAGGAGTCCTGATGGAAAGGAGCTCCTGGTGAGCCTCGTAGCCCAGGGAGGGAGGGGGCAAAGCGGGGTCAGGAGGCCAGGGCCGCTCATCCTTGAAGCGCCTGGCAGAGCTGCAGGGACTCATGCTGGCAACAGGAGGTCATTGTTTAATTTACCTTTTGTCTTCAAAACTTAAAAAGATATACAGTGAGGGTGTGTCGAAGGAAAGACCTCTTCCACCCTTCCCAGATCCCCGCTCGCCAGAGGCCGTGTCCTGACCAGCCCTCTCTCACCCCCATACATTTGCAAACTAATATGTGAATAATAGGTCAGGTTTTGGTTTCTTTCTTTTAGTGACTGGAATCATGCCATACATTGTTTTTTAATACGCTTGTTGGAGATGCTTCCAGTCCAGCACGCTCCTTTTCTTCACCACATAAGACCCCACAGAGTCAGTGTCCACCATCTCGATGGCCATTTGAGTTGCTGCATTCTGCTCTGTTATAATAATATCCACTTCTCTGCACAAATTCGGGTACGGGGGCCAGCAGTCAAGGGAAAATCTCGATTGGAGTCCCTGTTGGCCCAAGGTGAAGGTGTGCTGACTGGCATTGAGCGGGCAGTCACACAGACCTGGATGGGAGAGTGATTGGGCTGTGGACTGGGATTCAGAAGTCCAGACTCACAGTGTAAGTTGTTTTGCTGGTTTTGTTTCTGGGCCAGAAAGGGCTGCGGTCCACGCAGGCCCAGATGTGCCCACTAGGTGGCGCAAAAGCCAGTAAGATGATGCCCTGGCTTCCGAGCCCCTTTTGCTGTCCTAGAAAGTGGTTCCAGCATCTGACCCGTTAGCTCCTAGGAGACAAGGCAAGATTCTCCTAAGCCACCGGCTGCCTCCCTTAAATGATGGTTCTACAGGTTGAGCCCTGCCCAAGGGCTCTGGCCAAGGTGGAGGACTGAAATTCAGGCTCAGGGACAGGCCATGACAGCCCAGAGGAGGGTCTGATTCCTTCTAATTCACACAAGTTCAGAAAGTGCTTGCAACAGCTGGAGTGGAGGGAAACTACAGTTAAACAGCCCTGAAACTCCATATTGCCAATACCTGCAGAGAGACCCAGCTCCTGCAGAAAACATAGGGTTCGATGGGAAGACGGGACCTGGGTTCTCTGTGCTGGGCGCCAAAGCCTCCCTGATGCCTGCAGGATAGTCCTGCCCCAAAGGAGCTCACCACCAGGGGGAGGAACTAGACACTGGAGAAACTGCAGTCTGTTCTGGGCACTGATGCAACGATCACTTTTGGAATGAAATAGGGTGATGTGAGGGCAGGTGCTTTGAAACCCCGAAAGCTGCGGTCCCCAATCTTTTTGTCACCAGGGACTGGTGCTCCTATGAGAATCTAATGCCTGAGGATCTGCGGCGGAGCTGAGGCGGTGATGCCAGCGCTGGGGAGCGGCAGCAAATAGAGATGAAGCCTCGCTTGCTGGCCCGCCGCTCACCTCCTGCTGTGTAGCCCAGTTCCTAACAGGCCACAGACAGATACCGGTTCACGGCCCAGGGGTTGGGGTCCTATCGTCATTTATCCAGGAAGCTTCAAAGCAGCAGCATTATCTCCCTTCTCCCCCTCCTGCCTCTCCCACTCCCTACTGTTTCTAAGTTCAGAGCCCAACCTGCTGCTGCCGCCCACAGCTGTGCCCGGGTCTGTTCCTCTCCCAGCATCAGAAGCTGTCCCAGGCCCCCGGGACTGGAGCTCAGGCCTGACTTCCTTAAATAAATGAACTTGCATTATGAGATATCAGCCCCCAGCCCAGTCCCGAGCACACTGCAGGGGCTCAGTGAACCTCGTGGAGGAGGAATGGACTCTGGCTGATTAGATTTCCCTCCCCCTAATTTTCTGGGACAAGGGACAAGGGGCAGCCTAGTCAATTTCCCAAAGATGGCTGCATTGCCCTGTGAGTGAGCATCTCCCACCACCTGGGGTTGAAGTTGACACCCCTCCATGGAGCATGGGGTCTGTTTCCTCCCCTGGAATCCGGGGAGCCTGTGACTGCTTCAGCAGTGATGTCCGGGCCGATAGAATTTTCCCTCTTGGGACATGCCCCTGGGATCAAGTCACCCCTGAAGCCACCAGGCTGGAGGGACCACATAGAGCTACAGATACTGAGGGCCTCACTATTCCAGCCCGAGCTGATTGGGTCACCTCCACTCAGGAGCCAGACATGGGCATGAGTGAGCCCTCTGATGACGCTATCACCCCAGTCATTGAGCTGCCCCAGCTGACACCGAGCAGAGATGGGCTGGCCCTAACCAAACTCCAGATTCATGAACAAAATAATATTGTTCTAGGCCACTGCATTCTGGGGGGGCGGGGGGTGGTGTTTCACAGCGTTGGATGATGAAACAAGAGACCTAAAGCTAGGGGCGACCAGTTGTCTGGTTTGCTTGGGAATGAAAGGTTGCCAGGTCCCTGGACCCAACCCAGGCACTAACAACAAGAGCCAGAGTGACTCGGACGAAGGTAGACTGGCCACACTCTGAGAAATGTCTCGCTAGCATCATCTTCCACAGAAGGCCACCAACGAAGAGGTGATGAAGTGACAGAAACCCAACTCCAATAGGCTTGGGAGGAAGGGGAATTTATGGGCTCTGAAACCCAGACAATGGAGAAGCAGAGCAAGGGCCTCACTGGGCTTGAGACAAGCTCCCTTGTCTCTCATGGCTGACTTCTCCACCCAGCTGGAAACCACCACCCACTCAGGATTCACTCTCCCAAATTAAGAAATTCTGACCGGGTTGGATGCTTCTCCCTAGACCAATGAACTGTGAGTGGGGCCTGCATGGGCTCCAGTACTCCAGCCCTGGGCCAGTACTGCTCAGGGTCCGAGGAAGGGAATGTGGTAGAGAAGAGGAAGACAGCACCAGATTCTTGGTGCTAGACTGTGGACACTGCTCTCAGCCCCTGAGTCTCTGGGCAGGAGGTCAGCGTGGGACCAACCTCCAAGATGGCCCCATGAGTCTTTCTCCCGGTATTCATGTTCCTGTGTAGTCCCTTCCACGCCGAAAAAGATTGGCCTGTCTAATCAGTAAGATATTGCCAAAGTGGTGGAGTGTCTTCCAGGGCTGGGCCGGAAGAACCATAGCGGCTTCTTCCCTGCTCACTCTCGGATCGCTGGCTCTGGGAGAGGCCAGCTGCCATGTTGCGAGGACACTCGACCAGCCCCATGGAGCTGGGCTGGGACAAGGGCCAGGTGAGGTACTTCCCTTCTGGGCAGAATTTAAGGGAATGCCGCAAAAGTCAGTAATCTGAGTATTTTAATAAAATATTTTTTAAAAATTAAAATTTATGTAAAAAAATGAAGAAAAGAGAATCAAAATTTTAAATAAAAGGCTCTGGAACAGCACCGCGCTGAAATGTATTAGAGCCTTGAAGCAAAAGAGAAATTCAGTAAAGTGCTGACGACAGGTACAGGAGCCAGCAAGGAGTTGGTGGGGAGGGGCGGGGGTCTGTCTCAGGGCTGAAGACGTAGTGACACTCACTCACTCAAACAGGTGGCCAGAGAGGAAAAAGAATGCGCAAGGATCATATTCTGGCGCCATCAGCATGTAGGTGACAGATGAACAGAACCGGGTGATTGAGACATCAGGGTTGTATAAAATGTTACCATTTGAGGAAAATAAGAGTGAAAACTTAGGTTCATTCTGAACTGGGAATTTTAAGACTGATTTATTAAAAAAAAAAAAAAAAAAGAAGAAGAAGAAGAAGCCAAGAGAGAGATTTCCACAAAAAGCTCTCCACAATGATGTCTCTGGAGACTTTCTCTATGATAGAAAAAAGTTTCTGGTGTGAAGAGAAGGATTTTGAAAAGTACGGCGTGTTCTTCAGCCTCTGAAATGAAATTCAGACGATAATTGAAAGAGAAACAAATTCATGATGTGCTACATTTACAAAAGGACAAAAGGAACAGGATCTATTCCAGTCACAACAGAGCAGAGCCATCTGCAGGTGGACGAGGGCTGGAAGGTGTGGAGTAGAAGGGACGAG
>NW_006436814.1:4230482-4234850 GCF_000325575.1 Pteropus alecto | reverse complement strand
GGTACATTGCCGCACAGGAGAGGAGGCACAGGGAGAGCTGAGCACACCCCCTGGGTACGTGGGCTTGTGGGGTCCCCTATGTCTAGTGATGTTGTCGCTGTTCACTCACTGCCCCCTGTATATCCACTGCCAGCACACGGGGTTCTCGGGGTTATCAGATTATGGATAAAAAAAACCCCACCCTCCACCCCGCTTCCTCCACATGCTCAGGTCAGATGGGGGCGTCTCTGGGCAGGCTCGTCCTGACCCCCCTTTAGCTGCCTGGGGTCGGAGAGGAAGTCTCTCCTCACCTCCACCCTTCCTTTGCACCCCTCATTTCTTGGTGCTTCTCTGCAAAGAGCTACGTCCTAACGCTGAGTAGTGGAACAGACAGATGCCACCCAGACGCGCGTGTGAGGAGGGGCTTCATTTGTGCCTGAGATGTTAGGCGGTGATCGGATGTCTGAAGTGGAGAAGGGGGTGATCACACGTGTGGTGTTTTGCTTGCATCCTTAAGACAGGATGTTTGCGTTGAGCATCATGATTAATATCAACCACCAGTGAGAACCTGAAAGATTAGCAGCACGTGTGGCAGAGGTCATCAAGCGATGACATAATCTTTAGGCTTCGTTCCACGAGCCACAGACGCGGGCTGCTCCTGCGGTAACTCACTGGGCTGCAACATCAAATACCTGCTTCTCTGAAATCCTTGTTAATCTTTGCATTATTGACTTCAAGCTTCTCTTGGTTCATCTTTTTTAGTTACAGTTGACGTTCAGCATTCTACCAGTTCCAGGTACAGTGGTCAGACGTTCACGTCGTCCACGGCGTGATCCCCCTGGGATCCTCACAGTTGTCAGTGTCATTGACTGTGTTCCCTGTGTCGTCCTTCACGTCCCCCTGCCTGTTCTGTAGCTGCCAATTTGTGCTTCTTAATCCGTTTTACCTTTTCGCCCAGCCTCCCACCCCCTCCCATCTGGCACCCCTCAGCTCATCCTCTTCTGCATGATGCACTGATTGGGTCATCTCCTCTCCCCCCATCATAGGGCGATCTGGTCTCAATCTTTCCAGCGGAAGGTGGCAGTCTGCAGCCCGGGGACACCTGCCTTCGCCCAGACCCCGAGCCAGCCTCCTCCGGTGAGCATGGAACCCATAGCAACAGAAGCGTGTCCCTCTGTACCTTGTTCCTTCTGTAAAACCTCCTGAAGTGAGCCGACTGTTCTCTCAAAATAAGACGACATCTTTTGGAAAGTTAACTCTGAAGTGTAAGTATTCGTTGAGTGATATGCAAAGTATCGTGTTTTCTGGCAGGTGAAGACTTCTTGGGATGATAGTTGAGTTTTTTCAATCAACATCACCAGGAGGAGGAATTAGTCCTTTTTCCCTCCGAGCTGTTCAAATTGTTCCCCCCTTTGGAAAACCGTTTCTCCAGAACTGGCTGAGTCTTTACCTTTTATTCAGCTGTCCGCTCAGATACCACGTCATCGGTCAGTCCTTCCCTAATCTCCCCGTCACCCCAGTTGGCAATTTCTCTTTCTCCCTCTCTGCCTTATTGTTTATCATGGCACTTAATTAAGTTGTGAGTATAAATTTATAATTGGGTGATAAGAAAACAGATTTCAACTGTAGTGATTAGTTATTACAGAATGCCACTGAAAAATCCTATCATTATATACTTATGGTTAAGTGAATTTATTTGAAATACTTTTAGGTAAGTTTTTGGAGTTTGAATCATCTACACTTTCAATAAATCTGAGCACTTACTACAAAGCAATCTGAATACGTCTGTGTAAAATGCTGAAGGCTCACATTAGTTTTCAAGGAGCATCTTGCTGAGTCAGGAGAAAACAGTATGAAAGGTATAGATAATACACAGAAAAAAATTTTTAAAAAAGGCAATATTGTTTTGCTTGCTGCATCAAGAAAGGATGCTTTGTGGAAATGACATTTTGTATGAAACTTCAAAGGTGACAAGAAGTTATTTATTTCCTTCCTTCTATTCACTTTGGGCTTTGTTTGCTGTTCTTTTCTAGTTTTTTTTGTTGTGAGGTTGGATTGTTTATTTGAGCTTTTTCTTGTTTCCTGAGGTAGACCTGTATTGCTATGAATTTCCCTCTTAGGACTGCTTTCACTGCGTCCCACAGATTTTGAGTCGTGTTTTCATTTTCATTTGTCTCTAAGTATCTTTTGATTTCTTCCTTGATCGCATTAATAACCCATTCATTATTTAGTAGCATGTTATTTAGCCTCCATGTGATTATGTATTTTCCAGTTTTCTTCTTGTAGTTGATTTCTAGTTTCATACTATTGTGATCAGAGAAGACAGCTGATGCGATTTCAGTCTCTTTAGATTTACTGAGACTTGATTTGTGTCCTAACATGTGGTCTATCCTTGAGAAGATATACATTCTTTACATGGAACACATGTTAGGTGTTCCATGTGCACTTGAGAAGAATGTATATTTTGCCGCTTTGAGGTAAAATGCTCTGAAAATATCTATTAAATCCATCTGTTCTAGTGTGCGTTTTAGGCCCATCGTTTCCTTGTTGATTCTTTGCCTGGAAGATCTGTCCATCGGTGTCAATGGGGTGCTAAGGTCTCCTACTATGAGTGTGTTACTACTGATCTCTCGTTTTATGAGTCAACAATTGCTTTATGTCGCTGCTCCTATGTTGAGTGTGTTTATGTTTACTAGGGTATGTCCTCTTGATTTATTGATCCCTTTCTTATTACATAATGCCCCTTTTTATCTCTTATTGTAGCCTTTGTTTTAAAGTCTATTTTATTTGATATAAGTATTGTTACCGCGGCTTTTTTTTTCATTTCCGTTTGCGTGAAATATCTTTTTCCAATCCCTTTACTTTCAGTCTGTGTGTCGTTTTATCTTGTTGTGGCCGCCAGCCCCTGAAAGATACACAGACCACCAGAAATCAGTGAGTTATAGGAAACACGCTCTTTATTCAGTCAGATGGGTCTGCCAGGGGTCCGCAGACCCCAAATTAAGCAGCCCCGAAATGTAGAGGTACAGGGTTTTTAAGCCCTAAATCCCATTCCTCATTCTGTCTTAAACACAAAGGTCTATTTTGCTCATTCAAAGCTTATTGTTAGAATGTTATGTTCCCATGGGTGATAGCCTATGTTCTTATGGGCGATAGCCTACGTTCCCATGGGCGATGGCCAAGCAGTAATTTTCCAGGCAATGCAGTCTAAGGTGGGTCTCTTACAGACGCATATGCGTGGGACTTCTTCTCTTATCCATTCGGTTCCGTTTACGTTTAAAGTGATTACTGATAGATACATTGTTCCTGCCATTTTATTATTCATATTTGTTATTTCTATTTTCTTTGATACCCCTTCTCTTTTTACAGAAGACCTTTTAACATTCCTTAGAACCCTGGCTCGTTGGCGATGAATTCCTTACGCTTCTTCCTGTCTGGGAAGCTCTTTATCTCACCTTCCGTTTGAAGCGAGAGCCTTGCTGGGTGGAGTATCCGTGGTTGTAGACACTTGTTTTTCATAACTTCGACTACTTCCTGCCATTCCCTTCTGGCCTGCAAAGTTTCCACTGAGAAGTCAGCAGACTTTCTTATGGGGGTTCCGTGTAAGTAACCAGCTTCCGTGTTCTTGCTGCTTTTAAGATTCTCTCTTTGTCTTTGGCCTTTGTCATGTTAATTATGGTGTGTCGCGGTGCAGGTCTGTTTGAATTCCCCTTGTTTGGAACTCTTTGTGCTTCCTGAACTTCTGTGTCTAACTAATTCTTTTGCCAGGTTAGGGCAGTTTTGGGTCATTATTTCTTCAAATAGAGTCTCGATCCCTTGCCCTCTCTCTTCCTCTTCAGGTACTGCTATGATTCGGATATTTTTACGCTTCATGTTATCTCAGAAGTCTCTGAAACTATCCTCATTTCTAATTTTTGTTGTTGTTGTTGTTGTTCTGACTGGGTGTGTTCAGCTACCTTGTCTTCCAATTCGCTGATTTAATCTTCTGCTTCGTCCAATCTACTGTCGAATCCTTCTAGTGTATTCTTCCTTTGTTACTGTATTCCTCGTTTCTGTCTGTTTTTTTTTTTTTTTTTTTGTTGTTAATCTGGTCTCCATCTCCATCTGACTTCTAGTTCCTGGAAATCCCTTCCTACATCGATCCTCTGTCCACAATGGTCCCCAATGAGGTGCCCCCTGTTCCAGCCTGCTGTGAAGTCCCTTTAAATCTCTGTGGCTTCTGCAGTGCATCTGGGGCATGGGGATCTTTGGCAAGTTTGGGCAGCCCGGTGTCTGGAGGACAGTGGTCTCCCTCCAAGATCCTGCCATCACTGTGGGATGCTGCTTGGGATCCTTGGACCTCAATCCCTCTCCAAGAACTTCTGTTGTCCCCTTGCTTCTTCTCAAAGA
>NW_006436814.1:4228128-4230166 GCF_000325575.1 Pteropus alecto | reverse complement strand
TAGGTAAGGGGAAGAGATAGCACTGTAGGCAGCTCTCAGTTATTCCTAGTCTCTGACCATTAGTAGAGGGACCAGTGCTACTCCAGGTCTAACACTGCCTGTCAGTTGCCTGTAAGTTTCTGAAACTGGATGAACCTCTGGGTGACATGCGTGTTGGGTGGCGCAGGGACCCCAGGAGTCTCCTGCGTCTGTTGGGTAAATGTCCCCTCTGCCACTGCAGTGTCAGCTTGCGTGCCCACGCTGTCTCTGTGGCTCGCTGTACAAGCTTCCACTCGTAGCAAGGTTAACTGCTGCCCGCCCTGGCCCTAAATGCGCTACTCCAGAGCAGGGGCAGCTGCCTATCAATGTGCAACAGGCACTTTGTGTACTGGATGAGGCAGGAGCTCAGGGAGTCAAGGGCCGTTAGGCCAATAAAGACCCCTGCAATCCCCTTAAGAGATATTGCAGCTCATGCAGGCAGCAGTGGTCTGTCCACAACCGTTTTCCCCTAAATGCGCTCACTGCGCTAGCCAAGGTCTGTTGCCTGCGCTAAATGCTCAACCCCAGAGCCAGGCGAGGCACAAAAGGCTGCTTGTCACTGGGCTGCAGGCACCTTGTGGCTTGGGTGAAGTGAGATCTCAGGGAGACAAGGTCCTTTCGGCCAATACAGCCTTAGTTTCGCTGCTACTTCTGTGCCTGGGCGTTCCCGCTGTAGACACAGATCATAGAGGGACCAGCTGCCGTCTGGGGGGTCCCCACAGAACCCCGCGCTCTCCCAGCACAATATCGCAACCCTTGCAGGCAGCAAAGTTCTGCCTGCCGTTGATTTCCATGCAGTGCCCACCCTGTGCCAGCCAAAGTTTGTTGCCTGTGTGGATGAGGAGATCGTGGGAGGGGAAGGGCAGGGCTGTGGCAGTTCACTGTCAATGGGCCACCCGGGGCAATTTGTGGGTAGGGTGGGGCAGGATCAGAGAGACAGTGGCAGTCGGATTAATACAGCCTCAGTCTTGCTGCAAATTTGGTAACTGTTGTGAGCTCCCGCAGAAGTCCCAGATCACAGCAAGACCAGCTGCTGTCTGGAACTGGCCCGCAGGTCTCGTGTCCAGGCAAGTTCTGTTGGCAGCAGTGATCTGCCTGAGCCAACCTCTGAAACTCCGCTCACGGGGCTGGTTGCCTGCTGAGAATGTACGTGTGGTTCACAGCCCACTGGCCGCCCTGCTGTGAATACTTGATCCTGAATCACTGGGAACAGGGCTTGGCAGTCATCCAGCAACAACTGCTGGGGGCAGTGTGCGGGTTGGGCGGGGCTGGCTGATGCCCTCTGACCAGGCTCTGTGGGAGGGGTCTGCACAGTCAAGCTGGCGTGGTCTATAGTTTACCCTGTAGGGGAGCCGGACTAAGGCACAATGGTGGCTCCTTTCCAGCCCTCATTCTGACGCCAGGTAAAGCAGACTTTTTCAGAATGAATTCTGCGCCAGCCCCTGACCCCTACCAGTGTCTCAGGTGAGTGTCCGCAGGTCAGAAAGCCTTTGAGCGGGTCCTTCAAAGGGACATCTAGGGGTTCAGTCTCCTTCCGTCTCACCCAGACGGCCGGAGTCCCCTCTAGTTTCTACAGTCAGAGTTATTGGAATCTGCTCTCCTCTGGGCTGGGACCCTGGGCTGGGGAGCCCCCAGATGAGACCGGGACCCCTCTGTCCTCCAGGGGAGACTCTGCAGCCTCACCCCTCCTCCCGGTGATCCTCCACCACCTGAGGGTGCGGGTCCAGCCTGATTCGTGACTTTGTCCCTCCTACCCGCTTCGATGGCTCCTTTATGTGATCAGCTGTATGCGTTATGATCAGCTGGACTTCAAGTGATTCTCCATGTTTATTTTGGTTGTAATAATTTGGTTGTATGTGGACCCTGCTCTTACCTCGTCCACCATCTTCCTCCGAACCCGCCAGCTTACGGCAATTTTAAAGCTGATTTTCAACATTTTCACTATTTCTGGTGACATTGTAATTCCGAGTGACCCTTTTTTATATTGTATACCTGTTTTCATATTTTTAAAGCAAATTCA
>NW_006436814.1:4224549-4224883 GCF_000325575.1 Pteropus alecto | reverse complement strand
ATCCGTTGCCTTTTGTCCTTTTGTAAATGTAGCACATCATGAATTTGTTTCTCTTTCAATTATCGTCTGAATTTCATTTCAGAGGCTGAAGAACACGCCGTACTTTTCAAAATCTTTCTCTTCACATCAAAAACTTTTTTCTATCATGGATAAAGTCTCCACAGACATTGTTGTGGAGAGCTTTATTAGGAAATGTCTCTCTTGGCTTCTTTTTTTTTAATAAACCAGTCTTAAAATTCCCAGTTCAGCCCCCAATTTGGCTGCTGGTTATTGAAATTCCAAGCATCTGGCACGTTTCTTGGCTGACACATTTGGGACGCAGGGCCCGATTTGG
>NW_006436814.1:4178811-4223253 GCF_000325575.1 Pteropus alecto | reverse complement strand
CTCCAATATTCATATTGTTCAATTAACCAATTAATCAATTTTGGCACCAATCATTCATGGGAATGCCCCAGAGGAAAGTGTCTTGGTCTTGATCTTCGTCCTTCTTGTTCTAATGGATGATTTGAAAGCTACCTTGAAAGCTGTAGGATCACAAGCATTTGCCTGAAAGATCATAAACACTTAATTTTGCTTTTTGTGCCCGTTACCCACTCCTCAGTGGCCCGGTTGTCCAGACTGAGATGCAGTATGGCAGACTAGCACTCAGCAGAAAGAAGTCACCGGGCTTTTGAAGCCCACGCACCTGAGAGGAAGGGACGTTGATAACATCCTGTGACCAGCGTGCATCAGTGTTACGCCCCAAGGCCAGGATCCAGTGGTGGGGCCGTTAGGGAGAGGGTCTCAGTAAGTGACAGGATGGGAAGCGTTGCTGGGACAAGATCCATAGCCGAGGCACATAAATCTCGCAGGGCTTCAGCTCTGGGTGCTCTGTGTCAGGACAGAGCAGCCGAGCGAGGGTGTCCGCTCGGCCCGGCTTCCTGCCAGCTCCACCTCAGCCGGCCATTTCTGGCTCTGCAGTCTGATAATGACAGTGAGTAATAATAACCACATTGGTGGCACGTGTACCATGTGCTAAGCCCGCCCGCCAAGCACTTATGTATTGGCTCCCCGCTCCTCAGAACAGCTTTTGAGATATGTTGTTATCACAGACAGTGGAGTGACTTGTCCGTGTTTTCCCAGACTGGCAGAGCTGGGATTTGATCTCAGGCAGCCCGACTCTAGGAACCGATCAGAATTACATGTGAGGATCTGGAGTCAGACAGCCCTGAATCTGAATCTCAGCTCTGCGCAGCATTTGCTGGATAAATTGCTTGACCCTTTTAAGGCTCAGTGTTCTCCTCTGTCAAATGGGGATGATGAGAGCGTGTTTAAAGTACTGAACGCCATAGTTGGTACGAATCAACGCTCAGCATCAGCCGTCATCATCATCGTCGTCAGGTGGTGGCGAGCTTAAGACGCAGCTTCCACGCGTGGACAGTCTCCCTCTCACCTTTTCCTCCACTTCTTCCTCTTACACATTGGGGAACCACCCTCCCCACCCTTGGCAGGGTCCCTTGGCCTCTCATGGGATTGTACCTACTCTCCATCCACCCTCACACAATGGAGCTCAGAAAACCCAGAAGGAGCTGTGGGATGCTGGGGAGAGACTGGGGTGGGTGGGGGAAGAGGGACAGGGGAGCAAGCCGGCCTAGAGGGCGGAGCCCTGGGGCAGGATGCGCCCCAGGCTGGCTGAGCCCAGAGTCTCGAGCAAGCAGTCTTGTCCAGCTTATCCTGTTTGCTCAGCTGGCTCCAGCACTGACCTATGACGAGAACTTCCTGAGCAGATACTCATGAGCAAGACCAGCCCTGGGTCTTTTCCACTGTGCCACCACCAGGCGACCACCTGGGTTGATCCCAGAGGCTCATGGGTGGAAGTGAAGGTCAAGGAACAAAGGGCAGAGGGGAAGTTGCGTGGGATCCTGGTTGGACGAGACAGAGGAAGCCCCTCTGCCCTTACTTCCCCTGCCCCAAAGTCATGTTTATGAAGCAGCTCTGTGGGCGCAGGCTGAGGACCACCGACCGCGTGTGCCCTGCTGGCAAGCACTGTGCCTACACGATGGGCTTCAGCGCCGGCCTCCTCGCCACCCAACAAACCCATCACGACTTCCCAGGAGTCTGTCGAGTCTTCTGAAAAGACTTGTTCCCTTGGTGTTGGCCTTTGCACCTCCCTGGGAGGGAACCCATCCACCCCATTGGGAATCTCCTGGTGCTGGGACAGGAACTGCAGAGACAAGATGGAGGTGGCCCTGCCCCCCCAGCGCTCAGCGGACTCCTGGTTCCAGTCTGCAGAGGGCGGGTGAGCGTCAGCTTGGTTCCAAGGTCTGGGCTGTGGCGGGGAGGCTCTGGAGCCTTCGTGGAGGGAGGGCAGAGTCCTGAAGGTCAAGAGCCGTTTCTTGGAGAAAGGGTAATTGATGGGTAATTGGTGAATTCTGGGGGTACGATCTGGAAGCAAGCGGGGAGCAGTAAGAGAGGGCGTCAAGGGAGGTGGCGCCGGATGTCGGCGAGCTTTGTAAACAGCCTTGCTTTTAAAGTTTGGCTTTTATCTGGAATCCTCTGGGGACCCAAAAGGTTTTAGGCTGAGGAGGGACACGGTCAAATCTGCCCGTCGTGCTGCAGACAGTGGCAGCCGGGGCAGCTGGGGTGGGGTGCCGTGGAGGACCAGGGACAGGGAGCCCGGAGGGCCCTGCGTGGAGCGGCTCGGGGAGAGACTCACGGGACGTGGGTACCGGTGTCTGAGGACACCAGCCACTGACATGGGCACTCAGGAGGGCAGCTTTGTGCAAAGTTCCCGCCACTCCGAGGCAGAGCTGCCAGTGGGAATCTGCAGGACACCAAGGAGGCCCCTGGGGAACGGTGTAACTGGGGTACATTCTTTACCACCGTGAGCGCTAAGTACGTCACTCACCTTCCCCACCCCAATACTGGCAGGAGACTGACCTTCCCCTCCTCCTCCCACGTGACTAAGACTCCCCGAACCTACTGAAGGGTGGGTACCAGCTGGTGCCATCTCCATGGTCTCCAGGGGAGAACCCCGGCTGCTCGGGGCCCGTCCATGTCGGTGGGGTGACACATGGTATAAAATATGGCCCAGCAGTCCTCTGCAAACTGCCGCTCAGGACAGATCCTGTCCCCCGTCAGCACAGTCTCTAAAACTCATCCTGAACTCAGCCCCCGTCGTCACTGTGCCACTGCTCCAGCCTCGTCTCCCGATTCTGCTCTTGCCTCCCCACTCCTGATGGAGCAGCCAGGAAATCTTTTCAAAACATAAATCAGATCGTCGCTCCTTGGCTCAGTGCCCTTCCTGCCATGACTCCCTGCTGCACCTGCTGTGGAATCAGCCCCTTGCCTCAGCCTACGAAGCCCTAGTCGCCTGCTCCCGCCCTCCCCTCCGACTCGGCCCAGCTCTCGCTCCCAGCCACGCTGGCCGGCCACCTTTCTTCAAACACATGCCATTCGTGCCTACGGCTGGGCCTTTGCCCCCAGATCTGCACGGGGCAAACTCAACATTTAGGCCTCAGATGAAGCATCGTCTCAGAGCAGCCTGCCTTGATCTCGACCTCCCGAGCTGAGTTAGCGGCCCCTGCCGCAGCGTCCCATCACCTTTCACTTCCTTCAATGTTTTCACTATCTGACATATTTCCTTTCCTCGTTTACTTGATCTGTCTCTGCCCAACAGGACGTCAGCTGATAGCAGGGCCCTTGCTGGGCTCGATGTTGCCAGTATCACCAGTGTCTGGCACTGGGAGACTAGGCGCTCAAGGAGTATTTGCTCAATGAATTGTTATTGAATGCTATAGGGCCCTTGGTCCAAACTGCTCCATAGCCCTGGTGGGCAGCCAGGTGATACCCTTGTCCCTAAACACAGCACCTAGTGACAGGTGTCAGGCTGAGATGATCTCATCTCCCTCGGTGATAGGACTGATTCTTGACCCTGTGCTCTGTGCACCGCAGCCAATTGCCACCTGCACAGCCCGTGGCCAGCTGGTCTGCTCCCTCCCAGCCTGTCCTTGAGGCACCCCTCCGCTCCCAGCGCCAAAGTCCACTCGGCTTCCTGCCCTGCGGGACATGCCTCTCCTTTTAGGAACCGCCACTCCTTACTCCAGTTTGGAGCTGGGCTGGCACTGAAGACAGAACCTGGTGGGAGCTGGTGGGGGGCGGCGGTCAGTGAGCACAGGGCAGCTAGCACTTTGGTCACAAAGTCCTTTGAGAACAGGAAGCTGAGAAAAAGGCCCACGTGTCCGAATCTTGCGTACAGGTTTCCAGGAGGTCCCTGTGTCTCCACAGCCTGTCCATGCATCCAAAGACCTAATCAGGAGGCTCCTCTCTCAGATCCCCTGAACTGCTCACACTGTTTCGTACTGCCTGGTTGGCAAAGGCCTTTACACACCAGACCTCGTTAAACCTGAGAAGCCCTGCAGGAGGAGCCCGGTTCCCAGGTCACAGAAGCAGCCTGTCAACCAGCCTGGGCACTTTCCCTGGTGCAGCAGGTGGGAGGAGAGGGCTGAAGCCAGAATCCCAGGAGCACTGGCCTGCGGGAGACACAAGGGGAAGTGGAGGCCAAGGAGAGGGAGGAAGAGGGCGCAGCAGCACAGCAGGAAATCAGGAGAGGACGCTGGAGGCTGGCGGAGCGGATGTTCAAGGAAGCAGCGAACAGGGCCTTGGACAAGGCAGCCCAGGATGCGAAGGTGTCGATGGCTTTAACTACAGAGACTGCTGGTGACCTTCGGTGGGGGCAGAAGCCAGCCTAGTGTTGAGACAGCCGAGACAAGGAGCTTGGCTTTTTCCTGAGTAGCTTGCATACGATAGAGTGGAGACTGGGCAGAGGATAGAGGGCTGGGCTCAGGGAACACGAGCTTCTTTCCTTTTAAGGGGAAACTTGAGCATGCTTGCATGCTGAAGGGAGGTGGCCATGCCAGGAAAAGCGCCTAAATGTAGGGAGGACTCAGGAAACAGGGGAGGGGAGGGGAGGGGATGGCTGGGGAGTAAGGGCAGCCAGAAGGATGCAGGGCAGAGATTTAGGGCCTTCTCACCCATTGGTAGGGGGTGACCTCACCTGTTGGAGTTGGGGTCACAGGGCACCGGGCCTGAGGTGGCTGTTGTGGGGAGCAAGAGTCATGCAAGGCCTCAGAAGGGAGCCAAGTGGCCCTGTGGCCGAATGACCTGGACCAGTACCCTGGAGAGGGAGCAGGGGCACTGTCCAACAGCCAAGTGTCTGAACGGGGTTGAGGGTTTTGCTTTTCTCCTGCAAACCTTTATGGAGGAAGCAGTCTTGTCCCTCGTTAGTTGGTGTGGCTCCACGAGAGCCGTTTTAACAATAAAACATGTGGATCATAGAAGGAAACTGTTCCATAAAAGCTAACTGTCAAAAGGGGTCATGGTCCTGTATTTACAGGTAAAATAGTACAATCCCACTGAGGCATATATATCAACAAATGGAGAAAACCAGGGAAAAGAATTCCATGTTAAGATGACTAGGACCTAATCTGGTGTTGGCTCTGCTGCAAATGATTATATGCTATCAGGCAGGTGTGGTGTTATTTTTTAAATATACTTGTTAAAAGGGAGAGGAACTAGACAGCTGCAGACTCAGCTTTAACAGCCTCGGGGGCTCAGCGTGGAGGATCTGCCCCTCGCTGCCTGGACCGTCAGCAGATGCCCCACTGGGGACATGGCTCCCCACCCTGCGGGACGGCTGTCAGTCTGGAGCTTGCTTTAGCCAGCCACTCATTCTTTAAAATGTCTCCAGAATCTGCGGCTGTTTCCGGCCAGGGGTCTTGGTAGCAGGGGTGCCAGCGGAATGATTTCTATTCCAAGGATGAAAGAACCGCCCAGGAGGGAAGAAATTCTGTCACAAAATACCTTAGACGGGTTCAATTGGTCCAATCCTCCCAGTCCACAGGTCAGAAACACAAGTCCAGCCCAGAGTGGCTGAGTCTCATGTCAACCTCACCTCTGATGGCAGTGTTCGTCCTCTACGCTGGGGACTGGGTGGGTGAGGCTGTCCCAGGAAGACAGGGAAACTAGGAGGGAGGTGGCCCGTTCAGGCACTAGCAATTAGTACTTGAAGCCATAAAGTATTATGGGCTCTGTGGTACACCCATCTGGGGGCTGGAAGAAATAAAAATCTTCACTTTCATGTCACGTCTCCCAGGACTGGCTGGCTGTACGTGTACTCAGTGTTATGTAAAGATTTCCCCAAGGCTCTTACAGAGGTATACGATCCCTTAGGGAGAAACTACTCATGGGACATAAAGACAGCGTTTGCCACAGGATTTTTAATTCCATAAGGGATTTAATTATACTAAAGAGCGAAATGAATGTTCCCTGAAAGATTCTGCACCTCTTCCAACCAGCTCGCAGTGAAGTTTCTGGGGACAGGTGTCTGCTCCAGAGACAAATGAGGCTGCCTGCTATTGCTGATGCCTTATTTAAAAAGGCTGAACTCTGAGGAGTCCCTGACAATCGCTCTGGGGAACAACACAGGCCCGAATCCCTTAGTCTCCTCACAGACTGCTGAGAAAAGGACTTTAAAAGGCAGACAGATGCCCCCAGGAGTTAACTAAATGTTGTTGAGACCACAAAGGGGACGCTTCCTGAATGCACACCTCAGTGTAATTGCCAACTGGCCGTGACAAACCCTTGTCCTCACCAGACCTGGACTCTGAAGCTAGTTCTCAGTGGGACCCTGCAGCCCAGGGGGAGGGTGTGGGTAGCGCTGTCCACGCTCCGCCCTCTGGCCCCCGTTAAAATTCCTGCTTAGAGTCGGCAAGGCAATCCTGCTCTTGCTGCTGGGCAAAAAATCAACACCTTCAAAAATCAATCTGTCCAGCGCACGAAAATGGGAGAAAATATTTACAAATTATGTATCTGTTAAGGGATTGATATCCAGAATATATAATTCAACAACAAAAACGATCCGATTTAAAAATGGGCAAAAGACTTGAATAGACATTTCTCTAAAGATGATACACAGCCAATAAGCACATGAAAAAATGCTCAACATCATTAATCATTAGGGAAATGCAAATCCAAACCAGTGGGGCACCACTTCACATCCACCATGACTACCCCCCGCCCCCGCTAAGTCAGAAAATGAGAGGTGTTGGAGGGGTTGTGGAGAAACAGGAACCCTCATACACTGCTGGTGGGAATGTAAAATGGCATGGCCGCCGTGGATAAGAGTTTGGCGGCTCCTCAAGAACTCAGACATAGAATTATCATCCGACCCAGCAATTCCACTCCTAGGTATATATACCCAAAAGACCTGAAAACAGATATTGGAACGAATACATATTCACACTAGCCAAAAGATGGAAAACCACCCGAATGTCCATAAACAGATGAATAAACAAATTGTGGTGTATCCACAGAATGAATTATCATTCAGCCATGAAAAGCAATGACACGTGGATTAACCTTGAAAATATTATGCTAAGTGTCACATATTGTGGGATTCCATGTATATGAACTATCCAGAATAGGCAAATTCAGAGACAGAAAACAGATTAGCGGGTGCCATGGAATGGGAGGAGCGGGGGCTGGGAGGCGGGGGGCGGGGGAAGTGATGTGGGTGTTCCGGGGTGATGTAAGTTTTAACAGGTGATGGTTGCACGACACTGTGAATGCAGTAAATGCCACTGAATTGGGCTGTAAAATGGTTAATTGTATATGATTTTCAACTAATACAAGGAGGAAGAAAATCCAATGAAGCTCTTATGTACTGATTACAGAGATTACCAAAAAGTTTTAAGTGAAAAAAGTTGTAGGGTATATTAGGTAGGGAAATATTTTATAAACATGTACATTATTTACTTGGATATGCAAAATACACATGAGACTGATAATACTGCTTGTCTCCAGGGAATAAAGTTTGAGTCCTTGGTGGCTGGGGACAGGATAGGAAGCTTTTTTATACATAACCCTTTGCACCTTTTGAATTTGAACCATGTAAATGTTAATATTCAAAAAATTAAAAGGGAGAAATGAAAATAGAATTCATATGGAAAAGCAAAATACCAAAACTAGCTAAGATGATTTTGAAAAGAAGGGAGATGGGAACTTCTCTCATCTAGATATTGACTTATTTTAAAGCCAACTAAGACTGTGTGATATTGGCCCAAGAGTATACAAAAAATAACAATTTATCAAAATAGAGCCCATACACACACACTCACTCACATACACACAAGCATATGTACATATATATGTAAATGTGTAATATGCTCTCTATATATCACTCATAAATATATAAAAATATAGAACTATAATATCCTTTGTATATAGGAAATAAAAAATATCCTTGGTATAACTATGAATATTAGAATAATTTTTGTTAGCCCTATGGAAGAATAAAGTAATAGCAAACTCCTACCTCATACCGAAAATAAACTTCAGGTGTACTTGAGACCTAAATGCAAAGCACATTTTAAAATACAGAAGACTATCTTAAGGCTGGAAAAACTTATTAAAGAAGACATGAAAAACAAAAACTATGAACGTCTAATCAATTCAAATTAAAAGCAAAAACTTCTAAACAAGAAGAGGCATTATCAACAAAGTAAAAGATAACCAGAAGTGTGGCACCAGCTCTGGTGATGCACAAGACCAAGAAAATCGCAGACTCCAGCTTAAAGTGCTCTTGCAACAGAAGAAAAAGTCCAACAGAATGGACAAAGGATATAAAACATGCAATTCACAGGCCAGTAACATGAGAAGATGTTTATCCTCACTGGTTATTAAGGAAATACAAAATAAACCATAGACGGGATTGTTTTAAACCCACTGAATTGGTAAAATTATCGAACCTGTCAGTAAGGACGTGGACCACAGGAACTCCTGTATATTGCTTTTGAGAGTTTAATTGGAACAATCATTTGAAGAGCAATTTTGCATTATCTAGAATAGTTGAAGATCTACATAGTTTATGACTTAATTTTACTTTAGTATGTACACCAGAAACTCGCACATGAGCGTAGACATGTACAAGAATGTTTATAGTGGTGGAAACCTGAGAAAAACTCTAAATGTCCAACAGCAGCAGAATGACTCCATGGTGACATCCATGTGACAGACCCCTGTACTAGTACAACCACATGAAGCTATTCACTAAAAACAATATAGTTGAGGAAAAACGAACTGTCTGACGGTATCATTCTGTGTAAAATTCAAAAGCATTCTGCAAAACCATAGTTTCTCTTTTTTCTGGCAATGTACGTTTATAAACACCATATAGAATGAGAAACATCAAAATACAGGGCTCTAACTTTCACTAATGTTTTACTACTTAGACGAGATCTGAATTGAAACAAGGCAAAATGGCAAATGTGATCAAAGTGCTCTATACTTTTCTCTGGGCTAGAATTAGATCATAACTGAAATTAGGAAAAAAACGAGAAGTTACCAAATGACAACTATTCTTAGTGGTAGGTTTATACATTTAGTTTTTTTTCCTCCCTATGCATGCTGTCTAAATTTTCTACAGTAAACGAGTATGGCTTTTATAATGGAAAAAAAAACATCAACGCAAGTTATATTTTAAAACTCACCTGGATAAATACAGGCTACTATCCACAAGAATCCATGTCTTTTTCATAAAACAGACACTCGCCCCTCTCCGAGTTTTGGCTGGGCATGCGGCGACTGCCCAGCAAGACACTGCAGCTGGAGGGAGCCGTGTAACCAGGTACTAGCTAATGGAAAAGGAATAGAAGTAGCATTTTTCCCCTTAAACCTGGGCCTCCCCCGACCTTGGTTGAACCCAGAATGTAATCCTGGTGAGCCAGTTTCTAACCCCACATACAAAACCAACATCCCTCCTTAGGATGCCAGAGCAACGAAATCAAAGAAATTTGGTGCTCTCCATCACTTCATGAAATTGCGGAGTCCACCTGCCCGGCACCACTGGCCGCCTTTGGTCTGTTCGTGGGATCAAACTATCATATATGAGCCATTTTATTTTTGAGTCTCTGCTGTCCCAGATTAGCCAGTTCCCTAACCAATAATGGCGAGAAAGACCACTTACGGGTGGTAGTACTCTATCTCTTCTCCTGAAGATACCATTAGAACAGAAAACTATCGATATTTTAAAAAGGTAACCTAAGCACGCATTACAAATTGATGGCCAAATCTCCACCAACTAATCTATATATTAAATGCAATACTCCAAAGTAAATCACATTAATATTTTTCATGAAATATAAGTTAATGATTACATTCATATGGAAGAAAGGGACAAAAACAGCCAAGAAAAAGCATCAAAAGAACAGGGGAGATTTGCTTGTTTCAAAATATATTTTAAAACTATAGTAATTTAAAGTGTAGAATGGATAAATGGAACAGAATTCAGCAGCAGATATATGCATACATAAAAAAGCAAAAGCTATAAAGGAAACTGATAACATTTATAATGTCTATGACCAAACAGACACATACACATACACAAAACACCACAAACAAAATTAACGAACTATCAACAAACTGGGAGAAAATACTAATATATAATGTATGATTATATAACAAACTGTATTTTTAAATGCTAATAAATATAAAAGAGTATCCAACTGAAAAATGGGTAAAGGACACTAACAATAGGAAATACAAATAAATGATCAATAAAAACAGATGCTTAGTCTCACTATGCATCAGGAAACACATATTAAAATGAATATTCACTTTTTACCCATCAGAATGACCAAAATTTAAGTGCTGACGGGGGAAAAAAAGCAGTTATTATTTTTTTCCCTCATATATTACTAGTGGGAGAGGAATTTAGTTCAGCCTGTCTAGAAGACAATTTGGCAGGGCCTATCAATTAAAAATGCATAGAACTCACGACCCAGAAATTTCATATTTTGGTATCTACTCTTAAAAAAAGCATGCAGATTTACAGAAAGACAGACAAAAGGGTGTCCACTGGAACACCATCTATAATAATAAGTCGGAAGTAACATAAAATGTTCACTAACAGAAAAATGGCACGAGGGCCACCACTATAAGGAAGAACATAGAGCAGACTGAAAAAACACAGCAGACCTACACTAACAGGTGAAATCCTCCGTAACACAACCTAGAATTTTAAAAGTTGCAAAACGACCTTATGAAAAACATGTTTCCATTTCTGTATTTTGCCATGCCAAAAAGAAAAGTTGTATCACCTTCAACTGGAGATTTTTTAAAAAAAGCATTAGTAATTGAATTGGTACTTGCTCTTTTCATAGACTTGCAAGTCGCCAGTTCATCAGAGGGTTGAACTGAGCAATCACACACCCTTCATTACGGCTACAAGGGATGAATTAATTGCTCCAACTTACACCTTTACCTCATGTTTGATGGCCTGAGTCCAATGTCAATTCTGGAAAAGTCAGCCACTTAGTTTCCTGGTACTGAATTAAGTAGTCTACTCAAATCACAACTCACAAGTGGCATGTCGACTCATAAAAATGCCTCCCTCTTTCATTCATTACAAAATAATCAAGCAAAATAAGCACCTGAAATAATGACATAAATTCAAAATAAGGATGTTGAAAATAATCAACTTTTTAAAAACTTTAAGCTGAAGAATCCTAGGCAAACATATGAGATAAAAGTCCAATGCTGACTCATACACATTTTGAAAAGTTGGTGAAGAAAGATGAAATTAAGATTTGCTCTACCCCATGGAGACACACAGGCACATGTTTTTAGGTTGCTGACATAAGTGTTGAACTGAGAAAAAATTGGGGACAGATGTGAGAATGGTTTTGGTTATGGGCTTGTTGTACTCTAAGCCCCGGGGGAATTATTAGCAATTTTATTATTCTGAACTGGCTGCTTCTCCTCTTCCTCAAGTCAGCGGTTAAGACTCAGGAGCATGGTTTCCACGATGTCCTCACACAGTAACAGCTGCACTTAACTGTTGTCTGGTCTGGCCTCAGGCTCTTGATCACCCGCAAGATGACCACCTTATTCTGTCTCTCCAAATTTCAAAAGAAAAAAACAATTAACATCCAAGTCACCCTGCATTTCAATGGGTCATTTTTAGAATCGTTTCTGGCACCCTACATCTCACTGACTGGGGACCGCCCCACCGCTGTACACCGCATCGCTGCTTGGCAGATGCCACATCTCAGGGGAGTACTCTGAAGTAGGTTACCTCCATGTACTTTAAGGAACATGCTCCACACATGGTTGTGTAGGAGAATTAGTTTTATAAAAGTCACTTTCAATGAGAAAAGTCAGTGTTTCCTTTCCATCAAGAAGTCTGAAGATTTTTAAATCCGTTTTAACCCACTAGGGTAATTCAAAGCAAAAATGAAGTCAGCCAGAAATAATTTGCTGTTTTTCAACTTTTTAAAATAGAAAAGATCAGTTAAAACATTTCTTGTCCTACCCAAATGATGAAATACAGAATTATGCTTCAGAGAGTAACTATATATTAATGAAACATCAACAGGTTACAGATAAACATTTTAATTGATTAAATATATTATTTTCAAGATCTCTTTGAAATCGCACTTGAATTTAACTAATCAACAGCTAAAGGCAAAAAAAAAAAAAAAAAAAGTTTAAAACCAAAAATGTTCCAACGTGAACATGTGATAGGAACCACTATGTAGAGTAACAGACACTGCTCCCAAGAACAATATTTTTAGAAGAAAATTCATCTTAACATGTACAAGGACAAATCTGTAATCAAAGGCTGAAAGAAATATATATTAGTGCCTGCTTTTTAAAAGTTTATTTTACATTTTAAATACAGTATTTTCCAATAAAAAAACAAACAAACCAGGAAGTGCCTAGTCCCGTGGTTTCTATGCCATATATATACATGAAGCTGACAGACAGCCTGACACGTGTTCTGGATGTAACAGGATGGACACCTGTGAGCTAGGACTACCAAATCAAAATTAAAAAACACAAATAAGCACTGCTTAGGAAAAAATAATCCAGTTTCTGAACAACAAAAGAGAACAGAGTTAGGTATATACAAAACCAGGTATTTAAAAAAAAAATTGCAGCACACAAAAACAAACAGCCCCTTCCTTATGTAGTGAACTGTATATACTGCAGCTAATCAGTGGAAACCCTCCTACGAGAAGTGATTTATGATTTGAAATTTTAAAAATCTAAGTATTTCAGTAACAACATATAGTAACATTACATGTATATTGCCATCTTTGTCATTTTCTATCTGTACTACCCTCCCTTCTGAAAACACCAATTTCTAGACTAGTCAATCACTTATACATATTTGAGGCAATTAACCCATATTTGTTTCCAGTAAAGAAAACAAAGATGTACCTCTTTCCATCGATAAAGACATAATAGAGGTTAAAGCTATAAAAAATTTAAGCATGGGCATATACATTTCCAATTCTCTCTAGTAATTCCAAACTGGAGTCATGTAGGGTTTGTATCTAAGTAGTAACAAATTAAAAATGGACCGTCTCTGGCAGTGATTTCCATGTTAGTGCAATGTTATTCCTCGTACACTGAATTAGTAGGTGGAAATTTGAGTTTATAAAATTCCTAACTATATGCTTGTGTAGAAAACAGTTTCAATTTGAGATGCTTTCTCCATAAAGCCAAATCAAGACAAAAACGAGTTAATTTTGCTTTGCTACTCGTAGTGTAAATACCCAGTGAAAAGGACCAAGAGTGTGTGGAGGCTTGCTTGGATGAATGCTTGAGAGGTGTTCTATGCATCTTGACACTTCAATCAGCAAACAGGTCTGAACATTCTATTTTAAGATTATCTCAGAAAATAACTCTCTGTAATAGAACTCTGAACCCAAAGCAAACATAACAGCTGTATCCAAAGCAAAACACAATCTGGGTCACTCACAACAAGAGTGAGTTGAGGCAATTTTTCTTCCTATCATCTGTGAGGTCTTAAGTTTTTAAGTTTAAAAAAATGGTGATCTTCAATCAAAGTCACCTATACCTCAATGTAGACTATTAACATAATGATTTCAAATTAGACGGCACTGTTAACTATGGCCTCTCATAAAACACATGGAGCAGGCAGCAATGGACTAACCATCAGCTAGGTGGGGTCAACGTTGGGATGTTTTATTTCGGAGACTTTAAAGATTTAACACGTAGCTCATGTAACTTCAGCATCCACTAGTGACTCTGCTGGTCAGCTCCCAAGGGCTGGATGAGTCTGAGGAATTCCTTTAACCCTAAAGTATCAATGCTAAAGTCTCAAGGAAATCCTGATTCCCAACAAGAGTTCGCAAACCATGAGACCAAAATCAATAGGGTAAACACTGACTCAATGCTCAAGTCAAAACAAATTTCCAAAATAAATGCCATCTTTTGCCCAACCCTAGACTCCAGACTCTGTAGTAACATCTTTATCTAGTATAATAGACTCTGTAGTAGACTGATTTGGACCTCCACAAAGAGTAGGAGTTGTCAAACTTGAGGAGGTAGACCCCTCTCCCTGGGTATTGGTGGCTGCCGGCATACACTTCCTCATGACAGTCCCGTCGGTACACAGGCACAATCTCGTCCAGCAGAGGCTTGTTGGCATTCTTTTTGGCTTTCTCTTCACAACTAATGTTTTCTGTGAGGAAGAAGAGACAAGTCATGAACAGATCCAGGAAACCCACACTTGCACCAAGCACTTAAAACTCCATCCTTTCACTCAGAAATTGCTCATTAAGAATTCTCTTATCCATCTACAACTTATATGTATTTGAGCATATGTTGGTTGGTTGACTGACTGATGCACTCATATACATGAGCAACTGCTACGTACTGAGCACTGTCTGACCCCTGGGAGACCAGTGGTAAACACTCAGTGGTGGCAGTGGTCAGCATCCTCTCTCTCTGTGCTCTGACCATTACTGCTATTCCTGAGCCCCATTTTTCCCCTTCCCCATCCATTCAATTCCTAATTCCTCCCAAAAGGAGAACTCACGCTCATGTGAGTAAGACCAAGGAAAATGTTGCCCTGATCCTCCTCTTCCTCAGCAATATGAAAGTCCGCTTTGCTTTAGGAAGGGAGGAAGGGAGCCCATGAGGACTATAATTTTCTATATATCTTAAATATAAAGAGTAAAATGAGAAAACCACAGGAGAGAGGCAGGCATTCGGAGACACACTGAAAATTTAATTACACTCGCTAGGCCTGCATAACCCAGGGATGATCCCGGTGACAAAAAATGAGCTCTGACTTTCAGTTTGCCCCAGTTAGTAGTTTTCTCAACTGTAATGACATAAGGTTAGGGGGGAAAAAAACCTCTAGAAACCTACAGGAGTGAGAAAATTATGAACCGGCTTAAAAGTCTCAGTTTAGCATATTAAATATAAATAGCCTCAAGGAAAATAGGTCAAGGGAATATTCAGCATAGAAGATAAAAGACTTTCGGGTTTAGAACATGGCAGAGTGAACTTGGTGACCGAGTTAACTGTGCAATGGTTGTCATGGCTACTACCAGAAATTTAAACAAGGAAAGGAGAAATTCTCTCAGTCTAAAGGAGCTAAAGGATATGATAATGTGGCATACTGGATGGGATCCTGGAGCATTTGGTAAAAACTAAGGAAATGTGAATAAATATGGACTTCAGTTAACGATAATATACCAATACCGGTTCATTAGTTATGATGAATGAACCACAGTACAATGTAAGATATTAACGACAGGGGAATGGGGTGCAGGGGTTATCAGGAATTCCTTGCACTATCTTTGCAACTTTTCTATAAATCTAAAACTACTCTCAAGGAGTTTATTTTTAAAAAGTAGATGACACATATGTAGGCCCAAATCAGATTTGCTTTATCACAGCAATACTTAACATGAAATGTCCTTCATTGACAAATGAAAAAGAGAAACATTCAAATTTGCGCTACTGCCTATAAGGATATCCATTAAATAGATTATTGATCCATTAATTCAAGAGCCAAATCTGTAAACTAAAGATTACTAGGATAGAGAATAATGCTTATTTTGTCAATTTAAGCAAAGACTTGGGACCTGGAGACAATGAAGAAAGTGGAAAATTATAGGATGGGTTACCATCCGTCCACGCTTCAGAGAAAACAAAGTCCTCTGTCTTTCAAGGCCTAATGGAGAAAAATACAAAGGATAGACCAAAAAAAACTGGACCCTTCCTCCATCGAGTCCAAGCTAAAATGATCCCCCAAAAATGCACAATGTGGACAAGACATGGTGGCATAGAAGCCTCCATAAGGAAGAGTGTGGCATATAGAGCAATGATTTGTGGGTCACCTCTTAGCAAACAATCCTTGGGAGCAATAAATGCTCGCTGTCATTACTGTTAATACAGAATTTTAGCTGCACATCATTTGAAGGTTTGGATTGGCACACAGACAGGCAATGCCATTTTCCATCTGAGGGTACTATATATTAGAGCAAAGGTTCAGGATGTTAGGGTTTTCACCTCTAGACAGGCCCTGGACCCCAGACATTTTTACCTGTGCTCTTCCCAGCAGCAATAACCCCAAAACATAACAGCTGAGGGCCCAGACTCAGAAGCAACCTCCTTTTAGAAGCTCTCCAGCAGGCAAGCCAGGAGAAACATATACCCCAACCTACTTCCGAACAGAAGATTCTTCTGTATTATTCACAAAGCTCTTTATAAGTACAATAATTTGCATACATACACACACAAAAACTTTCTCTCTCAGATATTTGTAAACAGTCTGATTTTCATGAGTCCCTGCGACACTCAGTCCCAGGTCCTGATGTTGCTGAGAGGCACCAGAGACAGTGGGAGTGGCGCCTGCTCTGCAGTCTGCCCGGGTCTCTCTCTCTCACCTCTTCTTGTTTTGTCCACTCCTGTATTTTCTCTTTCTGGTTCAGTCAGTAGTATATATGGGCAATACTCTACCTTGCTAGTGGTACTCAGAAATAACGATGGCCGAAAATAAAATGCCATGCAAGACAAAGCAGCTCCTAAATGACACTGGCCCGTGTGAGTGCTGCCGTGCATGACCCCAGAAGGCCCAGACACGGCATGGTGTGGAAACATGGCTGCACGGTGCATCTCAAAGGCTGACTGAACTTTTAAACTCCCTCCACGCACCTCCGACGACTGACTGCCTCTTTAAACTTATCCCAATGTAATCTCCCAACCCTCTTCAAAAACAAGCAGTCTGTATGCAAATTGCCTGAAAGGTTAGTGAGTTCCCAGAACTGAGGACAAGGTGCTTTTCCATTCTCACAGTCAGGCGCTCCTTCCGTATCACTGTCAACCATGGCAACGAATACCTAAGTGCTCACCAGGTAAGTGTATAAAAGCCCTAAGTTCTAACTTTTCTGTGAAACAAAATTAAGGAGACCATCTTCTCAATTAATAAGCAATACATTTTATAACCTACTCCCTAGACCAAAAAGTTTAGAATGTCCTTGGAAACAATTTTGTCTACTTAGAGAAAATAAGAAATTATACTCTAATAGAGAAGAACAAGTAAATTTTTTTTTAGGTAAGATGTTCTGGTGAGTTTCTGTATTTACATAAAAAAATCTCAGAATAATGACCTCAAAAGCTAATGTCAGAAACAAATTTAAATAAATTCGAGTTAGAAGAATTCCCTGCTTGCTCCTTTAAAATTTTTCAAAATGATCTTGTGCATTTAGCTTTTAGACACACAAGCTGGCAGTAAAATAGTGTAAAATAAGCAGAAAAGGAATGGCCAAACATATCTTCTAGGTATTCAAAAAAATTCATGCTCAGGCACCAGTCCCCTAGGACAGGGGTCCCCAAACCCTGGGCTGTGGACTGGTACCGGGCTGTGGACCGGTACCAGTCTGTGGCCCATTAGGAACTGAGCCACACAGCAGGAGGTGAGTGGCGAGCCAGCGAGCGAAGCTTCATCTGTATCTGCAGCTGCTCCCCAGCGCTAGCATCACCGCCTCAGCTCCACGTCTGATCGGGCGTTAGATTCTCATAGGAACACTGGTCCCTGGGACCAAAAAGGGTGGGGACCACTGTCCTAGGAGGCTGGCCTTTCTCACAACCTGATGAAGACAGTGATTCCTGGTCAGGAAGTGTTAATGAGGAAGCATAAGGCTGTCTGAAATCTGAACCGCCACTATCATTCCCAACACACAACCCAGCAGCTACTGAATATGGACCCATGTTTCTACCTTCCTCCTCCTCCTCGTCATCGCTGGACTCACTGACATGCACGCTGACAGCAGTGTTTGGAGAGTCTGTCCATTCAAAATATACCCCAAACCCAATGTCGTAATTGTCTGTAGCAAATTCCCAAAAGAGATACGATCCTTCTTCGTGGGTGGGTACTCGAACAGTCACCACTTCTCCTCGGCCCACTGTAATCACAGAATCTGCGTCCTGCCGAATCTTCTCTTTAAAGTCTTTGATCTGGGGTCGTGTCCACATGGAAGGAGCTGCTACTACTGGAAGAGATTCTAAAGGCAACAGGAATTACAAAAGCTAAAGAGGATGAGCCTTCACCTGCAGGCAGTAACACTGGCATATGATCACCTGCCAGCCACACTGGGGCACCAAGTGCAATATGGTCTACCCTAGAGCAAGGACTCAGAGGAACATAAAGGCCTCCCCATGGAAGACTCCCTCCAAATTACTACACTGAACAGTGTCCCAAGTATTTAGAGGTCGTCATACCACTTCAAGACATGCGATCCGCAATCTTAGAAGTGATTTTTTTCAACATTAATTACATACAGGGATTTAAGAATGACCTTGGAAACTTCCTAGCTGGAGGTGGGGAAACAAACCGTCTAACAAAGAGAGATTTGGACTTAAAAATAAATTCACTTTTGGATGTGGACAAAGAAAGCTGGGCTTTGACTTCAGTCCCCTCTGTTGGAAAAGTGGTGACCTGAGTTTCCCAACGTTCCAGGGGCTATTCTAAAGGAGCCGACCCCCCTGCCCCACACCACCTGGAAAACGTGGACAGGACTGGAACTGCTAGGGACTGAGTGAAAAGGGCTAAAATCTTGTTACTGAGCAGTATCCATGTGCACTAGACTACTCGACAGGTTTTCCAGAGTCAGTCATAGAGCCCTTGACAAAGATTCTTTTGAAAATATTGGTAAACTGTTAATAGGTGGGGAGTGGGTATAAACCAAGGGATTTCAAGGTCTTTTCTGAAACTATTTTCTGTTACTTGTTCTAAAGAGACAAGGAAGAGCTCTGAAACCAGCTTTCTTACAAACCACACCACCATGGTTCAGACCTCCCAGCTTCAATGTCCCTTCCCCAGGAAAGCCTCTGCTGTCCTAGTCAGGTCACATCCTCCATATTCACGCTCTCAAACTACAGTGTACCGCTTTCTCCATTACAGCACTTAACCGGAGTCGCGGTTTACATCTATCTGCGTGCTTCTCTGCCTCAGCACTGCACTCGTAGCACTCAGAACATCTTCAACCAACTGAGGAATCATTACAGCACTTAACCGGAGTCGCGGTTTACATCTGTGTGCTTCTCTGCCTCAGCACTGCACTTGTAGCACTCAGAACATCTTCAACCAACTGAGGAACGAACGAGCAAGCTGCCCATGAAAAGCTAACAGGCCTTTGAGAATGCTAAGTCATCTTTTAGGTAACATACTTTAGTCTCAAAAAATGTGCTGTGCTATAAGGTAGCCAGCCTCCAAGATGGCCCCCAGGGATCCTCACATCCGGGTATTCACGCACTTGTCAGGTCACCACCCAAAATGTGTCAGGGTTGGTATGTGGGACCAACAGAATGTGACGTAAGTGTTGACGTATTTCTTCTAAAGTTAGGGCATAAAAGACACTGCCAGTTCTGGTTTGTTCACTTTTAGATCCTGTGCTCTGGAGGAAGCCAGCACTGCGCTGAGGACACTGCCCTAGGGAGAGGTTTCATGGGGCAAGGAACCGAGGCCTCTTGCCAACAGCCACCCTGTGAGGAAACCCTTTGGGAAGCACAGCCTTCAGTCCCCAGTCAAGCCATCGCATGACTGCATCTCAGCCAACATCTCAACTGCAGCCTCATGAGACGCCAGGACCACCACCACTCAGCTAAGCTGTTCCTGAATTCCTAACCCACAGAAACGGTGTGAGATAATAAATATTATTATTTTAAGCTGATAAATTTGGGTACAATTTGTCACACGACAACCTATATATATATAATAAGATGACCCAGAGTCCAAAGGACATCTGATTTATTCTAAGATTATTAGAAGTATCAGATTCAGACTAAAAAAGAGTGAAAACAAAAGAAAAAAATAATAATAATAAAATAAAAAAGAGTGAAAACACATTCAACTTTCGCAAACACGTAATTGCTCTCCAAAGCTAGTCAATCTCATTTCTTGATTTTTGCTCTTCACGAAGTCTAAACTATGACATCTGGATGAACACATACAGCAAACTGTACCTTTTGGTCCATTCTCCAGGACTTCTTCTGCAGCTTCTGGTTCAAGTTCTTTTTCAGAGTTGTCAGTGTGGGTTTTGGCCTGTCCATTAACTGACATCATATCACTTGGTACAGCTGCATTCGCTTTTGCGGATGTAGGCAATGAAGCCCCAGCTACTGCCACTTCCTGTTGTTTCTGTAATGCTGCCTATAAGTCGAGAAAAAGTGTAGAGAAAAAGTGAAGGTACACTGACCAGGAAGGCTAAGAAACGAGACGTTTGCCCTCAAATGCATTCTGACCCCATGTTTTTGTCCTATCAAAGCACTCGGCTCCGAGAAATTACTAATAAATTTTATTAGTTTTTATCTTATCTATAATGAATATTAATGGCTCAAGATCGAACCAACGGTTAAGTGATAAAAAGTTAACATAGATGAAAAACTGAAACTGAGAATCACAGAAAAACTAATCAGGAAAAGTTCAAGTAGGTAGAAATAATCGACTCAAAATAAGATTACTGAGGGCAAAAATTGAACATAAAATTGTTCATAAAATTGATAGAGAAAATCTTGATAAAACTCATATACATAAAATTTGAATCAGGAAAATGAAACTTGGTAGAAATAAATGATCACAGAAGAAAATTCACAAAGGCAGAAGGTGTTATTGGTAAAATCTGATACTAGTCCTCAAAGTAACCAACAAATCAAATGTGGACAATTATTCTAAAATGGAAAAAAATAATATATCTTCACTGTAAACTATATATTTATACAGAGAAAAATTCTTACAATTAAATTGAAAACTGTTATTCATGTAGAAAATAGTGACCTAAGAATTAAAAAGGCTTATAAAATGGCGTTTGAGATCAAAATACTTTCTCAATGAAAATTTGTCACTCTTCACATAATTATGATTAAAATATGTGTATTCATAAATATGAAATCAAAATGTCTTCTGAGTCAAAATGGGTGTGTAAAAACATCTTAAACACAAAGGACAATTATTTTGGGACATTCCTTTCTTATATCAAGATGGACAGATACTAATACTACTAAAAATACCTAAGTAATCTTAATACCTTAAGTAACTTTTGCGGGAACTTTGTACGGCGTCATGATTTTTCATAAATTGAACATACCCATGTAACCAACAGCCAGATCAAGACGTTCTCTGCACCGCAGAGCAGCCCCCCGCCGATGCTTCTTTCTAGATAACCCCCCCACGCCCTCCATGGTAACAACTCTGACTTATCTAACTTATAACACTATCGAGTCTTTGCCTGTTTTTGAACTTCACATAAATGGAACTGTACATTATATGTTCTTTTTTGTGTGCCTGGCTTCTTTCACTCAACATTATTTTTGTGAGATTCACATATAGGATCACAAGTAATTCAGTTTTGTTTGTCTGCATTGCTATAGGGCATTCCATTGTGAAAATACAAAATTTATTTGTCCATTCTACTGCTGATAAGTATTTGGACATTTATGTAACTTTTTTAAAAGAAAAAAAAAGGAAGGAAAAAATATAGGGGGAAAAAAAGCCCTTATAATCTTATGGGATAAGGGATAATGACATAGTTTGGCATATCTGTATATACATTTCACTTTACATATGATTTACAAACCAATTACTTAAAACACCTCTCCCTGCTGCTACTGCAGGCTAGTAATACACTTAAGAACTCAAGTCAGCACACTCAAAACATCCACTGCATGGCAAGAACAATAAAAGCATTCTGCTGCTGATGAACTGGTCTAGTTCCACGGGTCCCTTCTCCAGTAAGCCTTTCTTGAAACTCTAGCAGCAACTCCTTTTCCCGGAACCCCACTACCCATGAACATACATCGATTCTATATAATGGACTAATTATTTATATATATAATCTCTCTTCTATACTTTGGGAAGTTTTTAAAAGCACAAAAAGGTACAGGAACAATGTAACACTAAGGTAACCACACCCCCAATTAATAAGATGGCCACATTCTGTCATTTTGCTCAGTATTTTTATGAAAATTAATACTTTATGGAGGCTGATATTCTTTGTTCCTTCCCTAGTCCCTTTCCTTCTCTTTCCAGACAATCTATCAATCTGGTAAACAGTGTGAGCACTGTAATCTAAAATTATGGCTTTCTAGTTGTTTCAAAGAGTCTTGGTTTGGCCCTACTTGACTTTGTATTCATTAAGTGATAGCAACCTATAAACGGGACAATGTGTAGGAGCTATCTTATAAAAAACTTATTTCAATGTCCGTAAGAGCAGGAAAAGGGAAGTAATATGCTAACACAGAAACAGGCTTTAGAAGACAGGAAAGAAATCCCTCAAAAATACCATTAATTATCCTGAATACACTCTGGTTTGACATACTCCCTCTTCTCATGGATTACACAAACCCTACAGTGCTTTTTAACTACTCATTAAAGCTAAAGACTAAGGGAGAGAGGTATTTTAGGTAAGAATATTAATTTTCAAGGAATTTAAAGAGCTGGTAAGAATATTAATTTTCAAGGAATTTAAAAACCAAAGATTACTTCATTTAACAAGATATGTTGAACAACTGTAAGGTAATACTTTTCTTCACTCAGATTTTTTGACAGGTAGTAATTGCTTTATAAATGAAAATTAAATGAATAAGCACACTTAGCTAGATTGTTTTGTTTGCTTGGTTATTTATTTCTTTTTAACAGGGAACGCTGCATGAATTTGCATGTTGCCCTTGTGCAGGGGCCATGCTAATCTCCCTGTTCCAATTTTAATAGATGTGCTGCCAAAGCAGCTCCTAGATTAAGTTTAAAGAGGCATATTATGCTTCTGCACGATGTAAAAAGTGAATGTAAAATCAGTTGCCTTCCATATGTACAAAATACTTTCACAGGGTAACTATTTTCTCATTTTATTCCTCTGACAGTCCTGTGAAATTAATAGGACAGGCCAGGATTTCATATCCTATCCTTTACTGGCAGAAACAAGATCAAACAAGATAATGGCAAAGATGGGACAGAATCCAAGTGTTATCTGACCCCCCCCATCTCATGTGTTTTCCCCTAAACCACCTACTTACATGCAGAAGCAAACTATTTGGGGGTAGGGAGTGAGAGGAAGTCTACCAACATACTTGAGGTGCTCACTAACTAGTTACTGAACTCAACACAAAGGCCAAGATGGACCCAAGCTCTGTAGAACCAACCAATAGCCTTAGGGCATGGGGTCCTCCCACTGAAAGCTATCTGGGCCTATGACAGTGCACTGTCTGAAGGATGTCCTTGAACTAATGCTAGTTACCCAAGTCCTCATGGTTCCAGGACCACTGTTAGAATCCACTTCAGACTCACTGAAATGACACTCTGTCCATACAACTGCCAAAGACCTCTAGGACAATCTAACAGCGGCCACATCATTTGTTGCTTCAGTACCATATGTTTTCTTTCATAACTGCCACACTAAAGACTTTAAACACTGAAGTCTTCCTTAATAAAGTTCCTTTACACCTGACAGGCTAACTAAAGCAAAATTCATAAGCAGCTCATAAAAAAGAACTGGGGTTCCAATGAAACTGAAACTCCTCGCTAGGGCTGAGTGCTGGGGTTGTCTATCATACCTGTTGCTGTGCGAGCTGGACTTGGTACAACTGCTGCATATACTGTTGATAGTGCTGCTCCTGTAACTGGCGGATGAGAATCTGCTGCTGTTCGTAGTTCCCTGGGTACTGCTGGGCTGCGTACTGCTGGAACTGCACGGCAGTCTGGGAGTTTAAAGCTGCCATTATCTGCTGCCTAAAAACATTAGAAAATATATACTAGTCTGACTACAGGAGATTGTTCATGACAAAACCAAATGTCTGTCATTTATTTTTATAATTTATAATTGTTAAATATGATTAAGCTAGTAATGTATACCAATCAGCATGTGTCCCAGGCCCAGAAGAAACATTTAAGAAAATAAACTTGGCCTCTAATTTTTTTACTTAGGGTTTTCAAGGAAAATTTGGTATGGAGAGAGAACAACATATCATCATCACCATTATATTTGCTATCATTTACTGTGCCCCTACTATGTGCCAGGCAATTTTTAAGGCACCACCAAGGTATTAACCCACTGAGTTCCCACCACCACTCTTGAAGGTCAGGGTTTCACAAAGGAGGAAACAGTGGCGTTCGGTAACTTGCCCGAGATCACACTGCTAATATGTGCCAGAACCGGGGCTCAAGTCTAGGCAGTTTGGCTCCATCCTATACTCTAACTTTGATGCTGTAAGAGGGTGGACCATCATCGAGGGCAGAGATGAGATATTTAACCGTTAACCACGGCTTCTCTACCCAAATATATGAAAAGCAGTAAGACGCAGAAGAACAGCTAAAAGATGGTACAAGTGGCCCTGGTTAAGTATAAATAAAGCCAATGAAAATGTGAGGGCCCTTGGCAGTTAACCCATTTCCCGTTTGCCCCGAGAATAATCGCTGGCAGCACTTACCCCGAAATAACTTGCAGGTTACAGTCCTAACCTCCCTCCCAAAGTCTGCCACAAAATATCTCACTTTAATTATTATTTTCACATTGCTCTAGTATATCAATAGCCTTAGGAAACAGATGACATTATTCCATGTACAGCATTCCGGTTTTAGTAGTGGTATTTCCATCTACAAAATACAGTAATTTTCAATCGATGAAAACGTCAAATCCTAGAAAATGTTGCATTCCCATGCATGATGCTAACATTGTTCTCAAACAACTGTTAGCCGAAGATTCATTTGATGAACCTGATTTATGTATACATTTGTTACATTAGGATTAGAGACAAGTTCTGTTTAGAAATAACAAGAACAGTTTTTATATTTTGTTTTCATTCCGAAAAAGAGTCAAGATTTGCTTCAGCCTCGAAGAGTGTTAAAATAAAATTAAATTCATGTTGGTTGTGAGCTGCACTTTTTTTCCTAAACAGGAAATGGGTTAATTTAAAACCTTCCTTAAACAGGAATATTGAAAATAACATCTGGGAACACTTGGTTCAGTTCAGATAGTAATTTCTGAAAACTCTTACGATTCTTTTATTTTTTGTCACAGAGGAACCACGTGCTTAAGTTATGTGACCAACTTGACAAAGATCTCGAAGTCATCTATTAACAGATAAATAACAAAGCAAATTCTCACAAACTCCTGAATAGATCATGATCCTGGGCCCACCCCTCTCCCCTCAAGAGTAGTGTTCACAGCCTCTCTCCAAAGTAGAATGAGGCCTGGGCCAGAGTGATGCTCTCCTGAGAACGACTCAGAAATGAGAAGAAATCAATAGGCTCTCATGTTCTCTGGTTTAGCCTATAAGCCATGCCGCTCCTAGGGCCCCAGGCCTTTTCTGCAGAGTTTTATCCCTCCCTCCTTGCACCCACAGCTCCCTCTTGAAGAACCAGTCCCCTTCTGAGACAACTGCTCTTGCAGCCCTCACTGAATTAAGAAATGATTTCAGCTCCCAGGTCCTGTGCTAGGGGCCACCCGACATAGGCTGGGCCAGTTGCATTCTCTGTCCTGGGAGTCTAAAACTGGGTCTCTCAGATTCCAACCAGTCTCTGCCAGATGCATGAAAACAAAGACCACCTAAATCCAGGCTGGGATAGCCTTGTGTGTACCAAAGCAGAGAATGTGCAGAGAACAGAAAGACTGAAACAGAGACATAAGCTGAGAGAAGCAAAGACAAGATCACCTGTACTCAGTCAGGGAGCAGCGGGCAGCCTCAGCTCCTGTTCTTGTCCCTGAGTTCTGAGAGTGAGTCCCAAACCCTTCCCATGCACTCAGTCCTCCTCTTGCAACCAAACGATGCTTAGATGAGGCTCTCTGTGCAACACCTTACTGGAGCGAATGGCAAGTAGCTAACGTCGCTCTGCCTCCCAGTCACACAAAGCACAGGATTATCGCTAAGGTGCACAGAGGCAGAGGCATGGCACAGCACTGTGGCTGCTGTTTCTCCTCCTTAAACACAAGCCACACACGCTTACTTCTGCTGCTCTGACCGAAGCCTCTCTTCCTCCAGCCGCCTCCTTTCCTCCTCCTCCCGTCTCATCCTTCCTTCTTCTTCCCTCCTCCGTTTCTCTTCCTCCTTTTGCAGACGTTCTCTTTCTTCCTCTTCACGCCGCCTTCGCTCCTCCTCCTCCTTCCTACAAGGTAAAGGATGGAGAATGAACCCTATACAAAGAATCCTGTTTAAAAACAAATTCAGATTTTTATTGCACAGTGAAACTGACATCACCTTTTCAGAGAACAATGTGATATTACCCAAACTTGAGATACACACACTTATCACATGGAGTCAAGTGCACAATATACACAATTATGACAAGAATCAATACTGCTGCACAGAACAGAAAAGGGTATCCATAAGCAGATACAACTGAAATCATTTTAATATACCGTACCCTAAGGTTCCCGTCTAATATATACTCACAGCACCACAAGCTTTTCCTTCATACTACATGCTGTAACTGTGATTAAATTGGAGTAAGTTTAGCAACGCATCTGCCTCACCCATTAAAGTACAAACTACATAAGGGCAGAGATGGCCTATCTCACATCACCACATCCTCAGAACGCTCAGAGAAGACACTATTTCTTGGCTCTATTATGAGAACTGCTTGGGATACCCTACTTTTCTCCCCAAACTCCTGTAAGTAACTAACACCACAGCTGAGGCACAGCCAAGGCTCAAAATACCGGAGCTTAAAGTTTAGGCAGAGGAAGCCAAGTCTTTAAGTGCTTTCAAAGAATTCTATACAGACTTCATCTCATGACAGAAATAAATTTTTAAAAGGAAAAATGCAATTTTATATGTTGAATAGCAACGAAATATTCAATTTATTGTTAAAGCAAATACATACTTCCAAAGACATTCTCACTCACCATGGACTGTAGCACATAAATCAATTTTCCAGTAAAGCGACCTCACTCCATTCTTATATGAATCAGAACTTTTCCTTTGGATAAAACAACCTTCGAAAATGTAGAGGCTACCTCCTATCACCTTAAACAGGAACAAGTTTTACCTAATGCTGTCTTTTGATGACTCGGGAGTTATAACTACAAACATAAAAATTGTATGTCAAAATACAGCGATGGAGAACTTTACCTTCATATTAAATGGCCCTGACTGCCATACTTTTATAATTCTTATGTCTATTTTTCATGGTTTCTGGCTTCTCCCTCTCAATCAGGCTATTTTCTTTTCTAATCTATTACTTCCAATCCAGGTTAAGGCAAGAAATCAGAGAACCAACTGTTTCTAAAGTAAAATATATGAGGAAAAATTGGTTTCGCAGAATGATTTTCATTATGTAGGAAATTTAGATAGTCAAAGTTATTGAAAATATAACCTCTAGATAAATAAGGTGCTGACTATAATTGTTTGCATTCGCAATCATGAAAGAAAATCCCATAAACATAAACAGCACATTCAGCAGCTCTCCCTCCAGCCCCTGGAAATAATGCTGAGCCATCTGGAAGCCAGGGCCAATACGGAATATCTATATAAGGCCTACCATGCAGCACAGCTAATAACCATGACACGAAGTGTGACTATGATATGGAGTGTGAACATTCTAGAAACTCAAGGGAGACAGCCACAAAGGGTATATCAGACTAGAGGGTAAGGAGGAGGGGGTGGTTGAGTTTACAGTGCTTGCTCAAAAATTCAGTGTAATAACACAAAAGGAATGCTGCCAAGATGGATGGGTGGTTCCTCTTAAAGATATAGCCAGATGGAAGCAGCATGTCCCTCCCCACAAAACTCCTAAATACCTGCTCGTATCAGGAAGTTTGAGCAATTACAGTAAGAAGTGCGGGGGCCTAAGGGAAGTCAGACATCTGATCTAGAACACTCCATAAAGCAAAACCATCAGTATGCTGGGCTGTACAAGGATAAAGTATTCTGTGCCTCACACGTCACCTTTTTTTTTCTTGCTCTTCCTTCTCTATTTTGTGGGATGCAACATATGTTGAAAACAGATGGCAACACCTATTGAGGAGCTTGACAAACTCTACCATAGCATCCTCTTTAGACATGTTTCCCAGGGCTGCCCATTCTCTCCTGTAAGAAATAACACGAGAAGTTAACTCTTCTTAAGAAAATGAGAATTTGATTTAATTTAAACCTAAATATGAACAATTCTCGATCATAACTAAAATGAAGAATGATTCTACCATAAACAGAAGGCTCAAAACTTCAACTTTCAATAAGCATGTACTGACTTACTAAATTAGGTATGCCACGTACAATCCAAACTTACTTCGTAAACTGCAATTTAACTGCATTGCTGATAATTTCCATACTAGCAAAAGGGTATCAATTTTGTTTTACCTTTATCATATTTTAGCCTTAACTGAATAAAATAGTCAATGTATTCTTTTTTGTCACAACTTCTATAAGTCCCAATAAAGGAATCAATTACTATGTAGTTTAAGTGGCTGCTTTTAATATAATTAGGAAGAATCAAATGAAGCTGTACTTGTCTTATGTTCATAATCAGATGAGTAAGCTTCTTCCACAATATTTAGCCATAAACATCTCCAAGCCAAAAACAGATAAACATCTGAAGACTCCAGAAGCTGCAAGCAAAAATGTTCGTTTCAGTTCTTATTCTAAACTAATGAGCCAGCTATTTACATCTTAACCAATTTACTTTTATACTTTTCACATAATTCTCATTAAGTTTATTATACAACAAAAGACTGTTACCTCCTGTCATTCCCCAACACATCAAAGAATCCAACCTCAGGACAAGTGTCTGGATTATATGGCCCCATTAGAATCTGCTTATGCAGTGCCACAAGCTTCAGTTTTTCTTCATAAGTTGGATGAAAAGCTTTGCCATCTTTTTCTATAAGAAAAAGAAACACAAAGGAAACAATTAGCACTGGCAAAATACATAATTTTCAGCACTGTATGCTGAATTTTTGCTAATAAGGTATGTCACAAACTGCCTGTGATGGATATAAATAAACACTATTATAGTGAGATTTTTAAAATACTATATTTTAATAGTCGAAGCCAAGACAGAAATGCTTTGTGCTGAATTAATTTAAATGACGCCAAGCATCAATGTTAAAACTATTACAGAGAAACCAATCTGTCAAGCTACATTCAGATACAAGTGTACTACTGACATCTTTTACACATATTAAATCTCTTCAATCATTTTTTAAAGTTTTTAAAAAAATAATTTCATGTCAATCACTTTCAATACGACCATATACATACTTTACAAAGCTCTATTCAAAACGCACTCACCGCACTGAAGCAGCCTGAGGTGACAAAAGGGCTCTGGGATCAGACAGCCTCAGACACTTCTGAGCAGCAGGGCTACTTAACCTCTCTGTTCATCAATACAGAAAGGAGTCCGCTGCTACTTCAGAGGTAACGGATATCAGCATTAATAATAACTATTAGATCCTTTTCCTTTCTTCGTGTTACGGATGGCTCCAGCAGGTTTTAAATGGGCAATTAAGAGTGAAGCCAGTTTGACCTGTAAAGACTTAACTACCACCAACATTCAAATGTACTATGAAACTGGGTGCTGATAAAATGGGAAATCTTTTACAGAATAGTTCTGCTTCTTTGATAAATGGTAGCATTAATTACTGGTCAATTCTAAAGATAATGAGACTACAAATTTCAACATATAAAAAAAAAAAGAGGCAGTAACTAGTATATATTGCCTACGAATTTCATGCACGTATATAGTGGCCACCAAAATTAAATCACTGATGACGACAGAATATGGGTTAAAAGTTATAAACAGGAAACTAGAGAGGAGGAAAAAAACGCAGAAGTTACCAATGAGCATCCCAAGATATTCAACCTCACTAGTCAAGTCCATGGAAATTGAAACCATTAGATACCAAGACCCGCTCTGCTGTCCGAGGGGTCAAAAAAAAGAGAGAGAACATCAAGAGTTACCTGAAGCACCTTCTCATATACTAGTGTTTAAAGTATAAACTGTTATAGTTATTTTAGAGGGCAATTTGGCAACATATTTCAAAATTACAAATGTGCATGCCCTATGATCTAGTAATTCCAATTCTCATCATCCACCCTTGACAAGCACCCCAAATACACAGAAGGAGGTGGACATAGCGATATTCATTGCAGCACTGTTTTCTTGTTACTGTAAACAACTTAAAAATTCATCACTAAAGGACTAGCTAAATAGAGTGGTATATTCAGACTGGTATAAATGAAGCAAGTTTAGGAAATATCGTTAAGTGAAAAAAGCAAGCTGCAGAATACCATATACAATCATAGCACACAAAATATATTTCATCAATTTTAAGCACTCCCCCAAACCACACACTTTAACATCTCTAAAATCAGATTAGGTTTTACAATCTATGATATTTGGCAGTTTTTCTTTCTTAATAGTACATAAAATAATAGTAAGTCTTAGAACTGATGAAATAGAGCATGTAAATATACCCACATATATATTCTACAGGTACATTTATATGAATGTAAATACAAAGAAAAGATCTAAAAAGAGTCACAATAAATAAATGAGCATAAGAAAATAGGAAGAGGCTAAGATTAGGAGTGGTGATCAAAGAGAATTTAAACCTTACTTGCAATATTTCAATATTTCAAAGGAAAATGTGTGAAAGAACTGAACTGTTTGAGGTTAAACTGGGGAAGTGGCTGGGAAAACTAGTAGTGGGTGGAGAATGAAGAGGAGTTTCCCATTTATATACACTGCTATATATCTGAATTCTTAAACAAGAACAAACTCATGCAATACTTGGAAAAAATAAGTGTTAAAAAAAACAAAACTGTGGCACTGACTTTATTTACTTAATGAAAATTGAAACAAGTCAGTAACCTGTGGACCTGCCTGCCTATCTGTCTTTGCTACTGAGCAAACAATATCAGACAATGAGCACCTAGAGCAGAAACTTCCTCTAAAGCGTTTAGAACAGGATTATCTTAGTTCTGTATTTACAAGCTAAAAGGTAATTCCCATTTCAAAATCTAATCTTAGAATGCTATTTCAATCAATGATGAACCTCATATAACATCTTTTTAATATTTATCCATTCAACTTAATATTTACTGAGCCCCAGTGTGCAAAGCACCGTGCTAGACACTAGGGATTCACTGCCCTCATACAGCTCACAAACTAATTCAATTAAAGATTTGTAACTTGGCAAATTATAACTTGGCAAATTATATGATTATAATTGTCTCAGGTGCATATTACATAGGTATTATGTGATATGTATTAAACAAATCATAACAAAATTATATTGAGATAAAAGATGTTTACTTCTGACCCAGGAAAAAAAATAAAATTAGGTCAAAAAGGTAATTAAGTTGATGTGTTTTCCAACACCTTAGGTTGGCCCAGTGGTTGCGTTAAATTCCAATATAGTATATAATCAGTTTACAAATATAGTATATAATTAGTTTACAAAACCAAAATACACCTTACCATTATCTTCCAACCACCAAGTCTAAAAGAATCGCTTTGTCATTTTTTTCCCAATGAATCTCTCCTAAATACAAGCTTGAAAATCAGCTTAGCAAGAAAAATGGTTACACCTGTTCACTTCTGCATAATTTAAAATTTAAAATTTTTAAAATAATCTAATCATTCAGCAATAGCACAATGCTTAAATTACAGTAATCCACTGACGAGATGATATGGCTACTAAAATGACAACTATAGGAAGCCATCAGTTAGACTAAGCTGTGGCCAGAACTGGACCCTCCGGCTTCAGCATGGTCCTGTTCCTCCAGGATTAGCTCAACAAACAGGGTCTATAACCTGAAGAAGTTCAACCCCTTGGGACAACAGACCTGCTCAGCCCATCCTGCTTGGTTCTCTTCAGAAGGCAAATGACAAAGACTCTCAACATTGAATAACCATCAAAAAACGTTTCAAGGTACTAATGACCCAGAAACCTTGTCTCTCCTCTGAGGATCCCTTAACTTTCACGCTCCTCCTGAAGCCTAGTATCTTCTGGTACTTTCTGAAACCCAGCTCTTCCCTCTGTGAGCCCTGACGCCTTCTTACACCCTTGTGCTTTGGAATCGTGGGTGTCGTCACTACCTTGCTGAGAGGCAATATGGCGGTGTCTCCCTCAGAGGAAAAAAGACTAAATCTTCTCTTCCAATCTTGACTCACTGTCAGGTTATTAAAAATGATTCGAAAGGAAAAAATGACAAATATAAGGTCTATACTGCATTTCAGAAAACAGATTTATGATGTATCAATTAAAATAAGTACAATAAAAAATTATATGCTATGTTTAAAACTATAAAAATTCCTGCAATGTGATCAAAGACCTAAAAAAGAATGTAGAAAGATAAAAATTTAAGAATTTGGGTGATTACATGTATCTTTCATTTAAAACACAAGAGTTTTCTTAACAAAATTAGCTAGTTAGACCTCTGTAGTCTAAATGTTGGGCTGTTAAAATATGTAAAACAATAGTGGCTACTTTTTGGCTACTATTTACTAAAATGCCTTTCTCCAATTTTAACCGAAGTTTAAACCTTCCCTCACCATCTGCCTTAATTTGCACATATTAATCACCATGTTTTCTTATTCTAATTAGGTCACCTGGCCCAGAAAGAAGACTTTCTTCTCACTTTCCCCAAACTGTGATGATTTGAAAAACAGTTCCAACTTCTGAACTTAGCCTAGTAGTTGAAAGATTATTATTTAGAAGGGTTTTGTTTTAAAATCGAAAAGGAACCAAGCTATGTCAGTTTATCTTGAGCCTTACATAAGGGAAATATGCTGCTGATGATTCCAGGAAAAAAGGTGTATTGAACCTGAGAAACAGTCAGGGGGCGGGGTAGAGTGCATAGTAGAATACAACTAACTGGTTTTGTTCAGTGAGGATTCCTGGGACTTTGTTTTGTTTTTGTTTTAATTCTGAATTCTACAAAAGTGGTTGCTTTGATCTAAACAAACATCAATAAAGATAAAATCAGATAGAAACTTTATTCACTGGAAGTCCTAACACTTTTCTGATCAGTCATGTAATATAGCAATTTTCAAACACACACACACACACACACAAATTCTTATTTGCTGCAGGGAGATGACTGAAGCTGACAGGACCAGTGGGTATGAAAAAAATCTTTTTAATGTGACTACTGTAAAGTTGTTTTAATAGAGAGAGGGTCCACTTCCTATCAGGTGATAAATTTGCTTCTTTATTTCAAACATTCAGTAATGCAAATTAAGCCCCGGGGCAATGGGAGAAGGTAAGTAAAGAAGAAAACTGTACGCACTGTTCAGCAAGGTGCTAGTCTAACTTTGAGCCCTAAAAAGTAACTCATCAATAGGCAGGGTGAGTTTCCGGATTTTTTGATGTCATTTTAACACCTGCGCTTTTTACACCTGACGGAATTAAGAATATACTGGCATTCCATAAAGGATTTTTCAAAAGAAGAATACGTTTCTAGGTGTTAGTTCTGCTCAAGCAGTCATATAAGTCATGAACCCCGGCACTTTAGCACGATACTTTGATCAAAGGCACTCACCACCAAAACCATGTCCAACAAATCTCACTAAAAAAAATATTGATTTTAGGGGTCAAATTCTGGGAGAATGAGCAAAACAGTACATCTGTTCTTGTGAATTCCACCTGCATTTCCATAGACTCTTTCATGCACTTGTTAGTTTTAAGAATTACTCTATAATCCTTTAAATCCTATTAATGAATCTTCAAATTAATCATCATTATTCTGGTTGAGGACCAAATTTGTTTAAAAAAAAAAATCAGGGACAAGGAAGCATACCAAAATGTTATTACTAGTAATTATTTATGAAAGGCTAGGTTACAGATTAATGTTTTTATTCATTTTTGATTTTCCCAAACTTTCTTCTATTTGTATATATACTTTTATATCAAGTGCACATTCACTTTTTTTTTTTTTTAACATATTTTAAAAGTCAAGGCAACTGATCTTTCAGCCTTTGCTACGAGATTAACAGATCAATTATTCTCCCCTGAGGAATATACAAAACCCAGGAGGATGTGATAATAGCCCAACCACTTTTAGGACAGCCCACATCAAGTGGATGTTCTAAATTTCAAAGAAAACATAGAAAATGAACTCTACACAATTCACATCACTAGGGAGACTATCACAGTATTACAAAAAAAAAAGTTACTTCTCTTTTACTCTTCAGATGGCTCTGGTTCACATATCGTGAAGTTTTGTTTTATTTAGTTTTTTTGTGTTGGATGAGAATAATTTTATTCTAAATTATTTCTGGTTCCATGGGCATTAAACATAGTTAGCAGGCAAAAAAGTTATAACTACCGTCAACTGCATAAGTAGAAGAAAAAGCCTCACTAAAACTCAAAAATCTTTAACCAAGACCAAATTCTTAAAGGAAAGCTTGCTTTCAGTCCTGCCAGAAAAAGCAACAGAGGCATCATCCTAGGTTCTACATTCAGTCAACTATCACACACTTATTTAATTGAATCAATTTTAGAATTCCACTCCCTATAGCAACCAAAAAGACAAACATACATTAGGCTTGGAAAGAAGCTGCGGAGAAATTTTTCAGGCACAACTGAATAAAAACACATCAGCGAGAAACAGAAAATAACTACTTCTAGTTTAGGACTTAGAGAAGCCTGGCCACTGCAGCCAGGGGACTGAAAGGGATCACTCACTGGCATTTGTCCAGCAACAATGATTTTTTTAAAAGATCAACTTCTATAAAATCGAAGACCACTAAAAGTCAGGTTAAAAATCTATTTTACCTAAATGAGGCATACTAAAGTGGGGATTGGCAAACCAGGCTTTTTTTTGTTTGTTTTAAGGCCTGTGACCCAAGAATGGTTTTTGTTTTTTAACAGTCGTAAAACAACAAAGAGAAAAAACAAACAAAAAACAAATAATATGAACAAAGACCATATGTAGACCTAAAAATATTTGAATAAAATATTAAAATAAAAGGCCTAAAATATTTACTATTTGGCCCTTTATAGGAAGTTTGCTGACCCTGGACTAAAAGAAGTAAAGCCAAATCAGTTCCATATTATTTTTTAAAATTCAAATATAATTAAAAGGATAGAATACATACATACATACATATCCAGTTAAACATGGTAGACTGAACACACAATTACCTCTGATCCTCAATGAAACTTCACTAAAAGGAATAAGGAAGCCAATTTAGAGAACCCTGAAAAGGTTCAGGAATTGAAGGCTCCAGGTTCTTTAAAAGCTGGAGTGTAGGTTAAAATGGGAGCTTTGGTTTAAAATCTAAGAAGCAGGTATCCCTCTCTCCCATTGTGTCTGGCAACCCCAAAAGCAGGCACATGGCTATCTTGCCCTTACTTCGGAAGTCTGGATGTATAGTAGAGAACACGAATCACAGATGCTCCAGGTGGGAGGACCCCAGACTGGGAGGGAAAGGCAGGTCTGAAAACAGAAATGAAATGAGTTTCCCTAGTGAGCGGAAAACAACTTCTCCCCTCCCTCTCTCCCTTCTCCTGCATAGTTCCTGAAAGCTGGCAACTAGGTTCTTATATCCCAGGCAGGAGACAGGAGAATTTTCATGAAAAACTGGCCCAAAAGAAAAGACCTACGCATATTGATATTTGAGGGGTCCCCTATGAAATCTCTACCTCATCATCCTACAGTAAAAGCTTCTATTCAAAGTTTCAATGCTGTTCAGTGCCTTACCCTTTCAACATGAATGAACACCCAAGGATCACCAGACATATGAGAAAGCGTAGAGCGTGGAAAAGAAAAAGTCTAAAAAGATTTTTTAAAAACAAAAATCAATAAATGGTAGCTCTTATTAATAACCTTTAAAAATCCTTCCATTTCTTGATTTAGTCTATTTTTAGTCTCTGAGGTGTAAGTAGAAATGCCTTACAAAGAGAAGAGACAACAGCACAGAGCCACCTGCACTTCCGAAGAAGCTGTATTTGGCACATATGCCTGGTGTGGACTTGAAAATTATTATTCAATCTTTACAAACTCTGTACAGAGACTATGAGATATATAAATGTTTAAAATTCAAAAAGAATCAAAATTTACATTTAATATCCTCGGAGACAGAAGGTAATACATACATGAGTAAAACAGGGTACCAGAAAGACCATTCAGAGAATAAAAACTCTTGGAAATTAAAACGTAAAAGTAGACATTTAAAAAAAAAAATCTTTAATATGTTGGAAATAGTTGAGGCTAGCTCCCAGAAAAACAGAGCAAAAAGAGAAAGAAGAAATGAGAATGAAAAGTTCAATATTAATTGAAGTGGATATTAATAGTACCAGAGTAAAAACAGAGAGAAAATTATCAAAGAAATAATACAAGAAAATTTCCCAGAAATAAAGGTTACAAGTATACAGACTGAAAGGACTACCAAATGTTCAGCACAATCACTGAAAAACAAAATAAAACCACAAAACAAAACAAAACAAAATGACAGTAACTCAGAAATTTCTGAACACTGGAAACAAAAAATTCTAAAAAGAAAAACAGGTCATACATGCAGGATCAAGAATGAGATCAACTTCAGACTTAAGAGTACGAATACTGACAGTTAGAAAACAATGGAATAATACCTTGAAATTCTAGGAGGAAATTATTTCCAACCTAGATTTTTATTCCCAATGAAAGCAATCAGATGTGACAGTAAAAATAAACTCTTCAAAAGGTGAGGTCTCAAAATTTTACTTTCCATGCACTCTTTTCTCCAGAAGCTACTAGCAGTGTACATTTCCAAAGTAAGGGAATAAATAACAACAAAGGACAATAAGAGATTTGAGGAAAAGGGAATCCAACACCAGAAAGAAGTGAAGGTAACTTCCAGAATGACAGCTGGGCAACAGACTCAGAAGGTAGAAAGCCAAGACTGGATCAAGAATTTAAGGACATCTAGGAGAGATGTCCTATCAAAAAAAAAAAAAAAGGCATTTACCTGAGAACAAAGAAAAATAATAACTGTCCCTGACTACATGAAAGACAAAGAGTTGCATAAGAACCAAAAAATAACCAAAGTACTGACCTGTCTCAGCTATGGATATAAATGCAAACTGACAATGATTGAATCACAAAACGTGGTATTGTAAAATTATGAGTTTGGGAAAAGGGAAGGGGGAAGACAAAAACATACATATAGAAGTTAATGAAGACAAATACCAGAAGAAACAATTAAAATACTAGAAAGTGGTTGCCTAGGGGTAGAGGGGGTCTTAGAGATGAGGGAAAAAAGAGTAAGGGATGGCTAGTTTTAATGATAAATTTTATAGTGCAGCATGATCTTTTAAATTGCTTTGGTTTCCACTTCAATAAAAAGGTCAAACGAGTAAATTCATATGCTGTTTCAGTAGTCAGTTCATAAGACATTATGACATGTGTGAGCGGCATAATAATGCCCCTACCGCAAGATGTCTACATCCTAATTCCCAGAACCTGTGAATATGTTAGGTTACAATTAAGGTAGCAGCTGACCTTATCTTGGACTACCCACATGGGTCCAATGCAATCATAAGGATCCTTACAATTGGAAGTAGAGAAAAGAAGAGTCAGAGGGAGATTTGAAGATGTTATGCTGCTAACTCTGAAGATGGAGGAAGGAGTCATAAGCTAAAGCATTCAGGTGGCCTCTAGAAGTTAGAAAAGGCAAGGCAACAGACTCTCTCCCTACAGCTCCAGAAAAAAACACAGAGCTCTGCTGACATTTTTTTTTTTAAACCCAGTTAGACCCATTTTGAACTTCTGACTCCCAAAACTGTAACACAGTATGTGCTGTCTTAAGCCACTAAGTTTGTGGTTATTTGCTACAGGAGCAACAGGAAACCAATATAATACACAAAACACATTTTTACAAGCAGTTAAAGATAGAAATGGCTTCTAGATTATGTTCTTATTAAATTCATAAGTATTTAACTTTACAGTTCTAGTAAGACAGCAAAAATAATTTGATAAGAGCATTATAATCACAATTAACAAGTCCAAAAGTCCGAAAGATTAAAAATTAAGTCCCTTCCTCCTGAAATTAATCATACAGAAGGTTATTAGTCTCACGCCTCAACTGCTAGTAAGTTTACAGAGAAATATTTCCCCTTCTCTCTGGAGGTAAAGGTAGAGGGAAGTAACAAATTATTTCAATGTCCCTTCTAGCCTTTATTTGAAATGAAAGCCATATGGGTTGTAAAGGACATTAAAGATAGGTGACTGAATTGCACAACCAAAGCTCAATCTCCCCAACATACCTACTTGGCCAGTAATTTGTTCTTGGATACACAATATAAAAAAGATGTAAATTGTAATGTCAATAACCTAAAATGTGATGGAGAAGTAAAAGTATAGAGTTTCTGTATGCTGTGGAGGTTATGAGCTTAAACTAGTATGACTATAAAATATTTCAGATAGGCCTCAGGTAAACACAAAGACAAAACCTACAGTAAATACACAAAAGATCAAGACAAAGGAATCTAAGCACATCCAGCTAGTCATTGCTAACCTGTACCTGAACGCTTCCTGGTCATGGGAATTCATTGTCCCTAAGCAGTCTATCCCACCTTTAGCCTGCTGTGATTTTTAGTTCTTTCTTCTAAGTTGGTCTCTCTCATTTCTATCTACAGGATCTATTTCTAGTCATCAGCATTAAAAACACACACACGTAACAGATCAGACATCAAAAAAGCCACAAAATACTCATCATGTTTGCCGAGTTCCCTATTCTCTAGGCTAAACGCCCCCATCCTTTTCACTAACACCTCCTAAAGACCTAAAATCCCAGCTCTGCTATTTACTAACTATATAACATGGACAAGTTATTTACCCTTCCTGAGTCAATAAATGGAGACACCAACTTCTCCCTGGGGTTCTTACAAGAGTTAGAAATAACGTGCTCCAAAGTCTTGGTACAGTGCCTGCAGAGCGGACACTGGCTAAACAGCAGCTCTGGTGAGAAGGATGGCAGGGATGTGAATTCCCACGATGACAGGCCGCTCTCTTCTGAAGGAGCTCCATTTTGTCTTTAACTTTAAAGGACGACAACAGACTGGAAGCAGCACTCCAGGGCCGCCGACCTGTGCAGAGAGCGAGGCCACCTTCCCCTTCCCTCATCCTAGAAACCGTATTTCTACCACAGCAGCCTAAGGTCACATCTGCTTTCTCTCATGGCCCCATCGCACTGCTGCCTCAAGGAGAATACACTCTGAATAAAATCCATCTTTCAGAAATATTAAAATTAAAACCGCATCTCTCCCATGTTGGACTGAGAGAAACCTGGTTGATAAATTCTTACACTATTTATATGAAAATATAATGCAATGCAGTATTTCTGAGCCAGAGAATATAAAGCACTCTGGAAACTGCCTAGCATGTACAAAGTGCTTAATAAAAGTTGACTTTTTTCCCCCATTAAGTCAACACACTTCATAATGAATTTTCGGTAATCTCTTTTTTCAACATAAGCAATCACAGAATAGCAATTGCCAGGTACTCAGCTACCAGTTTATGTATATAATTTCTTATAACTCTTACAAACCTTTGAATAAAGGAAGGCATGGAGTTTAAACACTTGAGTGGCAGAACCAGGAAAAAGTACCCCAGGTAGTGTTGACTGTGGAACTCAACTTCCTAAGGACTGAGTCAGAGGAGCCTGCATCTCAGCTAACTGATAAAGTGAACATTTCTCCTTCTGGGTGATTACCAGACAGTGTTCACTTCGTGAAAATTCATCAGGATATATATTTTTGATTTGTGTATTTTCTGCATATGAGGTAAATGAATCGGAGATCTCAGGCAAATGTTAAAAATCACACATACATATGTAAACACATATAAACATCTCTGAATCCAGTTCTCAAAGGAAAAGTTTAGTTCAGCTCAAATTTAGTATGAACTAGAAAATAAAAAAATCAGATGCTGAAGCGGCATCACGATTGTTGGTGGCCACAATTTTCTTTCTTGTCTCTTGGGTCTCTATATATGTCCTCCTATACTAGTATACGCTTATGTCTAAATGTAAAGACAATAAAAAAAGGGAAAAATAATCTCAAAATTTAATAGATTTTCAATAGTAACAATTAAACTTCAAATTATCTAAGGTTGCCACTTAAGTCCAGGAGGCACACACTAATTATATGTTACCTAAGAATAAATTAGTTGTACAGTATTTTAAAACATTAATGGAGCCATTTATAAAAATTCTTGTAGATGCTTATGTTTAAAGAAGACGAAGGAAATGGAACCATTTTGGCACAACCATGATTACTTCTCTGCTATCAGTAATATAACCAAGTGTAAACAGCAGCAATGACAGCGGACATGCATTAACAATTCCATATTCAACTCAGAAACTGAGTCCAACATTCAACTAGTTTCCTTTTACATAGCATGCCCTCAAAAATTCTCACCCCCTCCCACTCCCCCCCTCCTCCCTCTCTCTCTCTCACACACACACCTAGATCTGTCTACTGAAAAAGACTAGAAATAATGATCAATCCAGTAGCAGCAATGAGCACCCAATTCCTAAAACCCAGATTTATGGCTCTTCAAATGCCATTTTCCACTAAAAGGAACCATGTCTCCTTTGTCTCCTTGGAGAAATGGCTGATCCTTCCGAGGCAGGAACCTGGGACATCTCATCGTACCATACAGCAAGGAAGCTATGGGAGACGACCAGTCATATCAAAGGAAATTAGGAGCCAATCTGAAAAGGCTCCCCACTTGCTAAAGATGGTATAATCTGAGCATCAATAATAAAAGCTAAAAACAGATGGGTTTAAAACCATGAGTACATAATGACATTAAAATAATCATTACCTTTTGAGGCTGCTAGGAAAACAACTCATTATTTTGAAAACTAAGAAATAAAAGGAAAGAAGTATTCATCTTTCCTACTTGAACGGCACCCCACACCAAACAGTATAGGAAGAGTATTACAGTGAAGGGAAGACAATTAGAATATCACCATTTTTCAATATCTATAAAAATTAAAACATCCATTTTCGATTTACAAGAGTAAAAAAACAATCATTAGGTTAGCTGAATGTAGACCTCCCAAAAGGTCTACTATTATATTAATAGGAATGGGATTTAGCATATTAATATTTCTGATGGGCACATTTACTTCAGTCCTTTTGAAGGGATTCCCTCCACCCATTATAATCAATATTTCAAACCTGATAGCAATGTTATATAGGAATTCGGAATAGATGGTTCGCTCACACTTTACTTTTCCAGATACCGGAAGAGACTGGATAGAGTGATCATGTGTAGAATAAAAATATGAATCATTCCATTAGCCCTTAGAATACAAGCAAATATATTAAAGTTGCAAGATGTGATAAAGCAACAGTGTAAGTAGTTTTGAATCTTTTCCTCAAAACACCATCAGAAACCTGGGTTCCTACTTGTTCATCTCCTACTTGCTGTTCATCTTTGGAATCAGAGAACCAACCCTGTCTCACTAATAACAACTGAGTGGCCTGGGGCAAGTTCCTCAAAATACCCCCACTGAAGGGCTTGTGGCAAGATTCAACAAAATAGTGTATAGCTCTCAGAACAGTACCTGACATTTAGTGAACATCTGTTCAATAACTGGTGGCAATTATTACTCTGGAACTTTAAATTAATGCAACCATCTACCATCTTAATGTAAGGAGGTAATGAAGTGTTAGAGAAAAAAATTCGCCCCTAAGAACGCTGAAAACCAAAATATACCTCCCGAGGTTAACTCCATCCAACAAGTAAGGCTACAATAAAGGCAACCAATTTAGTCCTTAACCCAAATAGATAAGAAAACCAGCTTGATCTTGCTAAGCTAGAACTGGGCAACTTTGCTCCTCCCTTTAAAAATCTTCAATGGTTCCTCTAGCTCCGCTGACAAAAAAGCTACTTACAGTGGCATTCAAATCATACCAGCGATCTGATAACTTACCACTCTGGCTCTTTCCAACAACATGCTTCCCATTTGCCATTTCCCAGACACCATGCCTTGACCTTTGTGGCTCTCGGCCTTCCCCCCTCCCTAAAATGGCATTTGCTCCCTGGATCCTCCACAGTGTTTGGCAGTAACCACTGGGTCTTTAACTCTTCCTTCAGCCTCTAAATTCCTTAGTAGCAAAAAAGAGTGGACTACTAATCTATATGGTAATTGAATACGAAACTTTATCGACAATAAAGACTCAATAACGTCTGAAGATTAGATGGTGAAATGCTAACTTACACTTACCTGTATTTTCATCTATTATTTTACTTTTACTTTCATAAAATTAAGAGGATAGGTAGTTGACATGATGGGTTCAATCACCGGCCTAAGACTAGTGTGACAGGGATAGAATGAGAAATGGGGTTTCTGATTCCCAATCCAAGTTATTTTCAATGGAAAAAGATATCCACACTCTCAAGATCGATATTATTCCACAGTGGAAGATAAACTGTAACTAGTTTCCAAATCTTGTAAGATACTAGTACAAAACCACAAAATAGTGAACTAATCCCTACAAGACTGATAAAAATGCCAAGTATTACACTGGAAAAATTCACGCACTAAACAAAGAAAGCAACACTTTACTCACCCCACTTCCCATAATTCTTGCGCTTTTAGATCCTTCCTTCCTCCATCCTCCAATTAGAAATCTCATACACTAATAGCCTCTTCAGTGCTAATTCTGTAATGATCCATGCAGAAAGGTAGCTTTTAATTGCTACACTGCTATTTCTCCTTTTAAGTACTTGGATACAGCTCTGAGAGCTTAATTTAGGAACTGAGTAAACCATACCTACCAATGTAGCTTTTTTCCTCTAAGGTGACTGATAACTAGGCCCCCAAATTACAGGTTCCCCTATGGAGTCTTACCACTCAGCAAAATAATACTAGGTTTAGACCACTAAATCCGAAATCTGAGGCACCAAATTTCATTTAATCCAGTTCCATAATATATTGATGGAAACCGAGTGTGGAACAGAGAAGTTAATTGTCTAGTTTACCAATGGAATCCAGGGCTTTCTGACTCCAAAGAAACGCTGTTTACTGCAATTACTCAGGGTTTTAGTCTTCCAAAAAAAAAATTACTATTATTTTCAAACAAGACAGGCTCAGATGAAATTACTATTCATTTTTTTTGTTAGTCATGTGACAAAAGCTAGGATTAGAAGTCAGTTCTTTTCTATTCTTACACACTCTTCTGCTACAATATACGTTAACCTTATTGATCTCTGAAAAAATTAAGTTCTAAGAATAAAAATTTAAGGTAAAATGTAGTTATATGAATTGCACAGAAACCACCAGATTTTTTATGTAAGTGGTAATATATTATCACCACAGGAAACTCTAAATTCAAGGGTCAAGTGGTCCAAAACCCATTAGCCATTTCCAATTCCACAGAGGGCTGACCTCATTGTGTCATGACGATGAATATTTCAAGGGTAAACTTTTTAACACAAAGTGCAATGAGTGTGGAATGATCGACTGTTTTGGAAAATTTATAAAAGAGAGCCTTTCATTAGTCTGCACAACTAAAATTATTTTGGGAAAAAGCAAATAACTTTTCCATGTATCATCACTACCTTGTACTCAAATTCAGCTAGTAAAATATGTACTCCAAAAGGTACTCCCTCTGAGATAAGTATCATAATATGATGTTTTGGAATGTATCTGGAACCTAGCAACCACTTTAAAGTTTCATTTGCCTATTCCACCCAGGAGACCTAAATATCTTTCAGAATCAAACCAGGGGCTCATCAGTCTTTCCCACTGACAAGATCATGTGACTGGTATCACCACCATTTGACCAATAAAAACACCCCACACACCACAATCTTGCTCTAAGACAAGAGACATTTTACGATTAACTCTATGAGAAGCACGGAGTACTTTTAGGCCTTATTCTGAGAATTCACTGTTGGCACACGGCTTTCAAGGTAAAATTTTAACCATCCAGAAGTTACCAGAACATAGCGGGCATCCCTTCTCTTTAAAGTCTGACAAGCCGGAGGGGATGGGCTAGCTTAACACTTTACTTCCTCCTCTCTGCCACATCAATACTGCCAGGTGATTGAGTCTTATTGGAATTTATGGTTCCCCAGAATGACTGGAAAGGATATGTCTGGAAGCTACGGAAACACTTCTTCCATTACGGGAAAAAAGGAAAAATTGGTGGGATGTGAAGTGCTAAGCTACAGGAAACATGAAAAAGAATGCGACAGTAAAAATAAAAATTAAAAAAAAAAAAAGCAATTCCAGAATGGGATCCTCTGGGAAAGAGAGGGCTCATTCTTCCACCCCGCCTCACGGAAACCCGAGAAGCTAAATCAGGTAAAATTCTCCGCTAACCTCGGGGCAGCGGGACTCGGACGGCTAAACCAAGATTCTAGGCACCTCGGGGGTGTGACCCAGGGGCCAAGCGGGTAGTGACAAACTTCGGTACCCCAAGGACCGAGCGCTGCTCCGGTGGCCGCGGCCCAGTGCGGGTGGGTGAGGGTGAGACTTGGTCCAGTCCCCCTGGGGACCACGGCCCGGGCCGGGCTCCCGGGGTCGGGCAG
>NW_006436814.1:4100079-4178410 GCF_000325575.1 Pteropus alecto | reverse complement strand
GCTGAGAAAGCTCCAAGGCTCGGGGAAAGCGGTTGAGGCCTGGCGCCCCGCCCCTTCGGGATCATTTGTCCGGCCGCCTCCGCAACCCTCCGCCCCGCTCACCAGGTCCTGCTGGTTGCAAACTTTGCGACCCCATGCCCACCCCATCTCCTCCCGCCCTAGTTCCTCCGTACCCGCGCCGTCCCTGCCACTCTGTTTCGTCCCCTGGATGTCGGTGTCCGGCAGGGCCTGGGCGGACAAGCCCTGCGTGCGGTCGGTGCAGGGCAGGTGACTGTACCGGCAAGCGCCCTAGTCTCCAGGTCCAAGACCCTACCGGTTTGTAGAGTTTGGTCGGCCGAACTCTTGCCCACCGGTTTTCATACGGTCTTTCTAGCAACTCAGGAAATGCGGAGCAAATGCTTCTCTCTCTTTTTTTTTTTTAAAGAGGACACTGACGCTGCTGAGAAATTCGGTGGCTTCTCTGAGGTTGGAAACCGACAGATCCTGGTTTTGTGGGAACTAAAGCTCATACAACTGGTGGGGCCCTCGTTAAAAAAAAAGTTATGAGCAGAAAGATAGGGAAGTGAATATGTATTTAGAATGAAAAAGAAATCACGATATTTTCAAAAGTTAAAATCCACAGACGTCACACAATCATAAGATTTTTATGAACTGCCTGACCTCGTCTACAGGGCGTCCAAAAGTCCAGAAACATCATTATTTTATTTTACCTTTTTAAAGATAGAAAATGCCCTTGACGATATTATGTATATTTACTTGTGTTTCTAGACGTATGGGTACCATTTATGATCATTTTCCCCCATTTTTTGGTTGCATACTTTCAATCACCTATTCTTATGACAATTATTTAGTAATATTTTTCTACAAAGAAAATATGTTGGTCTTTTTTACCATGATGATAAAAAAAAATTAGTTTTTTTTACTATTGTTTATAATCTTCAGCCGCATAATACATTACTGACGTTAGTGTGTACTTTTTTAGGATTATTGTCAAATTTGGAAAAACCCATACGAAATTTCTGTCATATATGAGCTACATTATTTCAGGGCCGTTTGGCTGCTTCAATGGCAATTTTGTGTATGGCTTTTACCGAATTCTCAGCATTTGGGAGGCAAAATTTGCTACCTTAAGAGGAGATCCACTAAGATGAAAAAAACATGTGACTTCACATATAGGCAGACTCACTATGGCTCAACTACAGGTATGTGTCCCATAAACACAGGAATTCTAATATATTTTATTTACCATGATTCACATAAACAGGTATGGTGCATTTATAATTGTATATGTGACCTTATTAGTTCCTGATGAGTGAGCATTTTAGAGCAGACGTTGAGGAAACTGATCTCTCCACTTATCATTTTTTACTTCTGATAGTTGGTAGGATTTTCTATGGACTAATTTCTTTTTCTTTCAAATACTGTTTCTCCTCTACTACCAATGTATTTCTTGCGCCAGGCATCACAGAGCTCCATTGCCCTCTGGCTCTGCACCTTTGTGACATGGTGCTGGCTGAGTTGGCATAATGGGCAGCAGGTGTATTCCAGAAAGCCATTCCTACACCCACAGTGAGCAATAATTTAACAGTATGCGGAAATGACTGCAAACCACTTAAGTGCATGCCACTAAACCCACATTAAATGTAATTCTAATTCAAATATTGTCCCCTTAGCCAGATCCCAAAAAAGCCCGTGGCCATTCCTACACCACTTAATGCAGAAGAGGAGCCATAGAAGGAAGTCCGAAGCCAAGAGACAGTGGTCTTAAATATCTTATTTTAGAAACTTTTACAGAAACATTTACCATATACTGCCAGGGCTCCTCCGAGGGCCTTGGAAGGGAGCTGTGTAAGTGGAGGGGCCCTAAAGCCTAAGTTTCATTAATTCAAGGTAAACCCACTTCTAATTGTAGGGGACTCAAAACTAATTCTACTACTCCAAGCCAAATGATTTTTCCCGCTTGGCTTCCATGTTTAGATTTAGCTTTAATTACTTTTAAAATATGTATATTACAAGGCCTAACCTCTAAGAAGTCATAAATATATTACCTTGCTGTGTCTTGCGTGGTGTTCTGCCTTTAGTATTCAATAACTTTTGGGGATGTTAATGAGATGGGTAAATACAGGTCTATTTCATGGAATTACAGATTCTGTTCTCCAAGTTTTCTACAATAAGCATTTCTTTTGTAATCAGAAAAAGACATTTTTAAAAACAGTATATTAAAATCTATAGAATACACCTGAGAAGATGGACAGGTAAAATATGATAAATAATCATTATTGACATTTTGTATTGTTTTGGAATTTAAAATGTTGAATATTCTTGAAAAATCTGTATATCTTCCAGATTAAACATTTAAAACTTTTCCAAACAGAACCATCAAGGAATGTTGTGTAGGTAGTTACTCTTGATGACCTAAATAGATTAGGGGATATAACTTCCCTTAAACAATTCTTTGTGGGAAATGAGTTCCAGACATTCCCTCAAATAAGAGGTCAAACTTTAATGTGCATGAAAATCACCTGACGGTCTTGTTAAACTGCAGATTCTGACTCAGGAGGGAGTCTGGAGAGAGACCTGAGAGTCTACATTTCTGATAAGCTTTCTGGACTGATGCTGCTATTTACAGACCACATTTTGAATGGCAAGAATCTAGGAAACTTTTTTGAAGCTATGTTGAGATATAATTGATATCCAATAAACTGCAAATACTCATACAATTCGATGGGTTTTGACATACACATCTACCTGTAAAACCATTACCACAATCAAGATAACAAACATATCCATCACCCCTTCTGCAATCTCTCCTTCCCCCAAGATTTTTCAATAGATATTTGTTATAATGTGCTGTCACAATAGAATCTGACTTCAATAAACAGTTCAGAGAAACTACCTGTACTTCCATACTTCTGTGTTTTCTATGTGAGGAAGTACACAGAGTTAACTAGATGGTACATTATCTGAAACTTTTCAACTATCTTCCCCAAGTCTGTTTCTACACAAGAGAGTACTTTTCAACCAATCATGTTTGTCGTGTGAATTTCAGTTAAGCTTCATTCCATTTAATCATTTGTCAGATGAAAAATTACCATTTTTGAAATGCTTTCTGAAGTTTCTTTCCTAAAAATCAATCTTTCTCTTTGTTCTCTCCACACATTTTATCTTCTCTGTGAAATATTGTTAGATTCCCAGATAGAGACTGGGTTTAATTATACATTTCCTGCTTTAACTGGTGAATTGATAATTGGTACTCAGTAAAATTTTGCAGTTTGTCTTACTTAGTAACGCAGTGCATTTTTGTAGTTACTGTGTGCACCCAAAAGACAAAGGCCATGTCCCGGGACCTCTACAGTCCCTAACACAGGACAGGAGACATGGTAGGCACTTTGAATGTCTTTTGAGTGAATGAATGAAGGTATAATTACATTTATTACATGCAATATCAATTCAGCTCAACGTCCATTTAAGGAGTGCCTCGTAAGCCCTACACTGTAGGAAATCCAAAGGTAGGTGGCTGTGGTACCTAAAACGAAGGAATCATGGTCCAGTAGGTGAGACCATGCGAGAGGCACTATATTAGGGCCAGGCTCCCAGGAGTGGAATGCACTTATCTTGGGTAGGTTACTTCTGTTTCTTCCTTTGTAAAATGGGGATAATAATAGTATCTGCCCCTTCGGCTGGTAAGAAGACTGGTTGTGTGAGTACATGTAAAGAACTTCCTGGCACGTAGTCAGCTTTTAATAAACTTCGGCCACTGTTATAAACAATGTTCCACTGTAATGTAGACGAGAACACCAGAGAGGCTCACAGGACAGAGCCCGCCCCCAGCGTCTTTTACTTGCGAGAGTTGCGAGTGTTTTCAATCGGGATTGGTTAACAGCATTTTAAAATCTGGAATTTTAATGTAAAAAAAAAATCCAGATTTCTGACTTACCTTTAAAAATTAAAAAAATTGGTGACACTGGGTCTGGCGTTGGTGCTAGACAACAGTGAGCTGGAGCTACACCTCCTTGAGGAGGGATATGCACTCTCAAGTTTGCAACAGTCCCCCCAGCCCATAGCACTGTCCTTCCTATTTATCATGGGACTGTATCCGGTGCCATCAATCATTTTACACGAACTCCATCTATATATATTGTTACCTGCCTGGCCATTGTAGGTGTCGGTATTAGTAACTCCCTGGTATAGAAGAAAGAGAATGGCATACTGCCTGGAAGATCTGTGAAGAGCTTCAGAGAAGAGAATTCTGATCGATCACTGTGCATCTTTGCATTTGAGGCATGTAGAAACCCATTCTAGGTAGAAGGAATACCATTCATTTGTTATCGCCTTGAGGCTTAAGAGAGCCTGGTGTGTTTAGTTAGCCTTGGCCAGAACAGGTACTGTTAGGGGAGGTGTGACAGGAGGTGAGCCTGATGCGGTAGGCAGGGGCCAGATGTGTAGGACCTAGAAGGTAGGCCAGCAATGGTCCTGAAGGCGGGGGAGGGACATTGAAGGATTTTATGTGAGCGAGTATCATGACTCAGGCAGCGGTGACAGGAGAATGTGCAAGGGAGCCTGGCAATAAGGGGCTCAAAATGGAAGCTGCTGTCAGCCCAGGCAAAGACAATGAGATCCTGAAGAGGAGCAGTGCAGAGAGATGAAAAGGAAGACATGGATTCCAAACAGATGTGCACCAGAGCTGACAGAGCAGCCAGCACAGGTAAGGGAAAGGGCTGAATCTGTCACTTACTTGGTGTGACCTTAGGCCCACTTTCTGGACCTCTATCTCTTTATCTGTAAAAAGTAGAATTGTTTCAGCCTTGGTTCCATCCCAAAATGTTGATGGTCCTAAATGAACTTATGTCTGTGGAAGTGCTTTAGAAACGATCAGATACCTGAACAGATATGATTTGTATAGCTGCTATTACTCGTTCTCTGGCCTTCGCACCCAAAACACTCTTAAGGACCACTGTCCACTATGAAATTATGTATATTTTTCAGGTTCGAAAGTAAAAATGAGTCTAATCGAAGAAATCAAAGACTTACATTAATTTGTATTTTTTAAAAAAAACGCATCCCGTAATCTCATTACTGAGATCTAACGGACGTTAACAACGTGGGATACGTTCTTCTGTGTGTCTTGCAAATACGAATATTAATGTAATAATAATCCTGAAAATTATTGTTAAGTAATACCCTCCACTTACAGAAAAAAAGAGATGAAAAGTTTAGAAAAGGAGGCCCCAGACTCCAAGGATTTGTTCAAAAGATGCTCCTAGACTAACGCTTAAGCTTCAGGGCCCCTCAGCCCCACCTGCTGGTCGGAGGTGGTAGCGCAGCCCCAGACGGGTTCAGACTCTACGCTCGGTGCTCCTGGGACTGATAGACTCACCTCCGCATCTGCTTGCTGCCCAGTGGCCACCTCCTGGGTGGGAGAAGAGGGATGGGGGAAAATGAGGGAACAGCCGCTGAGGCCCCGACTGGGAGCTGCAGAGACAGGACAAAAGCTGGGGCTCTGGGCGGCTCTGCCCCAGGCAAGACAGTGTGGATGATGAAACTTTTCTAAATGATAGATGTAAAAACCAAAATTCAATTAGACATGCCAGCGGAAAGACTGAATTATATATACATTCTCTCAATAGAAAATTAAATTACAAAATCATTATCATATGGAGACCAAGGAGTATGCAGCCAAAAAATATAGGAAGAAAAATAGGCATAGTGAAGTGTCAGGAAATCAAATAATAATAATAGTTATTATTATCACTGTGTCCTTTGAATTTCGTCATACTAGTCAGCTTTTTTAACATTTGTGACTCATTACAGCTTCCTTTCTCATTCTAAATATTCACTTTTGTACCTAATTTTCTATTCTTTTTCTTAAAGAACTCCCCCCACACCCCACTAATTTAATAAGCTTTGGGCCCCACAAATTCTAAATATGCCCTTGATTAGGTATACTTGAGGGCTGCTTTTGAAAGAGCACAGAACTAAAGCGGCAGACCCGGTAGGGATGGCTTGGCCACTGACTGGTCCTGTGTCGGGGGGCCGGCCTGTGCTTCTTTCCGGTTCCAGAGCACATGCTGTCAGACAGCACAACCTTCCTCCTATACCTGAACTGTGCTTGAGCTCCCTGGCGGCCAATCTAAAGCCAATCTGAAGACTGACCAAGGTTTCCTGGAGGATCCCAGCTGTGGTTTGAGAGCGCTATCTTCCATGTCCTTACACAGTGCTGGGGAGCCCTGAGTTGCTCCCCAGAAAAGTGGGAGCACACCAGAAAATTGACAAGTCAAACAAATAGGAAGTTCGGCAACTGGGTCCCCAAGTGCTGACTGGATGACTAGAAAGTGTTAATATAGTTGCTTGAGAAGACTTCCTGGAGGAGGGATATTTTTGAGTCTTAATTAAAATCGGCAAAAATAAATAAAAAAAATAAAAATAAAACCAGCAAGTCACAAGAACAAGAAGTGAAGCTAAATGAGTAGGGGAGAGGGAGGCGAGCCAGGCAAACAGGTCTGTCAGGAACCGGTGATGGCTTCCATGCAGAGGAGGGCACTTTTCCACATACAAGGACTGGTCTTAATCCCCAGTGGCGTTCACAGGCCTGGCACAAAGAAAAAGCCCAATCTGTGTTTGCCGAGTAACTAAAAGAACATGCAAATATCATAGCAATATGAGGAAGTTACAAGGGACCAATTTCAGCTCACTGTCCCCATTTAAAAATGAGGACACTAAGTCACAGGTTAAGCAATGTACACAGGGCGTCGGCACACCCTTGCCCAGAGCTGGTGGAAGAGCCTCGATGGGCAACCTGGTCTGTCTGTCTGACTCCAAAGCCAAATCAAATCCCACCCGGAAGTTCTGATAGTACCTCCAGCTCTGGTCTGCCTGTACCTCAGGAGTCTCAATGACCCGGGTGACCCTTGCATTTTATAGGCAGAATATGCACAGCTTTTCCCCCGGGGAGGCCCTGCAGAGTAAAGTCAGCTTGAGTTGCTGATGGACAGTTGGCCACTGCAAACACAGCTTCTGTGTGCAGAGCCTAAGCCACCATAAGCCATCACTTTCCCTCCTCAGAGCAGATCAAGAGTGTTCCTTGTAAGACCAGGGTCCACAAACAATCCACCTCTGGAACCGCCATCCTGATAAATGGGGGGCCCTGGGGTATTAATCGTGGTCAGTGAATTTGTTCCACACAGTCTATGCCTCAGGCAATTCACACGCTTTACCTTGTTTATTTCTCAAAAATCTCATGAAGTAGGTATTATGAACCCATTTTGTAGAAGAGGAAACAGAGGGTCAGGGAGATGTAGAATGACAGACATTATTTACGAGAGAGTGAGCGTAGTAGTACTGAGCACACCGGACCCTAGAGCCAGTCTGCATAATTGCAGAGCCAGCCTTACCACCGTTAGCCGTGTGATCTTGAGCATGTTACACATCCACTTTGGGCCTCAGTTTCTACAGCCGCAGAGTGAGGTGGTTATAACAGTCCTTTTATTAGAACATGTGTTAACACACTTAACCACACTTAGAATAATAACTGGCACGTTAAATTCTCCATAGCTCCCTGCAGAACAGCACTGTGGGCACCTTTCAGCTGGCCAAGGCCATGACCGCACTGGTGATCACGGTCATACAAACCTCTGCCGTAGAAACCTTCTCTACCAATATAGGGCTCACATTGCAGATTTCGTAAATTTTGAAGCTGTATCCAAGGTTTAGAAAATGCATTATAGAGACAATAGACTTTTGGGAAAAGAGCGAAATTGCATAAATTGTCTGACTCAAGTTGAAGAGAAGAAAGGAGACAGAGAAACGTGGGTGTACTATGCTCACCAAACATAGTACCTACCTACCTGTTTTGGGGTAGCACCCAAACAGCATGAATTGCAAGGAAACTCGATGCGGCTGCTGTACAATTAGGTTCTGATGTCACCTGTCACGTTGCTGGTCACTGTGCCCTTCTTTGAACTAGTGAAGGAGGAAATTTTGGTCTCTGGTCAGTTTCTACTGGAGTAATAGCTTTCAAGGTGAATGTGTCAGTTTATTGGACCATTGGGAACATTTCACCAGTCACCTGTAACCTGTTAGACACTAGAGTTCTTCTGCATTACTTTATTTAGAGGACGTGTTCTATAATAATGGCAAAGGAATTCATGTCGCTGTACTACAAATGTATCATAGTTTTTAAGTGTTCATATTCTTCCTTGGAAGTGCACGTAGGGCTCCCCTAGTCACTCACAGGTGGTCCCCAATATAAGCTCTATTATAATTTCCACCAAAATGTTCATATCAGAATCTAATCTAGCATTTTAATTTTAGCTGGTTTAGTTTAACTTCCTGCTTAGAATTGAAATGTCATTTATTGAAAGCAAAGTATAATAAGGAAGATAACCATAAGACAAAATCCAATCCAATTTTTCTAGTAGAGAATTGATGTGAAAAGTTATATGCTAGCCCAAAACTACAGATTCTATAGTTATTCTCTTGTGTTTGAGTTTCAGTGAACTCTAGAATCTATATATGGAGTTAAAAAATGAAATAATAAATCTTTCTTATTATTTTGGTGACTGTCTCCCGGCCTCTTTGAGCATTTCATGTTGATAATTTCTTAATATCACCATCCTGCTCTCCCTTCCCGTCCCCTACATTCAAGGCACCTGAGGAGCTTTCTTTGGCCTGAAGGATTTTGAGTAAACTATGTCCTTCTGCCTTCCTAAGGTGGCTGAGGAAAATTCCTATGGAGCAAATCGGGGTGAACGCTATCCAACATTAAGCAGAAACTTAGTGAAAATATGAGGAAAGATTTGAAAGAGGAGAAAAAATAGTCGATATTTAACTAGTTCCATGAGTTTTTAAAGGGATAATTTTTAAAAATTAGGGTGTAAGGGAAATAAATGATTTCCACTTAAGGAAATGCAGCATCACGCATTTAATTGCAAAATGTATTTGTTTTCCAACTTCTTGACATTTGAGCATTAAAAGCAGTTGTTGATCACCTCTCACAAAAAAATTAACTGAGACAATCTGTCCTGTAATAAATATTCTTTTTCGAAATACTATTTATAAACTTTAAATGAAAAAATGACCTTGAAGAGGGTAAAGAGCCACATGTATAAAATACACAGACAGTTTAGGACTTTTTCCCTGGCCTGTTTGAAATGACAAGCCTCACTGAAAATCTATTTTGACAGAATCTTGAGGTATCAGTCAATCCGTTGTGTGATCAGTATGTGTGATTTTCTGTTTTTGTTTTAAATGTTCTTTGGTTCTTCTCAGTTCCCAAAGATATATTTTATTGTGCTAAGACGTACAAAGCAATTTATCTTACCAGATGAGGCTCAGGCATTACATTTGTCTCAGAAACAGTCTCTCTGTCTGTTTAAATTAACATCTAATTATTTCCCCAAGGCTGGAAAAAAGTATTTCAGCACAGTGAGGAGTATGTGGTTTCTGTGAACTGATAGCTGAGTTGATTTATACCACGTACCAATTTTTAACTATAAATACAATTTGGGGGGGGTGTTGATAATAAATGACTCATGTTAACAAGAATGCAATAAGGTGAGAGTAAGATCGGTATGCACACACACGCACACACACACACACACACACACACGAATAAAATAGATACTTCTTGGAACAAGAGTCTGATAAACATTTTTTGCCCTGAAGATGATCTTCTCATTGAATAGAGAGGAAATGCACCAGGTGACCAGGACCAACCACAGAGACAAACTAAAAACAGTTTAGGAGAACATACTTTATCCTTTTGTTTTATTTGTTACGAATAAAGAGAGCCTGATGTTTCTCATTTCCTCTTGCATCTTAGAACCAATGGAAGAAGGATAGCATTTGTGCGAATATATGCAGTGGTAATTTTGGCCTGTCCAACTCCCAAATATGCAGACTCTAAAGAAACATAGCTCCCTTTTAAAATAACATAAAGGAGGAATCTTTCTCTGTGAAATGAAAAAAAAAAAAAATTCTCCATAAATGTCAGCTGTCTTATTATTACTATTTTTACAGAAGCCTTCCAGATTCCTGAGTCAACAAGGGGGTAAGAAAGACCCTGTCACCAAACCTCCAAAACGTAGTGACAAAGCCCAGTCTCCCCAACCCTCATCTGAGCTGCTGTAGGTAAAGCCACTTCTGGAAACCAAACCATGCACAAGAATAAAAGGCATTCTTTCCCTCTCCAGGACCTGCCATAAAACTATCAGAGACAAAACCTAGGTTGATTTTTTTAAAACTGTGAGTATATGTTCATTGTAGAAAATTCCATCAACACAGATTAATATAAAGAAAAATAATCTTGCAGAACTCTGCCGTGGGGAGAGCAGGTATAACCCCAGGTTCCGCCTAGGGGCTTAGCATTGTTTCCTAATGGTGAGGATGCAGCCCAGCAGAGACTGCTATTTGAGAGACAAAGTCACCTCCCCATTCTCTTGGCTTTCCCTGGGGCTGGCCAGGCGAAGATGAGAATCTGGTCTCTTGATGAGAGGTGCAGAGAGCCCCTTAAAAGAGTACCAAGATATAGGCACGGGAAGGTTTATTGCAACAGTGTTTATAATAGAAAAAGAAAAATAGTAGCAATTGAAGTGCCCGGCAATAAGGGACAAGCGACATATTACATAATGGTCCCATGCAGTGGAGTTAGTAGCTGTTAATAAAGATGCCTCAATATGGAGAGATCTCAAAAATATGTTACTATGTTACAAAAGCAAGGTGAAGGGCCATGTTTATAGTATGGTCCTTTTTGGGTTAAAACATTTATATAGCTGAAGAAATCAATTTATATGGGATATATGAGGGAGTCTTTAACCTTCATTTTTTACCATTTGGTACTGTTTGAATTTTGTAACTTAGGACGTTATTTTTTAAATGTCACTGAGGATTATCTGGGAAGGAAGATTATGACTAATTTAAAAATCTTTCTATTGTGTATTCTTGTGTTAAAAATACACGAGTCTTCTATTCTTGTATTAAAATAACCTATTCTTGTATTTTAAAAATTAATCTTTTTTCAAAGCCTATCGTAGGAATTTGTGAGGTGGCAGCTGTTACCTCGACTCCTGCCCCTCGTAGTACCTGGCACATAGTAGATAGCGAATAAACGTTTATTCTTCAACAGATGAATTAATTTGGTGAACAAGTTAGAAGAATTTCTTTCTGATCTTTATTTCCCTTCCGAGAACTTTTTTTTAAATTAAATTCACGGCACCAGTAGAGCTCAGCCCCTCGAACCCTCCCACAATCTCTGAAGAGCAAATTAAGTGACAGGTCATTGCAACTGTCACCTTCGCAGACTTCCTCTTCTACCCCCAAATTCAACTGTTTTCATACATTCATTTATGAAATGTTTATTGGTCATTTACTACATGCAGAGGACAGAGCAAGGGGCTGGTGTTAACTTCCCCCAATTGTTGTTAGAGTTAAGCTATTCATTCAACAAATATATCCAGGTGCAGGGGCTAAAGGGGTGCACAAAACAGACACTCCGTGCCCTGATGGACCCGGAGGTTCAGGTGCCATGGATCTCAGACCCCAAGCCTCTTCATAAAACGGATCCTTTTTAGTATCCCTTTTACTATCTGAAAGAAATCCATAGATAAAACAGCATATCTACACGATCATTTTTTAAAATGTCTTAAATGTAATATAAAAAAGAAAATTCGAGGCAAGTGATTAATAACAAAACTGTGGGTGTTTGTGAGCATGATTTTTAGGACAATAATGAAGCGATCAGACGCATGCATCTATACGTGGAACCATCCTGAAAACATGCGATAAATACAGGTGGCTCATGGTGTTGCAGTTGGTGATAAGGTTTTTGAAACTGGGAACAACTCTTAAGAAACCTTAGTTGATACGTAGATACTTCCCTGGAAATTTTACTGTATATAAAACTCTGCACAAATTCACCATGTTTATTTGTAAAATTCAGGTCAGTGCTCAGATAATTACGGACTGGCCTTTTGTCTTCTTCATGATTATCCAGCGGAACATGGGAAGTTGCAGGACATCTTGTACCCCTGGCCCCACCCACAGATCACCAGGCTCTTGTCCCTAAAGCAGAGAAAAGCAGGGAAAAGCCTCAAGGGGAGACAGGGCACCGTAAGAACGCTAGGCCCAGGGGCAGCCATGCAAGGCCTCGGAGGCGGTAACTCTGAAGAGTCAGAACCCAGTCACACTGCTTATCTTCAAACAGCAGGAAGTCCCGACACCCAGGAAAGATGTGGTGTGCAGAGCCCAGAACGGGGACTAGGGGGTTGGCTTTCCAGGTGTCAGACAGCAGGATTCTGGCTGGGGCAGATAGAAAGGTGATAATCAAATAACACCCCTATTATAAAGGACCTTAAAATAAGTATGGAGAGTGTGCCAGCTATGCCTTCCCCATGGCCCAGGACTGCGTGCTGGGTTATGTCTACTTATTTTATTTTTTAAAAATGAACAATTTTTAAGCTGCCCAGGAAGCAGGGCTATGTGTCAGGATGTGGAACAGGGCGTGAGTCCCAGAGGACATGCCCATAATCAGAAGCCAGGCAGTGGGACCAGGAAATGTTCTCTTCTTATGATTTTTATTCCTTACGAATTTTAGTTATTAATCCTTACTAATATTATTCACAGTTAATACATTTCAATATAGGATGTATTTTAATTACTATAAAATATAAATATATAACTGTAATATAATCCCTAACATTATTTCTAAATATCACCAATAACTCATATGAATTCTTAATAAAGGACTATCCTTTATTTCTTATTAACTTCATTCTAATATATTTACTTTTTAGTTCATCTCAAAATAACACATATTTGTGATAAAAAAAAATATTCGCATGGCACTATAGGGTATGAGGGGAGAAGTATAATTCTCCTTCTTCACCCCTAAACTCCCCAGTCTCACTTCCCAAGGTAAGAATTTCTCATGTATTCTTTCCTGAAGTTTTTTTTTCTGTAAATATATGCAAATACACACATGTATATATAGCGCAGAGCCTTTTGAAACATACAAATGTGCTTACAGCATACATCTTGCTTGACAATTGGCTTTTTTCATTTCACTATTTCATCAGGGACGTCTTTTTTGGTTTCCTTTGCATCAATGTACCCCAGTTTATTTAACCAGGGAGTAGGCACCCTCTAGAACCTTGGGGAGTGGAGGGCATGGCAAACGTGACATGATGAACTGACCCATGCTGGGGTCTCTCAGGCACACCTGGGGAGGGGCAGAGGGGCCAGGTCCCAGGAGGGGTTGTGCTGTGTGATTATCCCTCCTCCCAGTGCACGCTAGGGAAGGGTTTGAATCACGGAGTTGGAAGGGACCTGGGAGTCCAGTGCCCACTCACTCACTCTGTGGGTGAGTGGTTAAGGGTTGACCCAAGATACTGCCAGCTGGTAGAAGAACCCATACTTGACCCAAAGTCCCCTCAGCCCAGCTGACTTACCAGCCCTTCCCTGTGGTATCAGCCCCTTGCTGCCTTACCCCCCAACCATCCAGCCTCCCATCAGAGAAAGATGGATTCTCTCGGTCTGGGAAGAGCTTGGAATTTGAAAACCGCTGCGGGGGGGTGGACCTCCCCTTGTGCCTGTCTGAAAATTTGGGGGTCAGGGCAGCAAGTGGCCTCTGAGGTAGCTTCTTTGGAGAGTAAATATATCTGACTGACAGATTTTTAAAACAATGTTTATTGGATTATTTCCCCTCCCCCAATTAAATAAGTGAGTACAACCTAAAATCTCATTATCTAAAAATGAGCAGAGTTAATATTTTGATGTCCCTCCAGAAGCTTTTCTGTGAATATAGATGCATTTTCTTTTATTTTTAGAAAATGGTATATTTTCCATATTGTTTTGTTCTGTAGCTTGCCTTCCCCGTCAGCACTATATCATTTTCTTACGACAGTAAATATTATTTTATAACACAATTTTTAATGATTGAATAACACTCTATCTTATGAATGTTATCCTAATCCACCCAAGCAACCCTCTACTAGAGCTGGTTTATAATCACATCAGCTGTAGAGGGGTCGTGTTCCCGACCAGCACACCTTCCCTTACACCTCCTCTGTGTCCAGCACGTGCTGAGGGGAAGGCGGAAGTGTGGGTCTCAGCGCTCGCCCTCAGGAAGCCAACTATCTGCAAACAGACCACGAATGACAAGAGACCGCGTGTCGCCATGCTGGGAGACTGTAAGTGTGCAGAGCTGAGAGAAGGCAGTGGTGTGGCCTTGTCATAGTGAGGAGGTTAGACTGTGGTATCAGGCAGACATGGGTTCAAGGCCAGGCTTGGCCACTAAGAGCTTGAGTAAGGGGGTCTTGACTAAGTCATTTGGTCCCGTTACCAAAGCCTCAGTGTCTTCATCTGTAAAATAAATGGTGATAACCGTACAATAGGATACTATCCAGCCATAAAAAAGTAATTACTGATACCTGCCTGCCACATTAGATAAACCTCAAAAATACTGCACAAGTCAAAGAAGCGAGACACAAAAGGTCACACGTTGGATGATTCCATTTTTATGAAATATCGAGAATAGACAAATCCATAAAGAAAGAGATTGGTGGTTGCTAGAGGCTGGGGGAGGGGAAGAAGGAGTCAGTGCTTAATGGGCCCGGGGTCTGCTTTGGGGGTGATGAAATTGTTTGGAACTAGATAGAGGTGATAGTTATACACTATTTTGGAGATACTAAATGTCATTGTACTGCATACTTTGAAATGGTGAATTTTATTTTATGTGATTTCATCTCCATAAAATCAATGGTGACAATAATCATGACAACACTTAACCACACAGGGCGGCGGCTGTGAGGTTAAATGAGAGGAAGAAGTCAATTAGTGTCAGCTATTGCGACAAAGACCTTCCTCTGAGCAGAGCTTCCCAGGGCTCCCATCTCCCAGTAAAAGCCAAAGTCAGGACACCATCAACAGGGCCCCGCTCAGGCTGGGAGCGCTGTCCCCCTGGCCTGTTCTCTGGCCGCTCGCCCCTGCCTCCCACACTGGACTAGCTGTTCCTGCACCGGTCAGACACAGCCCCGGCCCAGGCCCTTCACGTTTCCCCCCCCAGACACCCACAGCCGTCACCCTGGAGTATCTGTTCCATGTCACCTTCTCACGCAGGCTACTCTGACCGTCCTACTTAAAAGTGTCATCTCCATCTCTTTCCGTATCCTGTCTCTTGTTCTTTATGCCACTCCTAACAAGCTATGTAACATACCAGACTAAATTCCTGTATCATCCATCACTTATTTGGTTTCTTCTCTGTCTCCTCGCAATCAGAATGTGAACACCACGGAGCCCGGGATTTTTGTGGTTTGAGTCATCACCATGTTCCCAGTGCCTGGGACAGGCTACTCCAGAAATACCTCTGAATGGTCAGCTCCGGAAGCCAGGCTGTCTTAAGTGAAATTCAATAATGGAAGGGGCTAGGGCCAGAGAGGGTGTTGGAGGCTCACCGAGGGACCTGGGGGACTTGGAAATTCTAAACTTTTGGGCAAGGACACTGGACAGGGCAGGAGGGAAGGCACACTGATCAGAAGGCAGGCTGAAGCAGAGCCAGGGAACATTTGTTTTGTCCTTAATTGGTTGTCTTAGGAACGGGTTATCATCTCAAGACTCAGTCCCTTTGAGGTTCGTATGGAGGGAACAATCTAATTCCAAGATACTCCTAGGTGGCTGAAAGTGGACAGGGGGCACTCTGAGGACAGCTGCTCTGGCTTTCCCACGGTCTCCAGTGGAGTGCCAGGAGCCCGCAGGGGTCTGGAGGTGTGGGCAGACCCCTTCCCACCACACACAAGCTGTGGGATCTCGGGCTGGTCATCTGCCTTCTCAGAGCCTCAGTTTTCCCACCTGTAAAATGGGAGGAAAGGCACACAAAGAGTGGATTACTGGGGATTAATCAAGGTAATAAGGGCTGAGCATCTAGAAAAGTGCCCGGCTCAGCATGGACACACCGCCCTCCTTCGAAAGGGCTGAAGAGGGTTTAAATGTGTCGCACTGAGTCACCGTTGTTTTCTAAGTAGATGTGTAGGAGAGCTAAGACTCGTGAGGTTTGTGATGTGAATGTACATGAAGTAGACTCTTGGTCAAGTCCATGAAAAGATTTTGTAACAAAAGCCTTCTAATGTACAACTGAGAATCCTGTGTCCTAACGGTTGTGACTAGCAGTCAGATGAAAACAGGGCGGGATCTCCCAACAGAGAGGTAGAAACGAGGGCTGCCGCCTGGGCAGTCGAGGGCCACCTTCTGCGTGCCAGGCCTTGTCGTGTGACATGACGTGTAACTTGGACATGACTCAGGGGCTGCTACAGAATCTCAGACATGGAGGTGGGGGCAATTCTGGATCAGAGAGCGGGGCAAGCAGTGATCCTAACAGCATGAGGGAGCAGGTGCCAAAGAACTTGGTACTGATAAAAAACCCACTGGATGTTTGGCCGCCTCTGCTTGTCACCTCTGTCCCTACAACTCCCTTAGCTGTCTGGGGCAGGTGGCCTGAGTGCTACTCTTAGTCAGGAAGTCCCTGCACAGTGTGTGGGAAGAGGCCTTGGGGGCTTCTCCTCTCTGAAGTGGCTTCTGTGTTCAAGAAACAATTATTTATGACGCTTGTTAAAGATGGAAAGGCAGACTTCATTCAGGACTGTTTTGATTGCTATAGGGACCCCTGGACTTTGCACAGAGGAAGAAAGATCACTCTCAACTCCATATACAGCAGGAGCAGGTGGGATTATACAGCCAGGGAGCAGGATGTGGGTCAGTGGATGGAAAATTTCTAAGAGATAATTACAAAAATTGCATTAAAATTACTAAAAGTCCATTGGGGTAAGGGGGGATTCTGGCTAAACGGAGGATTAGGATTCTTGCTGAAGACAGGCCAGGGTGCTCAGATGTCACCTAGGGAGAGGGGACGGGGAACCTGATCATATATTGAGGGTGTGTGTGTGGGGGGGATTCACTAAAACTGGATTTTATAAGGAAGCACACAGATGACTCTAGAAGGTTCAGTAGCCCGACTAGTTTGGTCAAGCAGAGAATCCTTGTCACCCTCAGGTACCACAGTGTTCCTCTCTGCACCCAGGGTCCTGGGGCGTATCCAGCGCTCCATCATGGGTCTCGGTGAGACTCTGAAACCAATGCCCTTCCAAGTCTACCCTGGGTGGTACGAGAGTGTCCGCTCGGAGTCGGGGGCTAGAGGGAGGCAGAGGAGCTGGACACGAGGCTTAAACCCCGCCCCCTTCCCATGATTTGTGGCGGTGCTGGCTCCTCCCCTCCGCCGGCAGCGGGCTTCAGGTCCACTGTTTCCACCACGGACGGTCAAAACGGAGAGGCTGAAACTGAAGACAGCCCGATGAAAGCTATCTACTGGCAGCTCCATTATTTTAAAAATGAATTGGTCAAGGAGGAGACTAAAACCTGACTAAAAAGAGTCCTGCAAAGATTTTATATGGATTTCAGTTCTGCCATATTCTGCCTTCTAATATACAATTGAGAAGTAGTTGGCAATAAATTAATAACAGTTCTGTACACAGAAGGTGCTCCAAAAGACGCAGATATATGGGTCCAAAGACTCGGCCATATGAACCCCTACCTTATTCCCCAGAGACTCCTCACTTGGTGGGAAAGTGCATTCTGATTCGTGAACCCCAGAATTCTATAATCCCTTGGGGGAGTTTTAAAAACTTCCAATGCAAGGTCCCACTCCCAGAGGCTCAGGTTTATTCCATTGGAGGTGCAGCTTGGAGTCAGGATTTTAAAAATCTCCCTAGGCGAAAAAGACATGCAGCCAAGTTTGGGAACCACTCCCGCATCCAGCTTCACGCTCTACAGGCCAGGAAACTGAGGCCCAGAGCCGGGGAAGACCCGGCCCAAGCCTTTGCCTTTCTGGCCTCCATCCGTTGGGCCCAGTTTCCTCAGCATTTTATCCCAAGACCCCCTCCTCAGGGAAATGACAGATTTTTGTCCCTGATAAGGGCCCCCAGCCACCGCCCCTGCCCCAGCCCTCACGCCCTAGGCGTGCTCATTGGCATGCTAATCCTCTGGGTGCTTTCACAAGTATCTGCCAGCTGACCACTTCCTCCAGCCGCTTCTCCCAGGCTTCAAAAACTGGGAGAAACTCAATATGGCTCCAAGACCCCTTCATCCCATCAGCGCCTTTCATCTCAGCCTTTTAAAGGGCTGAGAAAAGTTTCAACTATCAAAGAACCCCCAGGAAGGAGGCAGGAGGCGGGAGGCAGGTACCACTTTTCCCATTTCACTGCTAGTAAAACTAAGGCTTCTGGGAGAAACTGTCAGTTGCCCCAGCCAAGCCCTCAGGTCCCTCTTGAGAAAAATCGGTTGGCAGAACCCTGCTGGGGCTAAAAGAAACCCCACGGGAAGTCTCTTACATGGATGCCCTGCTGTGTCCTCTGTGTCTCAGTATAGGTGCCATGAGCCTCACCTTCACCCCCTCAGGAGCTCACGCCTGGCTACTCCTGCAACCACTGCCTGCATAGCCACCATGTGAGCCAGTCCCAGAGTTCAGTACACACCTGGGCCCCACCCACCAGGAGCTCACAGGCCAGATGGGAGCCAAGACGAGCACACCTGAAACAACAGACTTTGAAAAGCAGTGAGACGTGACAGACAAGCAGTATGGGTACCTCCCAGGAGCCTGGCCAGCTGGAGGCCAGAGAGGGCGGGAGGGGGTGTGGATGGAGCCAAAGAGAGCACACGTGGTCCCTCCACCTCGCCCAAGCAGCAGCGCCACGAATCATGTAGAACTATCAACAGGATGCTCCACGGGCAGCATTCTGGGATGTATTCATTACCACACGCGCGTCAGCCTTGCCCTTGGCCTGGGCTAGCCAGCTTTAAAAGCCCTTTCCTAGGTAAACTCTGCTCCTTGAAGGCACATTCTGCAGATGAGAAAACCAAAGCTCAGAGAGGGTAAGAGACTTGCCTGAGGTCCAACAACTGACAAGGTACTAAAGTGAAGACCGGTTCAAACTCTGCACCACACCTGGCCTTGCAGGCTTGACCCAGAGAGGGCAGGGACCGCCTGAGCCCCTGTAGTATGCCAGCAGCAGAGGCACCCTGAACCCTACGTGTTTACTGTGTGAAAAGCTCACGGAGCCTCTATCACATACCAGATAAGGGGCTGGTGTTGGGGGAGCAGAGAACAAGTCAGATCTAGCTCTGAGAGTCTCCCAGGCCCAATCAAGAGAGATGCGCAGACAGACAGGAGGCCCTGCAGAAGACCCTGACCTGGTCTTGGGGTGACGGCGCCTTTTGGGTGTTCACACCCACACTTCTACGTGGGACAGAACCCCAAGCCATCTAGTCCAAGCCAGGAACTTCAGCAACTACGCGGTAGGAAAGGGGAGTCACCTGAATGGGACTGTTTGGGAGGGAGTGTTGCCCCACCTGGCGGCGGGCTGAGGAATGACACCCTGGCACAGTTGAACAGATGTGGGCTGTGAGGAAAAGCCAGGGGCTAAAACAGGGAGACGATTTTTAGAGTCTGACATGGATGCTTCCCAAATAGCCTCGGCCAGCACCTCCTCAATATGACCTGTCAGGCTCCACCCCTTCAGCCATCAGACTCAGGGTGCCTCAGGGACCCCCAAGTAAGAGATGCGCAGTGGCCCTCCCACCACGCTCTCCACTCGACCCCATTCTTTTCCGGACCTGCCAGGCGGCAGAGGCGTCCTCAAGTTTCTGATCCTCTCCTCATCTAGAAGCTTTCAAAATATCTTTAGGTCAAGACAAGGACTGTCCCCAAGGCCCAGCTCAGACCACATCTCACGTGAGCAACAGGGACCCCCAAGTAAGAGATGCGCAGTGGCCCTCCCACCACGCTCTCCACTCGACCCCATTCTTTTCCGGACCTGCCAGGCGGCAGAGGCGTCCTCAAGTTTCTGATCCTCTCCTCATCTAGAAGCTTTCAAAATATCTTTAGGTCAAGACAAGGACTGTCCCCAAGGCCCAGTTCAGACCACATCTCACGCAGGCCCTTCTGGGAATGAAATAAATTATATTCTCTCCCACCCACAAACCAGCATCAAATGCTTCCTAAGCAGGCTTGGCTGCAGTAATAGGGGTGTGTATGTGGGAGGGGTATCCAGAGATTTCCCCTGGGGCATCCTGGGCAAATCCTGAGTTCTTCCAAACCTGGGACACATGACGGATTACAAGAGTTTCAGAATGATTGCTGTACAATAAATACGAATACTTTCAAAGCATGTAAGGAAAAGTGTGACAGTCCCTCTCGCCCATTGAACCCCCTTCCCTCCATACACCAGCTCAAACGGATTTGGGATTGTCAGCTGTGAGATTTCTTCTGCTACATCCTGAGAGCCTATTACAGATTTTATAGTGTGCTAAGCAACTGGGGGACAAAGTAATATTGCACATTCATGCCCACAAAGAAATGATACTCGGGTCACGGAAATAAGATTAGTTTACATAAACATAAAACATTTCCACGCGTGTGTACATACATACAGACACACACATAGAAAAGGCTTTGTATGAGAGGGTTGATAGTGCCTGCCTTCAGATACATTTATTCGTGGTTCTTTTTTCTGTGGTTTATATTTAATTTCTACAGAAACTAGGACTCACATGAAGGCGCAGGCCCTGGATTTGGTCAGAGGGCTCTGATTCCAGCGACCTCGGGCTCCTGGACCTGCTTTCTCCTCCAGTCGCCCCTCACCCATGGAGCCGTGGGGAGGAAAGACTCCTTGAAACCACATGTGCAAAGGCCGGCAGGCTTCGTGCCTTGTTGGGCCACATGGGACCCCCAAGCCGGGTAGGGCCTGGTCCGTCCTTCAGCAGGCCTGTGGGAGGCAACGGGGAGGACTTGCAACAGCATCTCTGGCTGCTGTGAAAGTACCTGGCGTGGGCTCCTCAGTCTGCACAGCTGGGAGAGGACCCTTGTCGCCTCACTCTGCTTTTGCCCAGGGGCCCAGGACGAAGGGCCCAGGAGCCAGGGAGGGCTACCCTAGAAGTGTATGATCCAAAGCACACCCCATCCTGGACAGGGTTGCCCCAGGAACGCACCGGTGTCTGAGGCAGGCGCGGGACCAGTTCCGCAGTGGGCAGGTGTCTTACACCCCGCTTGGGGTCATTTTTAAGGGAGCCTCTTCTCACAGACTTAGGAAGGAGCAGCTCTAAGCTGCCCCTCTGACTTAGGGCTCTTTGCCGACTTGGCTGACTTAACAAAGACAGTTCTTGGAGATACCCCAGAACTCGGCTCAGAGCCCCCAGAAACTTGCACAGGACAGTGGGGGAGGACCTCCTGGGTGAAAGATTGTTTTCTGGACTCAATTCTAGATCTATATTTTGGCAAGAATGATTCACAGGTAATTATGTGTATGTCGATAAGGCAGTAATGATCACTGACTGCTTAGGGTCATGATTTCCATTAGAGGTTACAAAGTGGGGCTAGTCTAACTCTACCATTCCTTCATTTATCAGCAGAATAAAGTTTTCCTTATCAACAGTTTGTTTACAAAAAAAGGCAGGATAAATATTTGCTTCCTTCTCTCTGTTTATCAGTTTTCAAGACAAAGAGTTTGTTCTCTAGAATCCTCCAAAAGTGACCAATTTTTGTTTTCTTATGATCATCATGAAAGAATAGATTTTAACATTTGATGTGTTTCAATCTATTACTCTTATTATTCTTATTGATCCTCAAAATTGTCCTGTTTGGCCAGTGGGAGCCTCTTGAAATTATTTCTTAGAGTAATTATTTCAGGAGTATTTCATAGTTTTGTCACTTTCAGTTGTGACTAAATAGTCCAGATTTTCAGATACGACTGAATATTCCAGACCAGGCACGGTGCTTGGTGTGCAGTCGGCGCTCAGAGCACGTGAGTGCGATCTGACGAAGGAGGCGGCTAGTGTGACTTCCTCTCTCATCCAAATGAGTGCTGGAGGTTCGGGTTACTATGGAAGCTGAGGGCCCAACTGCCTGAGAGAGTAGAACCGTTCATTTAAAACCCCCACCCTTCTTAGCGTACACTAAAATAGATTAGAATCTATTTGAAAATGCCTTGTATCGCTTCTTGGCCTTTTGGCTAAGATCAAGTGAAAATGCCTTGTTATATCCTATATCCATCAAGAATCTGTGTTTGCTTGGACCAATTTAGGGTGGTATTTTACCTGCACGGGTATCTCTCGGCTATTATAGATCCAGTAAAAGGCAATATTTTGGAAATACAAGCCCAATACGTGCTGGCTGAGACACAGTCCAGAATTGATCTCAGATTACCCTGGGTATTCGCTAACACTTTAATAAATTATTCTGGGGCAGAAAAGACGGGTATTGGCAGACTTTGTGTTCTCCTGACACCTCTCTTTACTTGCCCTTGTTCAATGAGACCTCATGCAAGATATGTGGCGTACCCTAATTCAATACCGTGTCACATCCTAGCGAGAAAATCGGAGAACGTCCAAAGCAAAGTTTCATTATATGGTTAGAAGAGGAAAAAATGATCAAAATGAAATGGGGTTAAATCAGATGACAATGTTAAAAAAAAAACTTGTAGTATCATCGACATCTCACCGGCAAGTGCTCTCACACTGTCGCTTTTGAAGAAAGACCATTTTCCCATGCTACGGTAATATTTAACACACTGATGGCCAAATCTGTCTGAGACAGTTCGGTATGAAAATGAAGCAATCATTTCGAAGACCCAAAGTTCAGTTTAAGCAAAGAAAACAAGAGTCCAGAATTCAAATCTAGTGCATGATTTTGTACCAACGAAATATCTCTTTGTATCTACATCTGAAAAATTACCAAAAATAACATAATAATAATGAGTGATTTGCCAGATGATGATATAGGGCTGTGTTAAAAATGGTGGCCACTAGCCACATGTGGCTGGCTACTTAAATCAATTACACTGAAATAAAATAAAAAATTCAACTCCTCAGTCACACTAGTCCTACTTAAAGTGCTCAATAGGCACGTTCCAGAAAGAAGTCAAATAAATGTCAGGTTTGAGGACCAAATAATCTGCCAGTTGTTTCGGGTCTTCATTTCAAGGGCGTTGACACAAGGTTGAAAATGTATGATTTCCTTTCTCTGAGATTGAAAAGTTGTTTTTTTTTTTAACTTTATTGGTTCATTATGTGAACAGGGACCATGAAAGACGTACAGAGGGGTCTTTTCTACTCAGAGGCTTTGGGTAGAAATAACTGAAAAAAAAAATCATCTTAAAAAACTCAACATGTTGAGTTCAAAATCTATTTTGTGTTTGTTATTTGAATGTATATGGCACCGACTAAACAATAAATAAAACCTCCTTAACATTTTATCACTTTCCTGGCACATTCAAACCTTTTTGGGAGGTGTCCTCTCTCAACTTCTTGTAACTACTGGTTCTGAAATAAACTTTGGGAACTGAAGAGGCCTGGGCAGGAGAGGAAAGGAAATCAAAGCAAGGCCAGGATCAAAGAGGCAAACAGCTCTGGGATCTCAAGGTGGAAGCAGAGCCATCGACTCCCCTGGGCTGCCTTTTCCTGGCTCTCTAATAAACACCCAGGGCTCCTGAGCCAGGTCTTAGGGCAGCTCGGAGGGCCCGACTTGAACAACAAAGAGAGCCGGGGGAAGAGAGTACTTAGCACTTAAAGAGGAAAGGCAGGTCTCCTTGAGGTGGTGGTGGTGGTGAGGGGGTGGTGGTAGGGATGGAAACGTGGTGGGAAATATTGAGGATGCAGAACAGGATGGTTATAATGATAAGTTTTTTTTTTTTTCTTTTAGCTTACTGCTTTTCTATTGCATCTTTACTTATATTTGCCAGACTTCCCCCATTATACAGAAAGCATCTCTGAGGACTGTCTTCTATTTCACCTTGCCCTCCCCTTACATGTTTTGACAGATGTGACTGACAGACCCAGCAATTCCAGTGGTGAGTGATCGAGCAAGCCCAGGTCCTGGCGAAGGGGACTCCTGCCCCTGATCTCAGCCACGGTGTCTTCAGCAAGCCCTGAACTTCACTTTGTATCCTGAAACTGGTACACTGACTTGCTTCAGGAGAAGAAAGTACTTCATGGAGCCTATTTAAAATGTGCTTCGAAAAAAATAAAATAAAATGTGCTTCGATTTCACAGATTCTCTATTTTGGGAAAATAACCTGCAATAATTGTTTTTTAAGATATTGCCAAGGATCAGGCTCTTTCCATTTTCCAACTGGGGATACGCGTATAGAAGCATTAACAAACATTCATTGTTCATTTTTGGCAGGGTAATGAAGGAATCTACAAACGGGATTTAGTGAAAACCGCTTATGATTTTATAGACGTCTGTCAAACCAAAGCAGAAAACAACTTGACTTTGGAGTGAACCTACGCATCAGAGCTTCTGTAGAGACCCTTCAGAAGCTCCCATCTTGCGAACTCTAGTCAATGAAAACACCGAGAGCCCCAGAAAACCCATTCTCACCGGGGAGTCACCTCTCTTTCCAGATACATAGCATCGCTTCCTCTGCTTCAGTTTTTTAAAGTAATTTTTTTTTTAAAGTCAGATTCTACCAGTTTTCCTACTCATGTCCTTTTTTCTTTCCTAAGGATCCAACCTAGAATACCACATTACATTTAGTCATCAAAAGCTAGCTTCTAAAAATGTACTTATAACAATAATACAGGCACATGATAAAAAAATAATAAAGCGGCGCCATAGGAAAAGAAATAAAGCATCCCTCTCCAACCCTGCCCTCCCAATTCCAACTCTGGGTTTCTACTGTATCCTCACTGAGTTTATTTTTTTAGATATGTACAAGCACACACAATTAAAACTTCATTTTAGGTGAAAGGAGGCAAGAAGGGGAAAGGCTGAAATCTTATTTCAATATTGAAGATTATATTAACCACACAAACTCTCAGGAAAAGTCATAAGATGATGCTTGTTTAGTTGGTTTGCACGGTTATCAAGCTGCAAACCGAATACTGAATTTCTTACGACCAATTTAAAAGGCAGAGAAAAGACCATCGTGCATGGTTAGATCGCTTCGTCAAACCATCACCAGCTTCCATTTATGACCCGGCCCTTCATCTGTCTCTGCCTGTTCATTCTGGCTTACTAGCAAACAGGCCAGCTCAGGGGCCTTACTAGCGAGCAGACAGCACCAGAAGAATGAGGCTTTGGCCAGAGCATGTGGGGAGAATTTCCACGCAGAGGAGAGAATCCCCATGACTCTTGACCCTGGCACAGTTTCTGGCTTGCTGGACCATCTCTGACTGCTGTTTAATCTCAGCTGGCTGCCAGCAGCAAGGGAACCTCTGGATTCCTCCTGGGACTGGCTTCCTGGTGCCCACAGCTACAGCAACAGAACCTGGGTCTGCCTAGATCTGGCTGTATCACCACTGCCTGCAACTGGGAACTTAATGAGCCCAATGTGCCTATAAGCAACACCCGCCCTGGACTGGAGCAGAGTAGGGGCTTTGCCTTCCTCCTGAGGTGGCAGGGAACTCAGCAGTGAGCACAGAGCCAACTTTGCGGGCCCACCTGGCACAACGGCTTTGGAGTAATTTGGACCCATCTAGGATGGTGGAGTATTTCCTGATCTATAAAATGGGACAGGAATACCTACTTCATAGGAACACGCATAAAGCATGGCCTAGCACGGCGACACTTCAGAAATGCCTTTTGAATTAATGAAAGAATGAATGAACTCAGAAAAATAGAGGGCCTGCTCTCCCATCTCACATACCCTCTGCCTGAAAACCTCAACGACCAGGCATGGGAATTAGAAAGGATGGGAGGAGGGGTGGGGGAAGAAACAGAAAGAGCTGTCTGTCAGGGGTAGGGGTAGCTGGAGGAGAAGGCAACGAATATTGTCAGGCTGCTTCTGAGAGCCTTGGGGTTGTGCAGGGGACTGGGACACAGTCCCAACACCCCCATCCTACCAGGAGAGAATTAAGCACAGAACTTCTCCAGCAGCCCCACGAATTCTTCCTACTTTGACAGCTGCAAAGTCCATTCAGAATGAAAATATCCAAGCTCTTCTTGAGGTTGTCTTGTAGCATTCCAGAAGGGATGGCGACAGGACAGGGACCCTGAAAGACCCTCCCTACCGAGAGCCCCCTTTGAGTCACAGATGAATGGTCCTAGTGATGTCTGCGCTTAGGTCCTGGGAGCAAGAAGACCTGGCCTCTGGGCTCCTCCTCTGAGGACCCCACTGCGGGGAAGCAGCTCTCATACTGGACCGTGCGTTTCTCTTTCTAGCAAGTGAATTCAGTGACGCCAATTCAACAGAGGTTGAGGGGGCGTCTAGCATGGTGCCTGCTGCATAACAAATGTACAAGTAGATGCTCCATTGACTTGAATGAGAAAAATGGGTTCCTAAGACTTTATAGTCCAGGAGAGGAAGCTGATACATACACCATAACCACAGTACACATCAGGCCAAAATATGACCCTTCAACGAGGCCCAAAGGTCAGAGGCAAGAGGGAATGGAAACTTCACGGAGTCCCTTTACGTCCTCGCTTCCAGCTGGATGCGCCTTGAGCATCGCTGGGTATCTCCAGAAAGGCCAAATCACGCGTGGGCACATTTTCAACACTGCGTGCTTAGGGTGCCCTTACTCCGAGGACCACAGTGGAGTCCAGACAAAAGGTTCGGGCGCTCCCACGCCCCTTCCTCTTGGTGAATATACTGTCCCCCTTTGAGGTCCCTTTATCTGCACCCCCTCCTTCTGATTCAGGATGTGTTAGGGAGGCTTGCGGAGGTCAGGGGCTGGGCTGTTTGACCAACCTGGTACAGGGTCTAGCACATAGCAGGGGGCGTAAATAAATACCTTTGATGACAACAGTCGAGACAGCGGGCAAGGCGAGCTGGGGCTAGAGATAGGCCGGCCCGCGCCGAGTGGGTGACCTGACCCGAGGGGCGGGTAGCGGTGGCTGTGCCCTCACCCCACCCACGCACCGGGGCCCTCTAGCCTCCCCTCCCCGAGCATCTAGGGGATGTGGATTGCAGTGGCAGGGCTGGCGGCGCTGGCGGGGCGGATGGACAGAGGAGGGGGCGGGAGGGGGCCTGGTCCCAAGTTCACGCCTCGCTCCCTGCATCCCACGGTCAGCGGAAGCGATTATTCCCCACCGGCGTCTGGCGGGGCGGGGGCGGGCTCGCACCCCGAAGAGCCACGGGCCTCCCCTTGTCCAACCCTTTGATCGCGCCGTCACCCCGGGCCCCCTCCCTCGGCCCGGGGGTCCGTATAACTCGAGTCCGTGCCCCTCCCGGTGGCGCACTGGGGTTGGGTAGCGATGGCCGCAGCAGGGTCCCGCCAGCTCGAGTTCGGGGACAGGGCCGTGTTCCCCGTGTACCCGCCAGTGCACGCAGGAGGGGCGCTCCTGCCGCCCCCGAGCCCCGCCGCCACCCTGCTCCCCACGAACTCCTCAGGCCCCAGCCCGGAGTGTGGCGCCTCGGCCACCTTCGCCGGCTTCCTCGGAAGGGGCCCCGGGCCAGCCCCGACACCCCCCGCCAGCCTGGACCCGCCTGCGCCCCCCAAAGGCGCGGCCGCCCCGTCTGCGTCGCAGCGCCGCAAGCGCACGTCGTTCAGCCCGGAGCAGCTGCAGCTGTTGGAGCTCGTCTTCCGCCGGACCATGTACCCCGACATCCACCTGCGCGAGCGCTTGGCCGCGCTTACCCTGCTCCCCGAGTCCAGGATCCAGGTGAGCGGTCCGCCGCAGCCCCGCGCGATCGCCGATGCGCCCCTAGTGGAGGCGCCGGCGTTAGCAGCCAGGATTCCCAGGGCAGCAGCCTGGCGCCCACTGACTTGACCTTCAGCAAATTGAGCCTCAGTGTCCCAGGCTGTAAAATAGGGACAATATCAGTACCTACTGCATCGGGCTTTTTAAATTAAATAGCTTGGTCTCGTTAAGTAGAAGGGCGTCTCCGAGAAGGCTGGCTGGTTCCTTGAAATGGTCAGAAAGTAAATCCTCAGCCAGAAGGTGATGAGTGTATTTTCACATTTTTTCCTTATCCAGGAAGAGACAGGAGGCACAGTTAGGGTTTCCCCTGGTAGATGGTAGCTGACAGAACACGGGAATGGCTCACCAAGTTACCCCTGGGGCTGTTAGTCTGTAGCTCCCTGGTCTGAGTCCAAGCTCGGTTTTAAGTAGAGCCTCATTTGAACCGTGGGAGAGAGTGGACTTGTTTTTCTGCATCCCTGGTGGAATACATGTCAGTTTTAACAGCTGGCACAGAGGCTTCCTCAGCAGGACACCTTCAGCAATGCTTGGGAAATAGCAAAAAAACAAAAAAACAAACAAACAAAAAAAATTGTCGATGGGAGTAAAATCCGTTAAGCAAAATACCTGCTTGGTTAGTTCGACAAGGGAGTGAGTATACGTACTTTTAAAAACCATTTTTCTAAATTATTCTAATACCTATCATCTTTAAGCATAGTAACATTTCCTCTCAAATCGAAAGTTTCTATTTCTGCGATCCCATTTTTTATCACAAAAGTCCCTATACGCTTAGGCGGAATGAGGCATTATTCCAGTTTTGCAGCTGGGAATGGTGAGGCAGAGAACGCCAGGTGCTCTGCACTTCTAACCGTTGGCCCAAGTGCTTTCTGAAAATTAAACGGTTCTGTCTGGAGCAGGGAGGCAGGGTATGTTAAACTGGAACTTCGTATGAACTGTGAAGGTAACAGTCATAAAGACTAACCAAAAGCAGCTTTTCTGTCCCTGCTTCCAGGTGTGGTTCCAGAACAGGCGTGCCAAGTCGCGGCGTCAGAGCGGGAAGTCCTTTCAGCCTTCAGCCAGGCCGGCGCTCCTCCTCCATCCGGAGGCTCACGGAACCGAAGGGAAATGTCTGAAGCCCTTGCTGCCTCTTGAGGTAGATGTGAACTGCCTGCCAGATCCCAACAGGGTTGGAGTGGGCAGCTCTGACCCTAGCTCCCAAGGTCAGAATTTTGAAACCTATTCTCCTCTCACTGAAGACATTGTTTCAAAGCTGGACTCATGGGAGGAACACATCTTTTCTGCCTTTGGTAACTCTTGAGGATTCTAGAATTCCAGATAAGCTCAGAGGAGCCATGACTGACAGCCAGGGAGAGACACATAAGAATACTGTCTTTCTGGTTTCCATTTTAAGGACACATCCATGTTAACTTTGATGATGGTTTTGACGGTCATCTCTCCCCTGTGAAGCTTCCTCCCTTGTGAACCTTTACCCAAGCCCAGCTCTTACTCTGTAGCACACGCCCCTAGGAGTACTGGCATTCATATTTACCTGTGCCATCTCCAAATCTGCACATCCAGTTTGGTCTCCATCCCTGCTCCTTCTTGCCAGTCCTGTTCTTATTTTTCAGACTCGTTTTTCAGAACTCATTATCTTCACAAGAACTTCTCAGCTTGACCCAGTTTCCCCTTGTGCTTGACAGCTGCCGTCTTCTCATGCTTCCTCCAAGGCTTACAACCTTAAACTCTAACCCAGCTCCTTCAATCCTCAGCCTGTCACCAAGATTTACTACTTTTTAGTAGGAAATCTTATTAAAACTAGTACTGTTATCAACTCAGTACTAGTTCCAGTGACTCTGCATCCAGGTTATTTCGAGGGCTCTCTGCTTCTAGCTTCTCAACTTTTAAGAAATTACTCTGGCTACCAAATTATATAAACCTTTCGGTTACCCTCCCAGGTAACTGACATCTACAGCCTACAGGGTGGTTATGCAGATCTTCTTAAGATCACTCATCCACAAGTTATGCCTCAGTCTCAAGGTCATTCATTTCAGTTTTAGAACCAACCAAATACCTCTCTCTTTCAAAACACTGGAGACCCGCTTCTTGCTGAAGTCTGAAACTTTGTCTAATCCTGATTTTGTATCTGTTACTTCACAATCACTCCAACATTACCCTTAGCACTTGTTGCTGTACTTCTGTCCAACTTTAGTGAATTATTAAATGTTTTCCACAAATGTTTCACTGTAATTCTATTTAAGTGAATTGTCTGTTAGACAGCACTTAGTATCGTGCTTTGCTCCACAATTGCTCAGTGCCCATTATGTGGCCATGAAAAACATTTCTAAAAGAAAAAAGTTTGCAAATGTCATTTATAGTCAGTAATTTTTATCAGCAGGTCACTGTGCTGAGAAATTCAACTTGGTTAAAAGCATATCTTTGGCTTGTTCGAAGTTTAGTCACAGTCTTTTGGCTTTGGGAGACTTCTTTTTCCCAATTTATACATTAAGAATGTATGTGAATTGCTGTTTCTAAGTTAGCCAGAAATAAGTTATTTTGATATTTTGACGGCTTTTAAACTTTTGAGGGCCAAAGGAAGCTGTGTGAGGTAACCAGGGGTGAGGTTTCTTTGTAAACGGTGCTGTGGGGAAGGTTCCTGAGAAGCCCTGGCTAGGCCCAGGACTCATGTTTGATGGTTACTGGGAGAGGATGGGCTATGTTGAATGTCATAGAGATCATACATGCTAGCTGCCCTAATTTTCGTAGAGGTGTTACTCAAATGGCTTGCACTTTTCAGAATAGCAAATCCACTACTAAAAGCCACCAGGACACAGTTCATGCTTTAGTAGCAGACTTGATTTCTAAACCCTTGAAAACTGTCCGAAACCAAAAATGAGATGACAAATGTAGCTATTATTATTTTAAATACTTACTATGTGCCAAACATTGTGCTCAGGGTTTGTGGGGGTGGCCAGGAGGTCTCACAGAGAGCTTCCTTTGCATTCAGACTTGTGACATGTCCAAAGGAGATGATACAAATAAATTCAAAAGAGTAAAAGACATATAACACTTTAAACTTACAGTCCACTAAGGATCACATTTAAAAGTAAATCTTGTAACTAGCTTATTAATTGTATGACTGCATTTCTATTGTGTTATATTGTTTTTCCCAAGGAACAATTTAAAAATCCACAAATATTTAATTCTTGTCGCCTTTTTTATTTTTCAAAGTTGCAGGATCTTCTAAGAACAGTAGTCTATACCTCTCTCAAATTCTTAAAAGGCCCTAACTGCTAAATGTGTTACAGGCATTGTATGTTTAGTCCTCACAACTGCCATATAAAGTGGGGACTATTATTGTTTTAAAGATCAAGAAACTTCAGTAGTGGTTCACAATCACACAGCTAATAAATGACAACCAGGACTCCAACCTAGTACTAACTCAGCCCAGCCATTTATCCACCACCGCATAATGCCTCCTATACTGGGCTAGCCTGGCCTTTTTAGTCTGGACTGATGATAACACGACAGGTTTAAAGGCAACTCCCTAGTCAGAATTTCTACATCCAAGTGAGTACAGTCTCATCTTTCAAAGTGATCATCATGGAAGACCATACTTTTATTCCAGTGGCACTAATATTGCTAAAAACGCTTTTGAAACTCTTATTTGTTCATTGGGTGCCTATGACCAGCTACTTTATCAGGACCTGGAAATAAAATGGTGAGAAAACCAGAAACTGTCCTTCCCCTCATTGAGCAAAGAAGGCAGTACGGACACAAAACAAGAAATATAAAATTGCAAACGTGACAGTGCCGAAAGGAGAGGTACATGAGCAACTGGAGATGACGTGCTGTAGTCAAGCTCTGAAAACACGATGCTGAAGGTAAGATCTGTAGGATGATGAGGAGTTACCAAGGTGACACGGAGAGGGAACGCAGAGGACACTACACGGGCAAAGGCCCTGTGGAGTACGGAGCAGGAGGGAGAGGTTGGTAGGGAAGGCCAGACCGTGTGTGGCTTGGTAGGCCTTGTAAGAGAGTTCGGAATTTGTCCTGAGAGCCAAAAGACTTTAGATGGGGATAAATGATCAATTCTGCATTTAAAAAATATCACTTATGATGGCTATGTTTGAGGAGGGCTGTGTGGATGCTGGGGATAAGTTAGTAGATGATTGCAGTGTGCCAGGCTAGTGACGATGGCACCTGGGTTGAGAATAGTAACAATGAAGATGGAGAAAGGTGCATGAATTCAAGACAAAAAACTTAATGGGCAGATCTTTTGGTAGGTTTTCAATGGTAGTAAGCGAATATGATTTTTAAACTAATTTAAAGCAATTCAGAACCAAATCTACCTAACACATGATGTGCTTGCTTCTTAGCTCAATCTGGCTTTGACAGATTTCTTTAGAGCTCTAAAAATGTGCTAAGCAGTGGCAGCATCTTCCAAGTTAATGTACAGCGGACCCCAAATGACTACTTTGAATTACATTGATTTCTTCTCTCCTAAACAGAAATAAAATTCAGATATCCTTATCCTTACATGCAGTTCCTGCCATCAACACATGATGGCACTAAAAGACAAGGATAGTGCTAAATTAAATGTGTGCAAAATGAGGTATACTTTAAGTGTGATAAGCCTTAATGTAAAATTTAAATTAAAAAAAGTAAAAAAATGCTTACCTAATTCTAGGCAGAATATATTAAAATCAACCTTTCAAGATGTTTATAGCAAGCCAAGTAACTTACATTGGAGGATATTGTAATTCAGAATGACTTGGTAATTAATAGGTACTGTTTCCCCTAAGAATAAAGTAGAAATTACAGTTCTTTAAAATTTCTTAAATAGAGGAATACTTATCAACTTATATTAATTAAATGAAAATGTAGACAATATTAATTTTCATAGATCAATTTATTTAGAATTAGAAATATTAAGAATAAAAGATTTATGCATTTCTTAATTAACATAACAGTTTAGCTAAATATAAACTCTGCACTAAAGTTTTGCAGTGGCACAATATCAACAGAGAATATGGAAGCATTTTTAAACTATACAAAAATTTCAAATGGAAAATAATCTTGTTTCAGTTTTATTATACATTAACATATAAAAAGCCTCATTTTATGAGACATCTAAAAGAATCAAAGCCATTTCTACAGCTATGTCTTAAACTCCAAATCTGAAAACAATTTATTATATTTTGACTTTATAATATTCTATATTAAAACAAAGAAAATTCCAAACACACACTTTTTACAAGAGTAACCTTTTAGGCAGGGTTCTCCTTAAACAAACAAACAAACAAAAAAACTTAAAAAAAAAAAAAAAAAACCTAAAAACAAAACCACAACCAAATACAAACCTTTTTTCTGCATTTCACAGCACTGGTTATTTTACTTGTTTTCCTTATATAAAATCTTTTTACTTTATAAATTGTGTACTGTTGGATTTTAACCAGCAACCTGGTTCGAAAGTTGTGCAAATAAACAAAAAAATATGAAAATAGTGTGTTATTAGTTTTTTTTTTTAAATAAATCTCATAACAATAGCACTTTTTGCCCTGAATTGAAGGGAAAAGACATGCCAAATCCACTTGCTGAAATTTAGCATTTTGCAAGTAATGTTTTTTCCTGCTCCTTAATTTCCTTTCAACAGATAAAACAAAGGTTTCTTTTATAAATTATGATAAATTAAAATATTTATTATAAAATGATCTACAGATCCATGTCACATTTCAAGTATATAGCATATATACTTGTAAAGTTCATATTTCCCATCTATATTCCAGTGCCTTCCTTCAAAATAGGACTTCCCATATCTCATGATGTTATCTTTTGAAGACTGAGATGATGATCAACTAAATGAACCAGAGTTGTCATTTTCTAGATGGAATTTCCACATTGCCTCTCATATGTACAAAAAGACCATGTTTCTTCATGTTCTTCACTGCATTTGTCTGCATGTGTTGGGTTGAATTCATGCACATTAAAAAAAAATGGTCAACATATTCTTCCATGAAATTATATTATGTTCAGACATTTTCAGTTTAAAAATACTTGCTAATAATCATATGTAACACAAGCAATGCTACTGCAGCTGAATAATAAAAGAAAAATAAATATAATGCTGGTTAGCAATGCTGGTTTAAGAAGCAGTACAGTATATTAAAATGCCTTATTTGGAGATTTAAATTTCCCTTGTTTTCCAGGAGTTAGGTTATTTGGTGTTGGAAGCCTATATAAAGGAAAAGAACTTCTCAAACACAATGTCCTATGCAGTTGGAATAATTAAATGTACTCAGTCTCTGTTGGTGTTATTTGCTGCAAAGGCATGTAAGTTTCCCATCTGGCTCAGGCCGCTCTGAATATGTGCAACATGGATTTCTACATTATTCTGAAAGCAACTAAAGAAAAAAGAAACACAGTTAACTGCTTTATTTCACAAAATTAAAAACAATTTCTAAAAAAGGAAGAGGTGAATTTTAGTTAGGAAATAGCTAAGATAATGACTCTAGGGAAGGAATAAATCTTCCCTTTACATTAACCCTAATTCCACGGCAGTTGTAACGGAAAAGTATGCTCAAAAGCAGCAAGGAGCCACGGAGGACTAGATGAACCTCTCTCTGATTGGAGAAGCTCTGTTTCTAAGCTCTACTTCTACGTCTTCTGATTCCTTTATATAAAAAATACATGTGAAGTTCCTATTTTATCAATAGACAGGATATAACTGAAAAAGCTTTTATAATTTATTTAAAGAATACGAATTATATAAATACTTCACAAATGTGCATAACTCTTAAAACTTGTACTGGAAATCACTATGAATTTAATATAAAAATAATTAGGGTATATCTAATGAATTACCTGATATTAGAAGCATCTATTGTACTCTTGATATCATTTAATGAATCTGTAAGTGATTTGAATTCAAAGGAATTCAGGTCTCCTCCTTCTGCTAGACACTAAAGGAAGAAATATTTCAAAATTTAATTGAATTATAGTTCAAATAGAAACAAAAAATATCTGACATAATCTATGGGTTATAAATTTTTAGCCACAAATTAGCATAGGTTGTTTAGATGTCAAAATCAAGAAAGTATTTTCTCTGAAATTTACCTTAATTTGTAATAAAATAGCTGTAAGCCTGGAGATTAAGTCTGTCAGATTTTCGTTTTCAACACAGGGCTGTCCTGTTGAGGAATTTGCATGCCGAACAATTTCCTGTGCTTCTTCCTCACACCTCCGTCTCATATCTGTTGGCTGATCTGCAGGTTGGAGCCCCTGGTCTGGAGCAAGCTGAATACAGATGATTGAAATGTAAGATGTACATCCACAGAGCCATGATCATTCCTTTGTGTTTGTGCCCTGTTTTCAGATTTGGATTTTTACAAAACTAGCATTTATAACAAAAATGATACTCACTCTACCTTAGTTTTTTTCTCCTATAAGTTTTTTTATTGTTTTATATTTTTGTTAACTTTTAATTTTGATGTAATTTCAAACTTCTGGGGGAAAAAAAAAACAACAGAACAAAAAACTCCAAATAACCTGTCATCCAGATTCACTGTTTATAACTTATTCCATTTAACATTTGATCTCTTTCTGTTTGTCTATGTATACAATTCTTTTCCCTTATTCTCTTTATCCCTAAATACTCCAGTTTGTATTTCTTAAGTATAAGATATTCTCTTACATAATAGTGCAATTATTACAATTAGGAAATTTAACATTGATATAGTATCTTTTTCTAAGTCTATATTCAAATTTCATCAACTGACTCAATAATGTCTTACATGTAGCTATTTTCCCCCTGAATACATTTTGGTTGTCCTGTCTCTTTAGAGTCCTTTATTCTAGAACAGTTCTATAGTCTTTCATGACCTTGCTATTTTTGAAGAGTACCAGCCAATTATTTCATATCATATCCATCAATGGGATTGTGTCTGTTTCCTCAAAATCAGCCTGATATTATGCAGTTTCGGCAGGAATATCACAAAAGTGAAGCTGAGTTATTCTCAGTGTATCATGATTAGGAGGCATTACTGGTGACATTATCTTTGATCGCTTGGTTAAGGTAGTTAAGTGTCTGTCAGATTTTCTCACAGTAATGGATTTCTCCCCTTGTAATTAATAAGTATTCCTGAAGAGATATTTTGAGGCTATGTAAAGATTCTGTTCATCATCAAACTTTTTTACACACCAGTTTTGGCATCTACTGATGATTCTTGCCTTTACCAATTATTACCAAGACGGTTGCCAACTGTTGTTTTTCTCTTGATATATTTACATTTCAATCTATCACCTTACCACTTCTCTGCTATTTGTCCCACCTGTTTGGTGTCATTTTTTTTTTTTCTTTCCTTAAAAAGATAATGGCTTAGTTTGGATTTTCTAAAATGTAAAGGTAACAGTATTAAGCTTCAAATAAAAGAGTAGAGGGCATAGCCTCTCAAGAGAAATTCATGCAAATTACCTACCTCATAGCAGTACTGTTGAACTTTGTGCAAAACTTTGTTGAGGTCCTTGTTCAGCTGTTCAAGCTCTAGAACAATTGTTGCATAACTCCTCTGAAATTCAATGCCAATGGGCATGGAATATGATTTCTGAGCAGAAAAAAAATCAGATTTTGATAAGGGTTTTCTTGAGCAGTGCAATTTCAATTAACAGGAGATTTGATTTATCTAAACTAAAGGTTATTGAAATTGTCTATGTTCAGTGTTAAACTTCCCATGTGTGATAGTAGTACTATGTATTGTTATTTAGGGGATTGTCTTTGTTCTTAGGAGCATCATGATGTCTGCCATTTATTTTTTTAAAAAAGGATATCTTAAAGGGAGAAAATAAATGAAGTAAATTGTTGATTCTATATACCTATTCCTTATATTAGTCTTTCGATTTTTTCATAAATTTGTCATTTTTCAAAATACAAAGTCAGTAAAGAATTTTATGTACTCATTTGAAGTGTTCTAGTTATTTAAACTCAACTGATTCTCCATCTGGAGTGGATTCAATATAGTGTAATGGTTAAGAGCATGGGTGCTAGAATCAGATTGTATATGTTCAAATGCCAACTCTATCACCTACTAGCTGTTTGACCTTAAGCAAGTTCCTTAATCTGTGCTTTAGTTTTCTCATCTGTAAAATGGGGATAAGAATAAATACCTAATGAGATTACGGCAAAGAATAAATGAAATAATACATGCTAGCATACTGCCTCCCACAAAGAAAATGCTCCATAAACATGAACTGTTACCATCATTGCCATCATTCCATATTTGTTTCCTAACAATAAGTGTAAATGCACTTTGATTCCAATTCCTTTCCTCTCTTCACTATACCTCCAATAAATTACACTTTACATTCCATTCCAGCTACAAGCGCTGCAATGAGACTTCTCCAGTCAAGCCAAAGTTAACCACATTTCTTTTTCCACAGGATTTCTGAGAAAGCAGATCATCATGTACTAGGGAGGTCCAACTGCTTCTTCTAGGAAGTATAGTTAAGGAAGGAAAGTATACCTAGACTGTAGGGATAAACTACTTACCTGAGCACCAAAACATAGATTGTAATTGTTTGAGCTAACAGAAACCTTAGAAATCATCTAATGCAACCTCGTCATTTTACGAATGGGAAAACTGAGGCCAAAGAAAGTTAAATGTAATGTGCTAATGACTTAATAATGATGATGATGAAGATGGCTAACATGTTTTGACTACATCTACGGTGCCAGGCACTATTCTCAGTGTTTAATGGGGTCTCACTGAATCCTTGCAATAACCCTATGAGAAGGGAACTATAATTATTATTTGCATTTTACATATGAGAACTCGGAGGCCCACCTACCACAGCCAGTAAGTGGTAAGCATGCAGGATGTGAAGCCAGACTGCATGGCTAAGAATTCCTCTGCTACTACGGATCTGATGCAATGAAAGAGGAGGCAAGGAGAGAATTTCATAGGGAGAGTAAGCAAGGGATAAGTTTTATACAAGCCTGGAATCATAACCAGGACACCCTACTCTTAGTTTACCACTGGTGCTTCCTGAATTGTTTTCTCTTCCTAAGCCTCAGTTTCTGTGGAGTTAAGCCCACTGCACTATCCAAAAGATTAGTATTGTATAAGAATGCAAGGATAAATAGGACATAGTGAATTTAACTTCATTTCCCTGTTGGGTTGGACTGGGGATTACTGAGGACATAGTGTTGAATTTAAGCACCTGATCAAGTCTTTTCTTGAGACCAAGGGTATAATTTGGCAGACTCAGGACTAGTTAATCAAAATCAAATATTAAAGGCTCTGTATCATCTTGCACAGAACTGAGGAGAAGTGTCAAAAACCTTGATCCTCAACTTCTGTGTTCGATATTTTTATGAGTTATTTAAATAAAAACATACAAGAACTTTATATACACACATCAAAATGTACAAAGTTGGGAGATGGCTAATACCTTAGATAATAAAATAAAGTGACTAATGAACTATTAAAAAAACCACCTTAAAACAAAATGGATATCATCCCCTTCAAAATTATCATCTGGCTTTATCTCCCAACCTCTCAAAATACTTTTGGAGCCCTCTTTTTTTAAACTGTTCTCAAAGTCTTCAGCACATCTGAATATCCTCAAGGATGACAAATGTTTTCCCTTGTTTTTAAATATTCATACTATGAAGTATAATAGAGAAATAAGCAAACCAGTTTTGAAAGGGGAGGACAAACAGGGAACTTGTATTGGTAGATGTCAGACTAAACTGTGTGGTACTGGCACGGGAGACAAATATATCAATGGAACAGGATAGCAGGCAGTCTCTAATATACGTTAAATTCCCATGTACCTGGCACAGTGTGTGTGTGTGTGTGTGTGTGTGTGTGTGTGTGTGTGTGTGTGTGTGTGTGTGTGTACATAATGAGAATTTAGACTATAATAAAGTTGCCCTTTCAAATCAGTGAGAAAAGATGAACTATTAATAAATTGGGATTATTAACTATTTACGAAAAAATAAAGTTAGATCTTGCTCACATTCATAAAAGTAATTTTAGGATAGACTGAAGATCTAAACAAAAAAATAACTATAAAAGTATTACAAGAAAAAACAGAAGAATATGTTTATGAACAAGGGGTAGAAAAGCTATTTTTAACAAAATACAAAAAAATTAGAAAAGGGAAAATATTGGTATATTTGAGCACATTACAATTAAAATTTTCTGTACTATAACATCTTCCACTAGAAGCCTTAGAAATGTAAAATAAGTCAATGAACGATTTTTTAACCATGATTGCTAACAATTTAATAATCTTGCAATATCTAAGATTGGAAAGGATGATCTACATTCACTGATGCTGTGAAATGGAAAGCAGAATGTTACTTAGTATAACATTTATTTAAAAAATGTGCCACTACCCTAAAAAATCCAACAGTATACATTCTATAGGTACTCATATGTACAAAAATAGAAGGAAAAATACACATCAAATTCGATAAGAACAGTAATTTTTTGTAATACATTCAGGTTTTATACATATAATTTTTAAAAACTGCAAGAATATGATGTTGAGTTAGGTCTGCATGAATAAGATGAGGCATGAAGTCAGATATTAGTTGAACCATATGAAATAACTTATACCTAATACAACTTTTAGTCAAAAACAAGGTATAATAACTAATGATTTTCTTGTGTGGCTTATAAAGTGATGCTGAAGACAAACGTTCTATATGAAGACTTGCTTTTAGGGGATAAGATGGAAAATGCCAGATTTAGCAGTTCAGGTGTAAGGGTTGTGTGGGTTTTAGCTGGCCATAAAGTTATATAAGTCATTACTGTAATAGGGCTAATGTCAATCTAAACTGCAAGTACACAGTGCCTAGCTACTGTATAATAACAGTTCCACTGGATTAAGTATTAGAGTCTGACGTAACCTGGAACATTATATCCGATCTGGGCTCTACATTTTAATCCAGAGCAGAGGATGCAGAATTGTAAGGGGATTTATACCATAGAACAAAAAATGGCTTAAGGGACAAGGATCTTTTAAAATAAATTGAAAAATATTTATTACATGAATATATTCTCATTATGACAGAATAAAACAAAAAAGAAACAATGTTGTGTAAATTTTGAAGCACATAACCAAGTGGATGAATCAAAATTGTTCTACTGAATGAAAGAAACCAGGCATAAAAGAGTACTTACTATATACTTTCTTTTGTATAAATTCTAAAAAATGCAAACTATAATGACAGAAAGCAGATCAGTGGTTGCTTGGAGCCTAGGGTAGAGGGAGGAATAAATTACAAAGGGCTTGGGGAAATCTAGGGGGGAGGGTAGAAAATAGAAATATTTGTAATCTAGTTTGCCGTGGTTTCACCGGTGTATATGTATATATGCATGTATACATACATCTGACCAAACTGTACATTTCAAATAGGTACAGTTTACTGTACATCAATTATAGCTTAACAAAGTTGGAGAAAATAATAATGGAATAAATCCAGCCAGATCAAACAATAGAGCATCGCTAGCACTCCAGAAGCTCTCCATATGTCATTTTACAATTATTTCTCTTCTTTCTCCAAAGTAACCATTACCCTGACATCAAACATTATAGTTTTTGAACTTTATATAAAATGCAATCATACAGTATATATTTATTTCTGGCTTCTTTCAGTTAACATTAAGTTTGTGAGATTCATCACACTGTTATATATATCTGTAGTTAATTCATTCATTGCTGTATAGTATTCTTTTGCAGAAATATGATATATTCACCCATTCTACTGTTCTATTTGTTATTGGGCATTTAGGTTGCTTCTAGTTTTTGGCCAATATGAATAGTGCTGCTATGACAACTTGTACTTAGGTGCACGTACTTAGTTTTAGTCGATAGAGCAAGTTTCCCAAAGTGATGGCATAAGAAAGTTCCGGCTACTTCACATCTTTGCCAATCTTTGACACTGTAAGTCTGAATATTAGTCACTTCAGAGGATGTGAGTGGTATTACACTGTAGTATTAATCTGCATTTCTCTGATTACTAATTAGGTTGGATATCTTTTTCAAAAAATCTTTTTTGCACATTTGAATATACTTTTTAAAAAATCTGTTCAATTTTTTTCCTGTTTTCTATTAGGCTGCAGATCTTTTTCCGATTGATGACAGTTTTTTACATATTCTGGATGTAAGCTTTTTGTCACTTCTATGTGCTGCAAATATTTCCTTCCATTCTGTGGTTTGTATTTTATTTTCCTATAGTTGTATTTTTAATGAACAGAGGTTCTTAATTTTAATGTAGTTCAATTTATTAATCTTTTCCTTTATGAATATTGCTTTTTATATTCTATTTATCCATTTAAAAAGCTCTTACCCTTAAGTATTAAAAATATTGTATCTGAAATCATGGATATATTTCTCTTTTTATTTAGGTCTTCTTTAATTTCTGTCAACATTAATTTTCTATATACAAGTTTAATATAACATATTTATATTAAGATATGTAATTTTAAATAGTATTTTTTGAAATTTCCTTTTCTAACTGCCTATTTACTTATATAGAAACAACTGCTTTCTGTAAAAAACTGACATTAAATCCAGCAACTTTGCTAAACTCACTTATTAATTCTAATAATTTGTCTGCAGATTCCTTTAGATTTTCTAGGATCACATATTGTATGATTCTATTTTCATTAAATATCTCGGCAGACAGAAATTAGATTAGTGGCTGCCTAGGTGAGGCAGGTGGTATTGGAGAGGAAATGAGGAGTGGCTGCTTAAAGGTATGGGATTTCTTTTGAGAACGATGAAAATGCTCTAAAATTGATTGTCACGATGGCTGCACAACCTGTGAACTGAACTGTAAACTAAAAGCCACTGAACTGTCCAATTACTGTAGATGGGGGAATTGTATGGTATGTGGATAACATCTCAATAAAGCTGTTATAAAAAAACCTGTCCTTTAAAAAATGTTACTATAATTAAGCGTGGTTTTCTATCAATTCTAGAATCAACTAGTGTGCTTTAGCTGCCACATACATGTTGACTATGACACATGATATGACTTCTATTTTGAAGACTGGTTAACTGGTGAGCATATTTCTGCAGAGACCCATAATCCCCAAAATAAAAGAGGACTAACAAACATGGTAAGGACAATTTGATAGTAAATTCAGGGCAAGAAAATAAACTTTCACAGTGGTGGATATGAGAGAGGGAAGGAGCACAGAGTTTCCCAGAACCACTAATATACTATTTTAAAAATGGGCAAAAGAACTCTGAGATAAATCCCCTCTCTTACTCTTAAATTATTAATGTCCATGTAGAACAAGACAAATTTTCAAGGTGGAAAGCAATTATGAGAGACTGAGACTATTAGTTCAGTATCTACTTTTATATATTGCTGAGGCAATTCAAATTTATTTTAATAAATTGCATGTGCACTATTAATTTCTTTGTGAATGCTGTATGTGTATTTTTAAATTTTAATAATCCAAAATAGAAAAAGCATACTGAAATTAATAATCTTAGACAAACTTTCATGGACTTTAATGTACTATATAATTGGCCAAGAAATGGTAGCTCAAAGTTTTAACTCTGAATGAACTTAACAGAAACTTCTCTGGTGTAGGACTGAGAAATTTGTCCTTGTTGTATCATAACTGAACTATTTTAACATAATTTTCCCCCTTCACTTTACAAATAGAAAGTTTAAACAGAATTTCATATTTTGACTACATTCTTTGGCTTTAGTTTGCTTTTGCTGGGTAGAGATAAACAATTAAGTTTTCCAAAATTCCAGGAGACTTTACCAGACCAATGTTCTATATTTTTTGTAAATTCCATATGCACCAATTCTAACTCTGTTAATCATCCCTATTTCAGATTTGTTTTCTATTAATATCTTTTCTTACTCTAACTTCTTGGGATGGATAACTTGCTGATTTTTCAGTCTTTCTTCAATTTGAACGTATTCTTTTATTTCAAAATAGGCACAGTTGCATCCTAAAGTTTTGATGTATATAATTTTCAACACCATTCAAGCCATTTTCAGTCTCCTTTATAATTTATTCTTTGACCAACAGTTTATTAGCACTACATTAAAAATTTTTCAAGCATGAGAGTTTTTATACTTTTATTATTAACTTCTAAGCTTATTTGCACTGTGATCAGAGAACATTCTGGAGAACTCTAATCATCTTGAAATTTGCTGAAATATGATTCAGGGCCAACATATAATTAATTTTTGTAAATATTCTACGTGGGCTTGAAATGAGAAGTATACTGCAGTTGTCAAGTATAATATTGTGCACATGCTAATGAAATCAAGTTTGTTAACTGTTGTTTTACAAATCTATATACTAATTGATTTTTTGACTGTTTTTATAAAATACTAAGAGGGCTATCAAAATTGTCCCACTACAATAGTAAGTCTGTCTTTTTTCGTTGAGTTTTGCCAATTTTTGCTTTATATATCTGGAGGCTGAGTTATTAGGAACATATAAATTTCAAATTATAAATTTTGAAATTAAACCTTTGATCATCAGGAAGCACACCTCTTTATATCCAATACTATCTGGTGAATTAAACCTTTCATCATTAGGAAACACAGTTTTATATCCTGTCATATTTGTTGCCCTAAACTTTACCATCAGGTATTAATATAGCTATAAGACCTTCTGTTGTTATTTTAAAACTCTATTTTTTCATACATTTAAAACTTTATCCTTTCAGGGTCCTTTTATATTAAATGTGTCTCTTGTATACATCACAGAGTTGGGTTTTATTTTTCAGCTAGTTTGGCAATCTTTGCTTTTTTTAACTCAAAAAATTTAGTCCACTTTTATTTATTACTGATATATTTACATTTAAATCTACCATCTTACTAATTCCCTATGTGTCTCACTTGTTTGGCGTCATTTTTTTTTCTTTCCTTTCTTGTCTTCTTTTGGAAGGACTGAACGATTTTCACTGTTTCAATCTTCCACTCACATCCCCAATTTGCTTGTTATTCATCTTTTATTATTATTTAAATAGGTACCTTAGAGTTTAAAATGTATACCCTTGATTTATCAAAGTCTACATGTATATACACACCCCGTACCCTGACCAATAGGCAATTGTTGGGTTGTAGTTTTAAGTCTTTTTATTTTAAATACCACAGGGATTATTTTATAGTTTATATTATTTTTATTTTATAATCCATGTGTTTACTCTTTTTGTTTTCCTCATTCATTTCTGAAACCAAGTTTCTTGAAAAAAAAACTTCAAGTTTTTTCTTCTGCTTGAACAAAACTTTATTATTTCCTTTAGTATAGGTATTTTGGTAACAAATTCTATAAATCTGTCTACAAATGTCCTTATATTAACTTCACCATGAAGGAATTTTTCCTGGGAATAGAGATCTAAGTTAGTAGTAATTTTAGTTTCAGCCCTACGAAGACGTCATTCCATTCTCTTTTGTCCTTCATGGGTTTTGTGGAGAGGCCGGCTGTCAAACTGTTGCTCTTTTGAAAGAACTCCCTTACCTCCACTTAGCTCTGGGTAGTTCTAAACATTTTTCACTTTGTGTTTAGTTTTCAGCATTTTTACTCTGATGTGCCTAGGAGTCATTACCTTTTATCCCACTGGGATTCACGGGGCTTCTTGAATCTGTGAATCTATGGCCGGTTTTTTTTTTTTTTGGACAGTTTTAGAATGTTCTCAGTCATTCTCTCTCAACATCGTCCTGTCCCATTGTCTTTCTCTTCTCCTTCTGCTATTCCATTAGACATATTAGACTGCTCACTATATCCCTATTTATCTTATCCTCTCTTCTGTATCTTACATTCATTTTTCTCTCCATTTTCTTTTGATCTATTTTTATTTACTAGCTCTTTCTTTAGCTGTTCATAATCTGCTGTGGTTGTATCTACCAACTGAGTTCTTAATTTTGATTGCTATAGTTTATTTCTAGTTTTCATTTGGTCCTTTTTGTTGTTTCCAGTTCTCTTTTTAAAATTCTCAAGTTTTTCTAATCTCTTTAAACAAATTAAGCACTTAAAATCTATGCCTAAAAATTCCATTATCTGGAGTCTGCCATTTGTCTACTTTCTTTTGTTTTTGTTAGGGTGACCTTGTCTCCTATTATATCTGGGAATTAAAATTGAGTCTCAGACACTGTATATTAAAAATATAGAAACAATTTGAGGCCCAGTATGATGTTATATGCCTCTAAGAGGACTTATATTTACTTCTGGTGGGCTGCTTAAGGCTCTACATTTCCATAATCATCTTAATTCCGTTTCAAGAGATGAGATGATTTGAAGCTAGGCCGATGTTGCTTTCTGGGGTTCCAATCCATAGCATGAAAGGTTTGGCAGTTTACCCCAACCCTTGTTGGGTCTCTGGGCTCTAATTTTTGTCCTCTTCACCCTTGTAAACCTTTCAAGAATGCTACTCCATCCACTTCTATGCCACCTTTTCTGAAATTTGCCAAAGCCCCGAGCATAAAAGAAACACAAAATGTCAGGTTCCCCTTTCTGAGTTTACTTATTTTTAGATCTATCCCTATAATTCTTTAATGCCTTGTTAATACTCCAGTGACTTCAAGCAGGTTACTTTTATATTTTATTCCAGAAGAAATAGTTCTCAACTATTTGGATTAGAAAAATTAATCCAAATTACCTAGTCTACCATTACCAAAAGCAGAAGAAGCCTTACTTTTTCCCAAATGGTATGTTCAAATTCTTTAGAGGAGTATCTGTTTCATTTTCTCCTTTTAACTTGGGTAGATATCGTATTTAAGTTTTGTCACTGGAATGAAGGAAATGTAACAGACACTGAATCGATTCCTTTTTAAACACTGCATCTCACTTCTGCACTCCATCATATTTGCAACTCTGCGACTCGAGCCTCTTCAGGGTTTTAACATGCAGCGTTTAGCCATGGTTTTTGTTTCATGCAACAACATGTCAGAAAAAAATTTTAAATCTTTCATACATTGTTAATAAGTAGTCTACTGTCTATTCTATTTATTTCTTTTGTACTTTTTTCTGTGTGGAATTGTAAGGAATAGGAAGAAAACGTGTTTAGTCTACCAATTTAAATTAGAAATTTCATTAAATCTTTAAAGTGTTCATAGACTTTGACCTAGTCATTCTACTTTCTAACAATTATCTTACAAATAGATATAAATACACAAAACTATATGGACAAGGATATTTTCTACAGCACTATTTTAGTAAAATAATGGAAATGACCCAAATACCTATTAATAGATTATTTAATTGATGGTACAATACCGAAACTTTAAAAGACTGAGATAAGTCAATATATAATAACATAATTCCATTTTTGTTAGAAAATAATTTTCAAAACCACATATGATAGTATATGCATACAGGAAGAATCCATATGCCAAATATATAAACATACTTATAATATATGCTAAATTAAATAATATTTCTCTATTAGGGAGGGTTTATAAAGAATTGTTTTCCTCATTAAAGTTTTATAATATTTGAATTTTTATAATGGGAATTATTTTTATCATAAATAAAACAAAACAAATAATAAAATATATCAAACCAACTAGACTTCTACAAAGCTCTCAAATGTCAAGAAGCCAAGCCAACATCAAAATACGTCTCTATTTAAAAGTAGGTAACACTGACCAAGTTAAGGCAAGCCCAGTAGTTAAAGGTATGGATCCTAGCCACAGGGAAATATCCTAGCGACTAGTGATATGAAAGTGAAATAAATATGAAAGAGATGATGAAATAATCAAAGGAAATATAGTGGGGGAACATTGAAAAGGCATAGAATAAAGGTGAGAAGTAAAACTAATGGAAACCAAGATAAGAATTAAAGTCCAGTAGGAAAGAAGCAAATGCATATATTTTAATGTTTAGGATATGTAATGGCAATAGTCATGGCTAAATTTTTCAATCCTTGATGCCTGTGCATCTGATAATACTAATTTCATATTGTGCCTAAATGAGTTAAACCAGAGCCACAAAGCCTGTTCTCGTATCTGTATCACTAAATAGCAGTATAATCTTAGACTGAGATCCCTTGATATTTTTGGTCTTCAGTTTCCAATTCCATAAAATGATGGGTTCGAATTAGATAATTGTCATGTTCAGATTAAAAAAAAACAAACTCTAACCCTGAAAGAGGATTGTTCCCCATTCAGTTAGGTATCTACTTGTCCAGCTGTTTACCCACACCTACCCCTTAATACCATACCAGAGATGACTAATGCCACAACTCCCTCTTCCTATACGTATAACAGACTGGTAATTAGCTATAGCACTTTGCCCCCTTGAATCCAGTCACTGGGCTCTCCCTTATTTTCATGCAGCCATTTCCAATGAATTGGAGATGGTACTTGAGATGAAATCTATTTGTCATCCTATAAATCTATAAGCAAGTTATGACTTTTGATACAGTTCAAAAACTTTAAGTATTTTTTACATTTTTAAAAAAACTCTGATAATTCTCTCCTATGAATAAAATTGAGTCTCATATTTTTGGACTCATTAGACTAATAAAATAGGATATGAACTCTGTCAAGATAACCTGAAGATGCCAACTTACATATTTCCTGATTTATTTATTCTGAATAACTTCTAATAACCTCTGTTAATATAGCTTCCTTAGTTAGAGGCACCAATGCTAGAGATTCTACACTCATGCAAACTGTCAAAGAACCTAATATACCCATTAATCCTATTCAACTGTACAGTCAATGGCACAATGAGGTCTGGGGTAATATAAACTGTACTGCATTGCTTATTTACTTAGCATGCATTCAGTGTAACCAGAGATAGTAATAGCAAAAGAAGAGTTAAAAATCTCAAGGTTTTCTTCCATAAAATATTTTAAAATCCTTAGATATAGAAGTCCCCACTATTTTATAATTAGACAAGCAAAGAAAAAAGAATCCTTACCAATTTTTCTGCTTCTGTATTCATTTCCCTTAATTTCTTGATATGTTCCTTTTTAATCATGAGAATTTTTGATAGTTTAGTCTACAGGAAGAAAAGAGATGTTTTAGAACAAATAGAGGCATTTAAGTAAATCAGTTAGACATCAGATTTCCGATTTTTCACTAAGATATTTTAGCAGCAGATTTTAGTGTTTCAATATAAACATAGCACAGGCTTTTTATTTTATAAATCTGATTAGCTGATATGAAAATATTATTTAAAGTCCACTGCAACCAGGACATGTCAAAAGGACTAAGGAGCCAACCTGAACAAGCTTTCACTGCGACAATTTGTGGACCAATAAGAATATTAACTACAAAGAAAAAAAAAAAAAGAATACTAACTACAATGGACTAAAGCACAAATATGTTAAAATCCATGAGTTCATACTGCTATCTTAAAAAAATTAACCATTGTTAGAGAATGCTAGTGACCAAACTCATTATTTTACAAACTGGAAAGCAAAACATCAAGCATTTATCTTGCCTTTCCCATACAAACCATACCATTAGGTAAGCAAGTAACAGATTAGGGGAAATTTTTCTTTATAAAATTATTTCAGCTAATAAATGAAGAAGGAATGATAGAATGAGAATAACATCTTTTTACAATCCTAGTGAATGAATGGATTTAGGCGCTGATAATCAGTGGCAGCTAACATATAAAAAAAAGATAACACAGTAAGAGTCTCCTATCGGGACACAGATTGTGGGAGACTCTATGGCCAAATAACCCAGTTTCTTCAACAAATAAGTTATTTGGGGAAAAAGAACATTCAGCATTTCAGAGCCAACTGAAAAAATTTAAATATTGATTAGATATTTGATAATATTAAGACATTTAAATTAATTTTTTAGGTGTAATAATGGTATTCTAGTTATATATATATATATTTTTTAAAGAGCCCTTATCTCTTAGAGATACATGATAAAATATTTACAGGTAAATGATATGATGTCTGGTATCTGCATCCAAATAACACAAAAGGGAGAAAGTAGGTGAGAGTAAAGATGAAATAGGACTGGATAGGAGTTGTTGATACTATTACGGCCAGATGATGGGTACATATATGTGCATTACACAATTGTGTGCTTATATGCTTTAAATTCTTGATATAAAAAATTCTAAAAAAATGACCTAAGTTGGTACAGGCCTGGTGAGATATGTTACGTACTTGTTCACACAGACTTTTATCTGGTGCTCAGTAGGCCTAGAGCTCTGGACTGCTCTCCTTTTTCCTCTAAGTTGCTGAGTTTTTACAGAAATTTGTATGATTTTTTTAGTGTTGGAAGCAGTAAAAGATGAGATAAAGGCAGCAGTTCTCTCTTTTGTTTCTGTTTCAGTTTTGTGTTGCTTGTTTTTGATAGAAAATCATTGTTTCCGTTTAATTCTTTTTAAAACTGAGTCCCAAGAAAGTGGATCCATCCTTTTAGATTCCTCAAAATCCCTAACCCCAAGAATAGAAAGTTCCCTCAAAAAGAAAATTCACCATAAACTATGATTTATGAAACTTGCAAAATTTTTTAATATTGTGTATTTTTAATAAGAAAAATATTAGGAAAAAGATAAAAACATATCCATCTACATATCTATTTACTTCAAAGCTTAATATTAACAAGAACAAACCTGTTTCATAAAACCTTACATATTACAAAAGACAAATACATAAAAGGATTTCTATTTTCACCTCTCAGCTTAAAATAGTAATGCAAGTAGGTCTTTAACCAGGCTTTACACATTTTGAAGTTAAAATTAAGCACTGATATCAAACATCTAAAAATCAATAAAAATATCAATACTTCAAAGCAGTGCAGTACGTACACAGCTTCTGGCTCCCTCTGCCAGTGGATCTCTCCCTCTCTCCTTCCTTTCTTTTCTCTCTCTCTCTCTGTCTCTCTGTCTCTCTGTCTCACTCACACACACGCACACACACACACACACGCACACACAAATATGACATGTTAGCTTTGTTTTTACTTTCACTATTTAAAGAAAGCATTTCTTTAAAAATCAAGTGTCCTATTTGTGAAAAGTATAAGCCTTGGTTCTTTTCATAGTTTCAACTTTTCATATAAAAATATCTTATCTACCTTTGGAAGCCGAAAGGCATAATAAAATTCTATACTGCAAGGAAATGTAATAACGTGATTAAGGAATACACAATGCCATATACATGTACACAGATGACAAGACTTTTCTTTGAAATAACATCAACTGCAAAAGGTAACACTGAATGTTTTAATGGATTATGCTACATGAAATAATATATAAACTTTTAAATTTATACTCTATCCCAAGCCAAAGTAGTTTTTCTTTTCAAAAAAGGAAAAGAAACAAATCAAATGTTGTTTGACTATGATTCAAACTTAATAAGAACCAAACTCAAGAAAAATCCAACAAAAAAGACCTTTAAGTCTTTTTTGACTGATATAACTTTTATCGTCAAGCTTTGCTGGAAATAACAGCATTCTTAAAATCAATAAAATCATTAAATATTTTTAAAATATGTGGTCCTAGAAAAAGTTTCAACTTTAATAACACAAAAGACATTGAGTTTTTTAACAAATAGCCAAGATATTCAGAGAAGTTCTTACCACTTGGATAAGGAATTCTACTGGAAAACCACCTAATGTTTCAGTGTCAGAGCCAGAAATTTTATTTCTCCAAGGTGACTGTCCTAATAAAGGATCATTATCCTATGGGAATAAAAGGAAATTATTTAACTATTCAAAGGGAGTATCTTACATTTAGATAAAAAGCAAATTGTATTATAATTAATATTATATTAAAAATCCTACAAAAAGGAAAATATTTCCAGGAGTTGAAGCAACTATTTACCTATTTAAAATCTGACAACTCAAAATCATGTGGGCACCTTCTGAAGTTGCTATAATAGATGTGTATTTCATAAGAACATAGTTCACATCTATAACAATCATTTAAATTACTGATGACATTTTAAAAATATTACCGTAATTGGTGACTGGAGAGGAGGAGTATAATGTAACCGTGGTGGAGTCATAAAAAATCGAGAAGGCCGCTGTTTTTGTCCAAAGGCAGCAATTGGCATTGTCTCATGAGGCTCATTACTCTTTGGAAAAAAAAGAGAAAAGTCCACAAAACTTGTAGAGCTCTACCAATAATGTTTAGTCTTATAAACATTATATTTCAGCGTGAGATATACACTAGCTCATATGCCATGATGTATCATAGAATATATTATCTTACAAAGATCAAAGGGCTAGAACTTAAGTCAGAGTATGAAAATACTACTTTGCTACCAAAAGGTCGAACCCACAAAACAGAAGAACTAAAAAAAAAAAGGACCAAAGGATCAAAACAGAGAATCAAAGATTAACATTATTCTGTGGCCACCCTTGGTTGTGTTAAAGACTACCTGAAGATTACTTACTATAATTAAAGTCAACTCTTATCTGGCCGGAGAGGAATATTTGGGTGATCTCATAAAGGAAATTACATTGATGAAACAGAAAAGCAATTTTCTTTTTTTGAAAGGGGAATTTTCCTTGTTTGATAAGGAAACCCTTACGATAAACAGAGAATTTTAGTTTTTAAAAAGTACATATTAGAAAAGGAAGAATCTTCTATTTTTGTACTAAGGAGATAAAGAAATTTTGATCTTTAATTTTAAGTTCATAAACCTTTAAAATCAAGTTTATAACAAAGAAATGAAAAAAAGAGAGGCCAAAAGTGAACAATTTAATTTCCATAATGCTTAGAGGCAAATAATTTTGTTATAAAGAGCTCATTATTCACTTTTTAAAAACTTCATTAGATTGCAGAGTTATATTTGTTCTTAAGATTATTTTAACTTATCAGAAAAGTATATAATTTCCATGACATTGCTAAATCAAGCATGATCATGAAATAATGGTCCAGCGGCTTAATGGATTGTATTAGAAATTCAAAAGAGCTGCGTTCTAGTCTCAGCCTGGTAAGAAACCAGCTCTAGAGCCTTGAATAAATCACTTAATTTATAATTATTTATGTTTCAGTTTCATCATACGAAAAGTGAGTATAATTAACATCTACCCTGCATAATTCTGAGGATAAAATCAGAGAACAAATTTTAAAGTGAAAAGTGTTACTTCATACTTTTAAAATTATTTTGCAAGAAGAGTGTACTTCAACAAAACAGCTGGAATAAAAGTCTTGTATAGCTTATTCTCTAAGATTATACTGTCAGGAGTGATCAGTTCTGTCACACAGAGGTGCTGTGTGGGTAAGGTACAATACAGAAATGCTAGTTTCTGAAAAATGTGGAAGACTTAAGTACAGTTGTGCTCCAGGGGGCCAGCAGGTAGGACCTGAAACCCTTAAGGATCTCTTTCTCTGTGACCCATTGATTCTATCATGAAGAACAATCTCTAAAAATGTTCTACATAACATATTTAGTAGGCATAATATACAAATATATTATGAAATACTTACAAGAACTTCGTAGTCAGGGATGGTATGGGTTCCAAGCCCTGTCCTATCAAAAGTTACTCTATAAGTAGCATTGAGAGTGTCCACAGCATCTATTTGTCCAGTGAACAGACCATCGTGAACACCACGCAACCGTGCTGAGAAAAGAACCAATAAGGCATTATGATGTTGGAAGATACAAAGAATTGTCAAATATAAAATTGCTCAAGCATGTAATTTAAAATGTAGAAAAGTATAGTATTATTGTCTATTATAATTTCAAAAAAAGTACACACTATTTCGGTTTAGAGAAAAAAAAATCTGAAACAAAAAACTATAAATGACGAACCCTATTTTAATAAATGAATGAAATCATATATCTACCAAATTAAAAGGAAAATATTTTTAAATCACTGTTTTAAACCTTGAATTGCAAAAAAAAAAAAAAAAAAGTCAAAAGAACTTTGGCCTTTCTACTCATAAGTGAAACAAAGGTACACAACTGAAAATTTTTTTTAAAAAAAAAACAAAAATGAGATACTACCTCATACCAGTTAGAATGGCTATTATCAACAAGACAAGTAATAACATATGTTGGAGAGGATGTGGGGAAAAAGAAACCCTCATACATTGCTGGTAGGAATGTAAACTGGTACAGCTGCTATGGAAAACAGTATGAAGTTTCCTCAAAAAATTAAGAACATAGCTACCATATGACCCAGCAGTCCCTCTTTTGGGTATCTATACCCCAAAAATTTGAAAACTTTTTTATAAAGCTATATGTATTCCTATGTTCATTGCAGCATTATTCACGGTGACCAAGACATGGAAACAACCAAAATGTCCTTTGACAGATGACTGGATAAAGAAGATGTAGTACATATATATAATGGAATATTGCTCAGCCATAAGATAAGATGAGATACTGCCATTTGCCACAACACAGATGGATCTTTAGAATATCATGCTAAGAAAAACGTCAGATGGAAAAAGTTAAGAACCATATAATTTCACTTATGTGTGAGATATAAAACTGAAAGCAACAAATGAACAAATAAGACAAACAAAAACTCATAGACACAAATAACAGTATGGGGGGAGAGGGGGGTGAGGGGAATTAGAAAAGGGTAAAGGGAGTCAACGATATGGTGACGGAAGGAGACTTGACCTTGAGTGGTGAACACACAATGAAATACACAGGTGGTGACTTACAGAATTGTATACTTGAACCCTATACAATTTTATTAACCAATGTGACCCCATAAGTTTAATTTTTTAAAAACGGAAATAAAAGACAGGGATGCCGTGAAGAATGAATATACCAGGCCTGAGACTGCTATCCTTAGAAAGGCCTGCCTTAGAGTTGGCATCTGGAAACTTGAATTCAGAGTGTTCCCACTGTTCCAATACTAATAAAAGTGGTTTTCTGTGCCAAGGTTGTATGTGAAAAAAATGTCATTTATGTTGTACACCTGCTTCTTTCAAGGAGCCTGGAATTCCAGTATGTGCTATGTAATGGTGCCTGCGTGACCACCCCAATAAAACCTTGGGTACTGAGTATCTAATGAGTTACTTTGATAGACAACACTTCACAAGTGATATTGCAATTTGTTGCTGGAGGAATTAAACAAGTCTTCTTAAGTAGAACTTGTGCCCTACATTCCTTTTTTCTCTGAATCATTCTAGTGAATCAGCAAATCTGGGGCAGTCTGAGGGCCCTTCATGCAAATGAATTCTTATGTCACTATTATTTAAATCCAGTCTGAAATAACATCAGGAAGATCCAAGCAAACATCCCACATGAGTGAAAAATATAAGAACAATAACATTTAAGGCATTGAACTAGGCAAAGTGACACATTTTATATGGATGAAAAAAGTACAATACACAGTATCATTTTAATAGAACACAACTATTCAATGCAAAACTTTTAAAAAATCAATTGGTTAAAAATACATAATTGTAGAAGACTAAAATATTTTCAGTTCCTGACAGATCAATTAAAAGTAAACCAGTATATAGAAGATATAGGTAATAAATAAAGTTGAATAAAATATAAATATAGAAAAGGACTTCTAGTTATGGCAGTGTGAAAGGATCTGTGATTCTTCTCTGCAAAAGACAAGTATAAGCCTGTATAAGACTGTCAAAGACAACCATTTTGGGGGAATAGAAATGGTCCAAAGGCATAAAACATTTAAGAAATGTGTAGTGTTGAAAAACTGCTAGAGCATCAGGTAAGGACAGGGGACGTCAGTGGCCTGTTAAGCATAAGGCTGTTCACACCCCCACCATCACCACCAGCTTGGTTGGTGAGAATGGTTTTCCTAGTGGATGGCTGGTCATGAAAACCAGCAGTGTTGTTGCCAAAGGGGGAAGGCTAGATGTGGACCAGTGGGGTAAAAACCTGTGACTTTGCCAGTTAAAAGTGGTGAAATCGATCAAAAAAGAGCAAGAAAAACCCAAAGCTTTGTAAGCCCAACGTGTAGTCCTGGCTGACGTGAGCGGCTGAACAGCAGAAATTTAACAGGGAGATTCTGGAAAGTAGACATCCTCGAAAGGGCTGAAATAAGCAAGCTCTCCATAAATCCCTGGCTAACTGAGAAACTACGTGAATGGGTAGGGAATACCTAAGAGAGTCTGGTAAAACGCAAAATCTCAGGCTCCCTTCCTCCAGAAAAACGCCCTGATTTATCCAACCATTTCTCAAACCCTTTCAGTACAATTACTAACCCACTTACTCAGCTGTACTATATAAGTTGTAATTTTAATTTATCGAATTATTGAAGATTAACTTAAACTTGAGGTTTTGGTGGTACTTTCCCTCCATGTTATAACTGAAGTGAATACATAGAATCACATTTATAAATTGACAAAATTTATACCCTTACAAAATTTTAAGCAAACTATCTAGTGAATAATTTAGTTTTACTGAGTCATTAGAAATGGACTATTTCTAGACTCAAAGATCACAAGAACAATGGTATTTGTGGACTATTCGAATGAGAGTGGTTAGAAAAAGAAAATAAATGATATGGAAGCAAAAGAATAATTTAAAAAATTTTAAATTTAAATAATATATAGCTATACTCATTCCAGTGAATTTAAAATTTCATCTTGTGGCCGTTTGTATTAGGCATTGCTTTGATCTAGTATACCTTTTTTCCAATTACTTTAAAAAACAGACTTCATAGATGAAGAAACAGTAACCCTCTATAATATATTGCTATAGTTTAAGCTTTCTAAATTTAAAAGCCATATCTCTAAGAGAAGTTATCCTGGTGTAAAATTACAAGTCAAAATATTAACAAGCTTATCTTCACTTACCTGTAACTTTGGTTCCAATAACCAGGGGCAAAGGAATCTCATCTGGGAGATCTTTGAATTGTGTAAGATCCGCCACTTTCCTTTGTTGTAGGAGCCTTATTTTCTGCCGTTTCTGTTTTAATGCTGATCTCTCTTCCTCAAAAAATGCAGAAGAACATCTAGAATAAATTACAAAAATCATATATAACTAGCCTACACAAAAACTTCAAGTCAGACCATCTATCTCATTGTTTGCTCTTCATCTCATTCTTTTGAATCCTGTGTTTAAAAATGAGTTCTTAGAAATCGTTTCCTTTCCAAGTTGCCCTTACATATTTTTAAAAACAAGGCCTTGCAAGACTCAAAGATATGTAAGCAAGTCTAGATTGTTCCTTCCTATAAAGCAGAAAGATTTGTTCACCATCCTTTGACAAAACTGCATCTGGATCTCAAGTCTTCATATAAGGACAAAGTGCAATTGTAATATTCTATTCAGAAGAATATGACATTTTTCCTGTCACCCAGTGAGCATACTACTATAGGAATGAAAAAGATGAGACGTGCCACTGTGTAAACGTTTAATCATTCTTCCTACCTGTAAGTATAAATACTGAATTTACTCTTCTTTTTAGGGTCTATCTTACTTATATTTTCAAATTCTATGATGAACCGAAGATATTTAAACATAGGTTTCATGCCACAAAATATATATCCATAAACCCATCACAATAGTCAAGATAATGGACATATAAAGACATCAATTACCCCCAAAAGTTTCCTTGTGCCTTTCCTACTTTGCATTCCTTCCACTCTTATACCCTCATTTGCCTAGCAATCACTATGTTGCTTTCTGTCATTATCATTTCTATTTTCTAAAATTTTATATAAATGAAATCATCTAGTATGTACTCTTTTGTTGGACTTCTCTCATTCGCATAGTTATTCTAAGATTCATTCGTATTGTAAATATCAGTGGTTCAATTCTTTTCATTGGAGAATAGTATTCTATTCTATAGCTATGTCTCAATTTGATTATCTATTCATCTGCTAGTGGATGTTTGGGTTGTTTCCATTTTGGGGCTAGTACAAATACAACGAAGTTGACATGAACATTTGTGTATATGTTTTTGTATCACGTGCTTTAATTTCTTTGAAATCAATACCTAGGAGTGGAATGGTTGGGTCATACGGTCAGTGTGTTTAACCTTTTAAAAATCAAAGAAGCCTAGTATCACCAAAGAAGGTATACAGATGGCAAATAAGCATATGAAAAGATTCTCTACGTCATATGTCATTAGGGAAATACAGATGAAACAACACACCACTACACACATAATAGCCAAAATCTGAAACACTGACAACACCAAATGCTGGCAAGGATGTGGAGCAATAGGAACTCTCATTCACTGCTGGTGGGAATGCAAAATGGTACAGCCACTTTGGAAGACAGTTTGGTGGTTTCTTACAAAACTAAACATACTCTTACTATATGATCTATTAAGAATACTCCTTGGTATTTACCCAGATGAGTTGAAGACTTATGTCCACACTAAAATCTGCACATGGATGTTTATAGCACTTTTATTCATCATTGCCGAAACTTGGAAGCAACTGAGATGTCCTTCAAAGAGTGAATGGATAAACCATGGTACATCCAGATAATGAAATATTACTCAGTGACAAAAAGAATGTGCTATCAAGCCATGAAAAAACATTGAGTAACCTGAAATATATATTACTAAGTGAAAGAAGCCAATCTGAAAAGGCTACATATGATTTCAATATATGACATTCTGAAAATGCAAAACTATAGAGATAATAAGACCAGCAGTTGCCAGGATTGGGTAGAGGAGGGAGGGATAAATAGGTGGAGCACAGAGGATTTTTAGGGCAGTAACAATATCTGTATGATATTATAATAGTGGACATATGTCATTATACATTAGTCAAAACCCAGAGAATGTACAACACCAGGAGTGAAGCCTAATGTAAAATATGGACTTTGAGGGATTATATGTTGATATAGATTCATCAATTGTCATAACTGTACACCACTGTGATGGTGGATGTTGATAACTGGGCAGGCTATGTATGTGTGGAGGCAGGGGAATATATGAGAAATCCTGTACCTTCCTCTCAATTTTTTTGTGAACTTAAAACTGTTCTACAAAAATTAAGCCCTAAAAAAAAAAACCACCTGCCAAACGGTTTTCAAAAGTGGTTGCACCATTTTATATTCCCATTAGCAGTGTATAAGAGTTCCTGTTACCCCATATTCTCACCAATGCTTAATATGCTTAGTCTTAAAAAATTTTAGATATTTCAGGTGCCATATTTTAATCATTCTTCTATTAATGGACATTAAGTTGTTGCCAATCTTTTCCTACTAAATAACTTTGTACCTATCATTTCACCTATGTACAAGTATTTCTGTGATATAAACTGGTAGAAGTACTAGGTCAAAGTGTATTGAAATTTGTAAATTTGATAGATATTACCAAATCATCCTCCATAGAAATTATACAAATTTAAATTCTCACTAGCAAGAGTGACCATTTCACCACACCACTGCCAACTTAAGTTGAGATACATTAAAAAATGTATCTCGGCACATTTTGATTTTGCATTTCTCATTATGGGTAAGATTGAACTCTTCATATATTTAGATGAGCCATTTCTTATTTCCTACAAACTGTCTCTTTATAATCATTTCTATTATGGGTTATTTTGTCTTTTTCTTGACGATTCATAGGCATTCTTTACACATTAGAGAATTAGCTCTTTGTGATAAAAGTTATGAATATTTCAACTACCTTTCAACTTTGTTTATGGTTTTTTTGGGGGGGAGGCAATGCAAAATGTTTTTTTCCCCCAGTGTTTTGAATATTATTATTTTTTATTACATTTATTGGGGACATTGGTTAATACATTATATAAGTTTCAAGTGTACCATTCTGTCATCTGTATATTGCATTGTGTACATGCTCACCACCCAAAGTCTAATCTGTCACCACGTATTTGGTCCCTATTACCCTCTTCATCCTCCTCCTACCCTTCTTCCCCCCTGGTAACCACCACACTATTGTTTGTGTCTATGAGTTTGTTTTTTGCTTAATGTTCTTATTTTTAATGAAATCGAATTTACTGATATTTTCTTTTTTGGTTCCCAGCTTTAGGGCTCGTTAGACCTTTTCCAATTCAAGATTAAGCGAAACTCTCATGTGGGATCCTTTAGTAGTTTCACTGTTTCATTTTAAAAATATTTAAATCTCTGAACCTTTTCAAATTTTTACTGGTATAAGGTGTGAGGTTTGAAATCAACTTGTTTCTCTAGATTGCTAAACAGTAATCTCAATATCCATTAAACAAATAATTTAACCCCATTCTCCCCTATGCAACCACAGATGCAACCACTGTTACCATGTACTAAATTCCCATAAAATTTAGTGATTCTATCTGGACTTTCTCTCCTTTTTTATTCATCTTATTCATGCACCACGACCATACTGTTTTTATTATGATCACTTTATAATCCATTTTAATATCTGATCAATGTAGTCTCTCTTTACTACTTTGCTTCTTTAGAATTTTCCTGGATTTTCTTGCTTGATTTCTCGTCTTTCAAACGTGAATTTTAGAATTGGTTTATCTAGTTTTAAAAAAAGGCCTACTAATATTTTTATTAAGATTGATTTTAATTTATAGATTAATTTAGGATTTTGAGTCTTATCCAAGATCATGTATGTCTTCACATTTCCTCATCTGTATCCTACACATTTCCTGTTAAGTTCCTTCCTGGTATTTTATCTCTCTTTTTTTTAAAGAATATTTTAAAAGTTTATTGTTATCAATAATTTGTATTATACCTGGACTTCCTCAGAGAAAAGAAAAACTACAAACTTTCATTGAAAATAAAGATTTTTAACTGTTAACTAGCCTTGATGAAGTAAAAGACTATAAGATTAAGCAATGTTATGGTAAGCTAATTGAGGATAAATTAAAAATAGAAATATAATAATGATACTCTTAAACAAACTACAGAATTATAACACATTACTAAAATAAATAGTGGCTAATATCTCATTCTGATGGACAATAATCAGAAATAGTGCAGCTCAATTAGCTTAAACACGTTATATCAAAAAAAACCCCAAAACTTCCTGAAGTAATTACCAAAGGCCATACATTACCAGTATGAAACACACTAACACATCAAATTTTAATTGTTCTTGTAAATGAAGGAAATCTTAAAAACATCATCAGCAAGGTCACCATTAAATACAAGGAATAAAACGAACTATTATCAGTTCAATTAAAATTTATCCTTACATTTCATCACTATCTCCAGAAATCATTAAAACTAAACTCCATTTCTACTTGTTCACGTCATTTTATATTTCTAGGTCTTTCTTGACTATTTCCCATTATTTAAAACCCTGTACATGCTTTTATTAGGCGGATAGACATACTATGAGAATTAACGATCCAATCCTTTAATACATTTCAAGATTCTACTCAAAAGTAATATAAGGTTTTGTGATGTGTTGGAAATCTGGATAACACTGGAAAAGGAAAAGTCATTTCACATGAAAAGTAATTCTCAGAAAGTAATTAGATATTAGATAGAGTCACTTGATTTGTTTTGATATAAAGTAAAATATACACTGTGAGAAGGCTTTTTTTTTCTTTTTTGTGAGAAGGCTCTTGAGGTGATAAAAAGTTTAACAAAAGATAACAATGTATGTACAACCTTATAGCTTCATTAAGTATTTTTTAGTGCATTCTTAAATATTTTTGGAACACAATGGGCTACAATTATATATAACAAAATTATATTCAAAGTTTGTGATGTGAACAAAAATGAGATTGCACAATTAATTATAAGATGTATAAGTATAAAAGGCCCTTACATTAAAGTTGGTTAACAGGATATATTTAACATATAATTCATTATTCTGAAAAGTTATGTGTTGGGACTTGTCCTTTAGAAGCTTAAAAAATTCAGTGTAGTAACAATACTACCAACTTACTGATTTTATTTTAAACAACAACATTGTTTTTACCTCCGTGGTTTTCCCATAAGCCGCCTGATTTTCCCCCATTCTACTCTTGTTAACTTTCTCGTTTTCAAATTAGGAAAAGATTCCTTTAGACATACGCAGAAGTCATTATCACCTTCAAAGAGTGGTCTATAAAATAGAAATGGTATTTTAATGGTTAATATACAATATGTTACTTAAGAGACATAAAATTCAAAACATGCATTATGATTTTCAATACTAAACAAAATGCCAAACTTTCACTTCTACTCAAAACACACAACAGGTACACACATTCAAAGTGCTAAACTAAACTAAATCCTTGGCATTTGTGAAACAATGTGTAAAAGTTACTCAGGCAATATTGTCTGTGCTTGAGGTGTCCAGAAGACACTGATTTTTGTTAAATCTCCGACAGGAGTGTATCCTCTGGGAGGCTATCCTGGCACTGGCATTATATCTGGGGAGGACAGACAATGTTAGCTACAAAATATCTGCCCTAAAGGTAATACCATCACCAAGGAGACCTCTTTGAGATTAAATCAGTTTTGGAAAACTGGAGGATTCTAGAAGGTCATATTAATTCTTAAGAATTCCAGAAGAACTCAGATCACACTACGGTACCCTGAGAACTCTCCTAAATCTATGGAAAATCTGTGGACAAAAATAAAACGATTTCATTCATGAGTTTGGGCAACCAGGAACCAGTCTTAGCAATGAATGATACCTGAATATCTTGGGCTTAAATGTGAATGTTCATGAGATTTGCAAGCATCAGAGTAGGTAATGGTTTGGAGAGTAGGTTTGGAAAGCAGAGAAGGAAAGTAAAGATAAGTAGCCAGCAAAGCAAGCACCAACAACTGGCATGGATTAGAAATCAGAATTTTTCCTCAGTAACTTCTGTTGTTGAATAATCGGATTTAACCCAAATCTCTTAATGTTTTATTTCAATATTTATTTCAATATAACTAAAATGTGTAAATACTATCCTAAAAATCTCATTGAATCAACTGTTTCTCTACTATTATATCAACACTTAAAATTTCAAGATTTATAAAACAAGTCTCGTTCATTGCAAAAATTGGTGCTTTGTTTTAGGGTACCTCCACTCCATAGTCTTTATAAATTATAATACAGAAATTATACTTTCATTTTATTTTTCACAAAAATCTATAACAACTCCTTTCCCAAAAGAAGGAATGGGGAAGAAAACCATGAGAAATGAAAATGGATTAAACCAGAATGAGGAATAGAAAAAGGAATTTAGGAAAAAAATAGGATTAAATTAAACTTAGAGAAAAGACTGTATGTTTGAAAAAGTTTTAAAAACAAATTTTTGGTTCAGGTAATATTTGTGATATGAGCCATGATACATACTTATCTATATTTGAGTAGAACCACTCATATATGCACCATTTATGTGCTTTGGGCAGCTTGAGTAGGTTACGTAACCGAAAACCAATCTTCTGTGAGGCTTTCTTATCTGGTGTTGACATTGTTGCTGTAAACTTCTATACAATAAAAACAGAGATTAACAACAGTTCCATTAAATAAAAATGCACATCTATCACACTGAATATATTTGTAAAAAGGTAAATTGTGGTTAAGTACTCAAAAAGATTCAACAACATTCGACATAGTATTTTTGTTATCATTTAACAAATAAATATTCTAATTAATTCTGACAAAGCCTCCAGTTTCATAACATATTCTGGTAAGGAATGTGAAATATTTACCCCCCACCATGTTTGCACTTCAGTACAATTTCAATTAAGGTATGCAAGAAGAAGATACCTGTTAGAAATATTTTTAGAGTTCTTGGGCCAGAAAAAAACAGTAAGGACTCAGCTACTATTGAGAGAGTAAGAGAAAACATGCAAGCAAGCAATAGGCCCAGAAGGTTTCACCAGAGAATTCTGTATCAAATCGTAACTCCAATGCTATTAAATGTTTCAAATCACTGAGGAAGTAAAAAAGGTTCCCAACAATTTTTATAAAGACAACACAACACAGATAATAAAATCTGCCAAAGTATAATGAAATAAAAGCTCAGAAAACATCACTCATTCCTATGAATTTTTAAAATGCTTGGCAAGATATTCTGTTTATAAATTGCAAGGACTAATATTGTTAAAATGTCCATATTACCCAAAACAATCAATCTAGAGATTCGATGCAATCCCTATTAAAATTCCAGTTGTATTTTTCACAGAGAAACAGAACAAGCAATCCCCAAATTAGTATAGAACCACAAAAGATCCCAAATACCCAAAGCTGGAGGTATCACACCCTCTGATTTCCAACTACATTACAAAACCACAGTAATATCAAAACAGTAGGATATTGGCACAAAAACAGATACATAGATCAAATGAATGGAAGAGAGAGCCCAAATATAAACCCACACATGTGGTCAATTAATTTATGACAAAGGAGCCAAGGATATACAATGGAAAAAGTACAGTCTCTTCAAAAAATGGTTTTGGGAAAACTAGACAGACACATGGAAAAGAATGAAACTGGACCACTATCTTGTACCATGCACAAAAACTAACTCAAAATACATTAAAGATTTGAATGTAAAACCTGAAACCACAAAACTCCCAGAATAAAACATGGGTAGTAAGCTCCTTGACAATGGTCTAGGTGATGATTTTTTGGATTAGACACTGAAAAGCAAAGGTATCAAAAGCAAAAATTAACAAGTAGGACTACATCAAACTAAAAAGCTCTGCACAGCAAAGGAAACGATCAACAAAATGAAAAAGCAACTTACAGAATGGGAGAAAACATTTCTAAGTCATATTATCTGAAAAGGAATTAATATCCAACATAGATAAAGAACTTATACAACAACAGGAAAAAACAATTTGATTAAAAAATGAGCACAGTATCTGAAGACATGGAATCCCTTAATAGCAATCCTACTGAATTAGAATGGGAAAACAGCTCTTAATAAATGTAAAAATATGCTGTATGTTAATGCTTTCTGAATTTGAATCAATCCAAAACCTCTTAAAATTATACATTCTATGGATATTATTAAAAAGACAAGAAACAAGAAGTGCTGGTGAGGATGTGAAGAAAAGGGGAACCCTTGTGCACTGCTGACGGGAATGTAAATTGGTGCAGCCACTGTGGAAAACAGTAAGAGTTTCTCAAAAAATTAAAAATAGGACTACCATATGATCCGGCAATTCCACTTCTGGGTATTTATCTGAAAGAAACAAAATCATATCTCGAAAAGATATCTGTACTCCCATGTTCACTGAAGCATTATTTCAATAGCCAAGACATGGAAGCAACCTAAGTCTCTATCAATGGATGAAAGAATAAAAGAAGTGTGGTGTATATATATATACAATGGTCTATTATTTAACCATAAAAAAAGAATGAAATCTTGGCTATTTGCAACAACACGAATAAACCTTGAGGGTATTATGCTAAGTGAAGTAAATCAGACAGAGAAAGACAAACACTATTATGATCTCACTAATATGTGTAATCTAAAATTAAAAAAAAAAAACAAAAAACCCAAAACCAAACTCATAGATACAGAGAACATATTGGTGGTTGCTATAGGCAGGACGTGGGGGATGGGCAAAATGGGTCAAAATGTAGAAAATTCCACTTACAAAATAAATAAGTCATGGAGATGTAATATACAGAATGGTTACAATAGTTAATAATACTGTATTGCATATTTAAAAGTTATTAAGAGAGATTTTAAAAGTTTTTGTTATAAGAAAAAATTTTTGTAACTGTGCTGACAGATGTTACCTAGCCTTACTGTAGTGATCATTTTGGAATATATACCAATATGAAATTAGTACATTGTATACCTGAAAGCAATACAAAATATCTCAATTGAAAAAAAGCTTTTTCTAAAAAAGAATGTTACCAGATAAATACCATAAGAACATCAAAAGAACACAACATAATCAAATAGAATTTATGTCAAAAATGCAAGGATGGTCCAGTATTAAAAAACTGTTGATGTAACTCACCATTATCAATAAATCAAAGCAATAAAAATCATATGATCACCTTCACTGATGCTAAAGACATCTGATAAAATTCAATATGCATTAAAACAACTCTTAATGCAATAGAAATAGAGAGAACAACTGAAAAAACACAAATGCCAAAAGTTAAATGATATGGCTAAAGTAATACCTGGAGGAAAGTTTAATTTATAGGACAAATGCCTATATTAGAAAAGAAGAAAGATCACAAATAACCTATCCTTCCATTTTAAGATACTAGGCAAAAAAGGCAAAGAAAACTCAAAGCAAGCAGAAGGAAAAAAATAAAGTTTAGAGCAGAAATAAATGAAATAGAAAACAGAAAAACAACAGAGAAAAATCAATGGAATCAAAAGTTCTTTGAAAAGGACAACAAAATTGACAAATCTTTAGTTAGAACATAAAAATCAATGAGGGATACTTTCTTAATCTATAGAACACATTTCTCAAAAAATTAAAAATAGGACTACCATATGATCCGGCAATTCCACTTCTGGGTATTTATCTGAAAGAAACAAAATCATATCTCGAACCCAAAAGTCAGCATTGTACTCAATGTTAAAGTATTAAAAACATTCTCATTAAAGTGATAAATATGACAAAGATGTTGACTATCACCTCTAATTTTTTAACGTTGTTTTGATGGTTTTAGCCAATTAGATAAGAGGAATAAAACTGCAAGAAGAAAAAACTATCATTGTTTGCAGGTGTTATGACTGCCCCAGAAAACTCAAGAAAGTCGACTATAACCATTACAAATAATAAGATAATTTAAAATGGTGAATACAAAGCTGATATACAAAAATCAGTATCTTAAAAAAACCACTTTTTTCTATATGTTAATGAGAACTGGTTAAACAATAAAACAGAAGAAATATCCTGTTTATGACAGCAAAAATGACAAGAACAAAGTATTAAATACCTAGGAATACACTTAAGAAATGTGCGAGATTGACATGGAAAAAATTTGCAAGAACACTTAGGAAAATCTAAAAAAAGAACAGTTAATAATGTCTTATCAGACATTAACACACGATATAACACCACAGTAAAACAATTTGACACTAGTACAACAGAGACATAGAGGATACAAAGAGACAGAAAATCTAGAAATAATCCCAAATATATACAGGATATTAGTTTGTGATGTAGGCAGCATTGTAAATCAATGTATAAATGATGGATTACTCAATAAATGTTACCAGAACAAACTAGTAGTCCTCTGGAAAAAAATTAGGTTGCAGTCTTACCTCATTCCTTACTACAAAATAAATTCAGATGGATTAAAATTTTAAACATCAAAAAAGCAAAAGAAGAAATATGACAAAATTCTCAAACTATAAATTTTAGATTAGGGATGGTCTTTCTGAGCATAAACTCAAGAACTCATAAAGAGAAAAGATAGTTCTATTTGAGTCTTAAAACTTTTTTCAATCCTGCATGGTGAAAAATGTAGAAACAAAGTCAGAAGACAAAGTACAAACTCTGAAAAAAAGTACAACCAATATAAACAGCCAAAGGCTAATAGTCTTAATACATACAAAATTCTTACAAGCTAATAAGAAAATAACCACAATCTAATGGAAAATGGGAAAAATACATAACAGTTTAGAGGAAAGGAAAAAAATAGTTTTTAAACAACATCACTCACAGATGAAATGTCGACTAAACAAGGGAGATGCTATTATTAGATTAGAAAAATTTGGATGTTTGATTATATACTGAGCTGGCAAGCACTTGAAAAAATAGGCACTATGATACATTGTTGGTAGAAAGTATAAACCAGTATAATATCCTTGGAGAATAATTTGGCAACACTTAAAAATTTTCAAATGTGCATATCCTATGACTCAGCAATTCCACATTTTAGGCATGCCTGGGATTCATTACAGCATTGTAATAGTAAAAACTTGGAAACCACTTAAATGCCCATAAATAAGAGAATTTGTAAATAAATTATGGTATCATAAATTTGAATACTATATAACAGTAAAAAAAATGAAATATTGAAGCCAGAATTTTCTTCTTTCTTCTCTTCCACCTCTCCCCTCCCCTTCCTTTTCAACCAGTTAGCCAGCTGACTAAATCGATCAGCATGGCCAGGTCTCAAAAACAGACTTTTCAGTGAAAAAAATAAATTACAGAATGATGTATGCTACAATGTCATGAAAATGATTCTATAAATGTAATTTTTAAATTACATATATTAAACAATATCAAATATTTTCTATAAATATATAGTCTTAGAAGTGTTAAAAAGGTCAAAAAGAATCATCAAGCTAATCACAGTGGTTACCAGTGGATAAGGGAAGTAGCTATGGAGGGTAGGTATAGGTCAAATTAACTTTTTTTTATTATAAACTTTTTACTTTGGAAAAATTGTAGATTTATAGAAAAGTTGTAAAGATAGTAACAAGTTCTCATACGTCCTTCACTTAGCTTTCCCTAATGTTAACATCTCATATAACCATGGTTTATCAAACCCAAGAAATTAACATTAGTATAATACTGTAAACTGCAAACTTTATTTGGATTTCTCCAGTTTTACCACTAATGCCCTTTTTCTGTACCAGAATTCAGGTCAAGATAACCACATTGTACTTAAAAAATTAACTTTTTCATGTAAAAAAATTTTTTGTTTACTGGGAGTTGTTAAGCATAAACACAAACTATTATAAAATATTATCAGAAAAGGTGCTATTTTTCTTTCCAATGAGTTATTTGCCAGATTTTTTAATGAGGTATTTGTAGCTCACTGGATATAAAACTGTATTAAAGATCCCTTGTTGAGCGTGAGGAAATACATTCAAATTGTTATTGGAAATATAAATTATTTCAACTTTTATGAATAGACTTTTGGTAGTATATTCCAAAGTTTAAATTTTATTATTGTAGCAATTACACATCTAAGGGTTTATTCATACCATGGAAAATGGAAAGTGATTGCTACTGGGTACAGGGTTTCTTTTGGAGTGATGAAAACATTCTAAAATTGGTTGTGGTAATAGTTGCTCAACTGTGCATATATTAAAACCACTGAATTGGGCACTTTAAATAGGTGAATGGTATGACATGTGAATTATTATCTCAATAAAGCTGTTAAAACAAACAAAAAAAAGCCGGGCTCTGGAGAAAGGATGCCTGCCATTTTAGTACCAGCCTTCACTTCCTAGCAAGACATTTCTCTGTGTCTGTTTTCTCATCTGAAAAATGGGAAATAACATAGTAGTAACCTAGGTCATCGGCATTGCCGAAGAGTAAATCAAAGCAATATGTATGAAGTGCTTAGAACAGGATGTACTATATATTAAGAACTCAATGGAAGTTGATTTTTGCTAATTTTTCAGCTCTAGACTGTGTGGTTTAAAGAAACACACAGAACACAAGAGATTTAAGGGACGTGACTAGGACAGTAAGGGAACAAGCTATGCCATGGTAAATAAATATTGAAAGAACTAGGCATGTTAAGTCAAGAAAAGAGAAAACTCAGAAGTCATCTCATATTATGTTTGTCTTATGTTTGCTCTGTGTTGCTCAGAAGTAGAAAGGACTTTGTAAAATAGTCCTAGAAAGAATGAGGTACCTAGGGAGGAAGGCAGTGGGTAGAGCTGGGGCAGGATGGTTTTATAGTCATAAAGACCAGGGTTTTCTGTATGCTTGAAAATTTTCTGTATGCTTGAAAAAAAAATTTAAAAAAATCCACATTTGAAAATTTAAAAAATCTAAACAGTCATTCAAATTATCCTAATAACACAGCTCTTCTAAAGTCAATGCAAGAAATAGTTATTTAACTATTTCTGATATTCATTCAACTCTGTATGCAACACCTACCAAGTTAAGCAATGCACGTTATTATTAGTTTCCATTTTTTAAAATTGAATTTTAGATCCTTATGTACATTTGTCCTTGATGTTAAAAAAAAGGTCAAAATACCTTTTTGTTCATTTTATAGAACATGAACATATTTTACTATTTGAAATTATCATAAAGATATGTCAGAGCTTTTTGGGTTTAAAACAAATTTTTCTGGTAGGGTATATTGCTGGTCATAACTTTATTTGGTGCCTAATCCTTCCTTGGTTGAGAAAATCCCCTCTACTATGGCCCATTCTACTAGAAAATCTCATAACATTTTTGAAAAAAATGAAAGGGAAGTAGGGAATAACTATCAAAAATTTGATAAGAAGAATTACATTATTCTTAAAGTTAATATTTCTTTATCTAATTTTCATTCATTCCTTTGATTCTTACATGTCCACTATGACTTTAAAAAGATGCCAAAAATGAAAAAGGAGATATGATTTCATGCTACATATTTTCCTCTTCTGGATAAAGGAGTCTTCAACATCCTTCCCTCAGTGATAAAGGAGAGTTCTCCTCTTAGTCCCATTTAAACTCCAAACTCATTCCACATTGCCCAGTTCATTTTCATAATGTCTGCTATATCCATGCTTAAAAGAAAAGTGTGCATTTGTAAGGCTGAGGACTGGCTTTCTACTTTGATTTAAAGTTCATCAATAAAGTCTACGGCCATGCCACCCTGAACGTGCCCGATCTCGTCTGATCGGAAGCTAAGCAGGACTGGGCCTGGTGAGTACTTGGATGGGAGACCACCTAGGAATCCAGGTGCTGTAGGCATTAAAAAAATAAAATAATAAAATAAAATCCATTGATAAAATAATGGCCTTTTCTAGGTATGTAAAATAGGAGCTGAACTGGAGCACCGATTTAAAGAACTTGTTATTCGAAATGTAACAGAATAAATATAAACTGTATTACTCTGAGCAATTGCTCACTTTCTATCACATAAAAACAAAATTTCAGCCCACACATACCTGTGGAACCATTGCAACCCTCTGGTTTCTTTTAGGTGACCTTGTATTTATTTGTCTGTCATCTTCATCAGAAAAGAGTCGACTTCGTTTTGAATTTCTGAAAGGCTATGACAGAAATTTTTTATTTAATGAAAAGGCTGAACACTTCCCATCTTTGTTCCAAAATATAATTCTATACTTGGAATAATCCAGCTAACTCTGGATTATCAGAAGTATAGAAGGATGAAGTATGGGTAATACAAAGTACATAAAGTCAAATATAAATAATCGTATATTTAGAAAGTAGTAAGATACATATTTATGCAAACTGTTTACAAACAAAACACCTAGCTGATGATTAAACTAGAATCCAGGTCTCCTTAGTACACTGGCAGCCTGTAATGGTGAAGATAGGAAAATAAGTTCTGGAAATTCCAGTTCTCATTATGTTAATGTTTGCATTAGTACCAACTGGGTGTATCTCATGATGCATCTGTTGCATAGGGCTGGGCTGGGACAAAGTTACTAAATTACTGTAGATGGTAAATCTAAATGTATATAATATTACACTATATCTGCTCTCGAAAATTAAGTGAATGTACATTTGTAAATAAAAATACGAGATACCTTTAACAGATACTTGATAAATATGTATAGAACTAAAGAATTTTTAAGTACCCAAAAAACTTCATACATTTAACAGTCTCTAACATGAAAATTTTTACAGTCCATCCTAGATTCAGAGGCTTCCTTCATAGAGGACAGAAATAATATCCTAATAGTACCCACATCCTTTCTCAAGTCCTTTCTCCATCATTCAAGACAGAGCTTCATGCCTAGTTGGAAGGGAGGCAGGTGCAGAGGGAGGGCTAACCACATACGGGCAGCATCCAGTTGGTTCAAGGCTATGGATCTCTGAAGTTAAACACACTGAGAGTCTCAACATTCCATAGCCCTGACAGGAAGTCCCTTCCCCTGACAGAGGAGGAAGGGAATGATGGTGATAGAACAGATACAGTGTGAAAAGTCCTGTGCTTGCATTATGGCCAGCTGTCCAGACCACTGCTGTTTATCCCAGGTCCAGGTTTGTTTCATGACTGAACCCTAAAACCTCCTAGCTACCTGGCTGGGCAGGGGAGGAGCAGAGGCCCCCTAAATCATTGGTTATGCTAACTATAAGCTTATCTCTACTTTTCAACCCTAAATGTACTTACACTTGACCTACAAAAGATTTTAATACCTTATCACACAAGATCTTTCAACATCTTACCATTTATTTATATATCTTTTTGTAAAGAATAAGAGCTATGTAAAATTTTTTACATTCTAAAAAAATATGATTTGGTGGTCACTTCAGCAGCACATATACTAAAAAAATATGATTTGGGGTTGTTGGAGTTTTTTGTCTTTGCCTATTTAAAGAAACTACAATTACTTAACAAATGCTTAATGATGACCAGATTATCCTAGGCTACAAATTATTTATCTAAATATGATCAAATACTGCTCAATGACACATAAAGACTCAAATGTTTGGAGTTGGGGAAAAACCCTGGAAATTTTTTACTGTCCTGTAAGAATTTGCACATGACAATACAGACAATTTAGCTATCATATTCTAAAGTGTAAGAAAAACTAATTCCTTACCATTTCCACAGCAGAGCCTGTATTCCTGCCTTTCCAAACAGGTGTTTTTTGTAAAGAACTGAACTTTTCATTCCATGTGTTAGATAAGCTTCCCTCTGCAATAAATAATTATTACTAATAAGATTTAAGTTGAGGTCAAAGGATGTCATACTGTGAACACTGCTTTTAATAACAGCAATATCTGAAATATTTACCAATATGAAAAAAATACATTGACCATAATTTTTTCAAACTCTTTAAATAATTTGACAAAGCAATGCATCTTGAAAGTATTAAATTTTCTTATTAAAACATGCATGGCTTCTTTCTTTATTTTTGGTTTTTAATAATTCCTCTATTCTAATTTGCCAAGAATTACCCCGTAAGTATAATCTGATTGAAAGAAGGGCAATGGAAAAAGCTCCTTCTAATCTTGTATTTAGAGCATATTTCTAAATGTTTTCTGCTTCAATATATGAAACTCCTGATATCTAAAAATGAAATGTGTCGCATTTCGGTTTTCCTTAATTCAAAGAAATATCTTCAGAGTTGTATGCAATAGGAAAGATTCAATCAATTAGAGATATTACGAAAATAAAGGGTGAGTTCAATTTTTATAAAAAGGATGTGTTTATATAGCATGAGACATAGAAAACTGGGATGAATATATCCAACATAGTTATTTTTGTTTCCTTTCAGTTGCTTATCAGCATTTTGTAATTTTTTTCTATAGAAAATTTATATCACCTATATATATTTTTTAAAATAGAAAAATGATTCTAATATTGGGGAAAAAAACAACAAAATTTTTCAGATGTATATTTTAATACTTACAAAAGAAAAGAGGTGGGATGGGGTTTATCTCGGTAGGTAAAGAAATTAGGATAACTCTGGAAGATAAGTGTTCTCGAGCCAGAAGAATTTAATTTGGTAAATCACCAATCCAAAGCACAGCACAGTAGTTTTAAAAACTAGAAGTACTAATGAACACTTGAGAATATCTAGCTTCATTCCAAATTTACTTACCCAGTAGAATCTTGCTCAAGAGGTAAAATTTCAAAATATATTATATTAAGAGGGTTGGTCTAATGTACTTATAGAAAGAAATAACAAGACCAAAGAACATGTCTAACTTTTTTCTTAGAAAAAGAAAATTACTATCATTCTTTTATTTTAAAAGACTTGCATTATTATTTAAAAAGCAGGATTCATAAAAAATAAACTATTATGCAAAAATACAGCTTAGCACAATTGTTTAATAAATGCTTTAAATCTACTAAGATCTGTGTGGAATATTATAGTTAGAAAGTTCTTTAATCAGTAATTCTGGGGAGAAATTTTCTTAATAATTTCTAATAGCCAAGGACCAATTCTCTTGTAATGGCATATGAATTTAAAATTATCATTAGTAAAAATCAATAATGAATTATAACGTAGAAAAAAAAAAGAAACACTATATCCAAATTACTTTCATGAATTAAATTTCTAGTTTATGTCATACCTAAATGATCATGCTATGATTCTTACCTTTTAAACTGACAAGGGCTTTTGCTGAAGAGCCTGCAATTAAAACAAATAATATTACTGGATAATCAAAGTGAAAGAAAAAAAGCTTGGTTTAGGGGTAGAAGTGATCCATTTAGTTTTAGCAATTTTGAGTTTGAAATGGCGGTGGGATGTGCAATTAGAAATAACTAGTAGACAATTCAAGCTATAGACCAGAACTCAGATAAGGTAAAGAACTGGAGAAAGACATTTGGGAGTCTTATTGAAGTTGTGAGAACTGGAGACATTTCCAAAAGAAAAAAATGTAGAGAAGAAAGAAGAGCAGGGAAAGAATTTTGGATCCTCATCCAGAAGTACGCTGGTGCTGGAGACGGAAAAGAGAAAGGGAACTGAAATTTACGGAGGCGAAGATCAGAAGTGGAAATAGAGTGAAGACAACAGAAAATGGAAATGATTCAGGGACTGTCAGAGCAGTCAGTAAGTTCCTAGGAGGTACAGAAGGCAGGTATATACAACACTTAACATCAAGCTGCAAACGGGAGTTCAGAACAGCCAAGAGGGGCTCGCAGAAAGGTAGAGGGGTTCACTGACTAAAACAAACTTTAGTGTATATTAGAATAACCAGGAAGCTCCTCATACACACAGAATCTATACAATTAATAAAGGTCCTCAGGGGATTTTGTTGCAGGTAACCCTCAGGCTCACTTTGAGAAACACTAGGCTACTAGTATGAATAAAGGAAAGGGGTCCATAGGTAAGGGGAAGTAGCAAGATCGATAGAAAAAGACATTTTTATAAAAAAGGGTGAGCACTAAATTGAAAATCTCTGAATTGTATATGTACATTGTAAGGAAGACCAAGTCATTTGAAAAATAATAAGGGAAGATCTCTCTCACATGTGGCATCTGGAAAAAAAAAAAAACCAAACAACTTAGACAGATAGAGAACAGACTGGTGGTTGCCAGAGGTGGGGGAGGGAGAAACAGGTGAAAAGGTACAAACTTCTAGTTATAAGACAAATATGTCCAGGAGACGTTCCTGACTATTGTTAACAATAACGTATTAAACATCTAAAAGTTGCTAAAACAGTAGATCTTAAAAAGTTCTCATCGCAAGAAAAAAATTGTGGTTATGTGTGATGGGTGTTAGCTAGATTTATTGTGGTAATAATTTTGCAGTATGTATATATATATCAAATCATTATGTTATACACCTGAAACTAATACAATGTTATATGTCAATTATATCTCGACTTAAAAAAAAAATTAACATTAAAAAAAAACTCTTTCTATGTTCCAAAGTAGAAATTGTTCATAGAATTAAAGATGGGCAAATTTCCCTCTTTAAAATTTAAAAAACTGTTTAGAACACTTTTTCTTTTACTACAGTCAAATATTATTTATCATTCCTCATTTTCAAATTTGTTTTATTTCATAACCCGTTACTTCTCACCTCAGTTGCTGTGACATCAATTTATGTTTGAATTTAATCTAAGAGCAGGCAAAAGTGAAGTTATGTGAAAGGCTGGCCGGTTACTTGCATCGAGAAAAAGACAAATTTTTAAATGGCATGTTCTAAATGTATGTAAACATCTTTAAGGAGCCAGTCCATTATGACATCACACAATACATAAAAATCAATAAACAAAGGATGACCTCAGGGGATAAAGAAGAACATGAACTTAATACAAAAATCAGTGAAGATAAATTCTCCTTGGTGTTTAATAAAAGCAGCAATGATTTACAACTCATATAAATGGAGAACAAACTTTAAATGAGAAGTAACAGATAAAGTATTGCGATTCTGGCTATGAAACATTTTTACACATCTCAGATACTTAAACCTCAATTGATTTTTCTGCCATAGGGCAGTATGAGCGGCTTATGGAATAGACAACCCATCAACATCAAAGCCGCTCTTGCTTCACTCTATCCTCTTGCCTAGATGTGGAGAATGGTTAAGAGGACACCTTAAGAGCTTCTGTATTGTAAGTGAAGTTTAGTGACCATAGGCAGTAAATTTGTGGGGAGAGAAGTCAAGGAGAGATGCTGTAAAGTCTTGCTAAAAAACTTCGAACAATGCAAACAATTGTGAAACAGCAGTAGTAGACTGGCACATGTCTATGCAGCTACCATGAGAAGTATGGTTCGTTTGAGGAAAAGCAGTAACCATTTATTCATTCAGTGAGTATGCATAAAGTGCTAACTGCATCCCAGTCCCTGCTCTACGCACTGGGGATAGGTCGGTAGCAAAACAGCCAATGTTCCTGCTCTCTTGGAATGACATTCTACTGAAGGGGGAGAGACAAACACACACATCAAGTGATGATAAGCACTACCTGAAGAAACTAATGCAGGATAATAAGGAGAGGGAATGTGGGTAGGGTTGGTGAAGGGAAGACTATTTTTCTGTAAGGTGTTCATGATCAGCTTTACGAAAGGTGATACCTGAGCAGAGATCTGAAGATAGAGGTGTGAGCTGCAGATTAAGACTAGCTGTGTTTGAATCTTGGTTGGTTCTGCCATGTTTCTGCTGTGTTATCTTAAGCAAATTACTTAATTTCTCTGTGCTGCTCAAAACGGGGGTAAAATGAGTTAATTTATGTAAAAGTGCTTAAAGAACAATGCACATAGCACGTGGCTAATTTTCATATTGTGCTGTCAGCATTATGTTGATCAATTAAAAAAACTATTAAATTAAGAACATGGATTTTACAGGCATGTGAATTTGATTAAGTTAGAATCCTGTTCTAACCGGGTATGTTCATTCATTCCTTCAACAAATATTCACTAAGTGCCTGACATAGCGCTATTCTAGGGGCTGTGTTACCTGATGGAAAAGCAAAGCAAAGTCTCTGCTCTCAGGGAGCTTGCACTCTAGTGGGGGGAGACCACAATAAGCAAGAGCATAAAATGATAACTATACTCCTGGCAGTTGTTATAAAGGAAATAAACAAGGTGATCTCAGTGAGGGTTACCTTACACAGGGAAGTTAGGAAAGGCTTCTCTTAATGAAGTAACATTTGAAAGGAACTAGCCAAGAGAGAGCAGGAGATCAAAGCAATGAGTCTGGACAGAAAAAACGATGGGTAAAAAAGTCCTGAGGTAGAAAGGTTAGCATAGCCAAGGAATAGGATGGCGGGGAGGGGGAGCGCGTGAAAGGGCACTGTGCTTGGGGAGCAGCTAGCAAGAGATGGGAGGTATGAAAAAGGTCAGAGAAGCCAGGTGTTATACATGGCACTGGAATGCAGGCATGAAGAAAACAGAAACAGTACCTTCCACAGTGCATCTTCTAACCAAAGCTAACCAAACACACTAACAAAAGCAAAGCTGCAACTGTGACAGCTGCCAATAAGAAGTTACATAGTGGCATGAAAAGATTTAATAAGAAGTAATCTTTGTCAGGGAGGACAGAAAATAGCTCTCTGAAGAAGCTTAAAATTGGATCTAAAGGATAAGCAGAGAGTGAGGGCCAGGAAGAACATTCCAGGTAGACAGAAGAGCAGGTGCAAAGGCCCTGCAGAAAAAAAAAAAAAAAGCCTGGTGAGTGTAAGGAATGAAAAAGGTCCAATTTAGCACCTAAGGGACAGAATAAGAGGAAGTGGTATAAAATGAAGCTGGGGAGGGGGGGAGTGGCCAGACAATGAAGGGTCTTCCAGCTGCTAAAGCATTTTAAACAGCAGGATGACATATATACATTTAGAAAAGATCTCTCTAGCTGCGTGGAGGTGGGGGTGGGGGTGGGGTAGGTCAGTGGATTGAGAGGCTGAAGTAATTAGTGCAAGGTAGAGGTGCTACCAGCTTGGACTAGGGTGGTGGTGAGAAGTAGGTAGAATTTTTTTTAAAGGTAAAAGTTACAAGACTTAGAGACTAAGGCTTAAATATGGAAAGCAAAATAAAAAGGGAGAACTCCCAAAGATAACCTCTAGGTTTCAGCTGAATGCACAGTGAAGCCATTCATTAAGACGGGAACCACTGAAGTATCTCTGTCCTGGGGTGGAATTATTAGGTAGATCTTGAACCGGTGAAGTTTGAGGGGCCTCAGGCATCTAAGAGGAGATGTGAAATAGGCGAGAGATATCAAGAACAGGAGCTCAGAGGAAAGATCTGGGCTGAAGATAGCCTCAGTTTCCTCATACACAAAAATCAAACTAATAAGAGTACTTACCTCTATTGAAATGAGGATTAAATTAGCAAATGTATATAGTATGTTTCATACAGCAGCTGGTTTATACTAAGACTCAATAAATGGTAGCTTTTATTCTGGATAATGTTATACTGGCTATTGTCTAATTTATTAGCTAGCCACCTTGGCTAAAACTGGCAAAAAAAAACATACTGCTATTTCTAGTATCAAAGTGAAATCACTTTCCCTTTTCAAGGCTCTGCTCCAGTTTCATTAACAATGCCTCTGATTCTACATTCAGTTCCATATAAATCAAGTATTTATGTATATCCGATCTGTGGCACTTTGTCACAAACCAGGGAAGGCAATCTCTGCTTTTAACAAGCTGTGATCTAGCTAAACAAGACATATACCACACAAACACACATGCAGGGCCCCAAACACCGCAATGTACCAGAGATGTCACAAATATAAATGTTAGTTTGAGAGTGGAGCTGGAATCTGAATCCTAGTATGGCTCTCAAGTCCACAAAGATGCATAGTAAGTATTCGATAAATGTTTAATAATGATGAGCAAATGTTCCGAATGACAGCTGTAAGAAAGCCACTTAAAACACCTCTCATTTCAACAGAATGACTACAGTAACCAAAATAACAGCTCTGGTGGTTGTGACTCCTAAGAAGTAATAAAACATCTTTATGATAAAGGTAGTAAGGATTTTCAGATGGCAAGCACACTGTGCTTAGTAGGCCCACCCTTATTTGGGAGCATCCTAAACCATAATCAACTATATTCTCCAAATGAAAAACAGTAAAATTCCCAGGTAGTCTGCAGTGTGCCCTGTCCAATATAGTAGCCAACAGCTACATGTAACTACTTAAGTTTAAATGAATGAAAATTAAATAAAATTGAAATTCAGTTCCTCAGTCACCATAGCCACAACTGAAGAGTTCCACAGCCACATGTGGCTACTGGCTTCCGTATTGGATGTGGCAAAATAGAACATTTCCATCACTGAGAAAGTTCTATTGGAACTTAGCACTAGTCTAGAGCAAATTTAAACTGCAAACTCTTTTAATAGAACTTTTCACCAGTCTGGCAACCTGAACTTTTATTTTAATTTTATAACACATTAAGAGTATATGACCCCAGAAAGAAAACAGAATTGGCTATCATCTTGAAAACTATTTGCCCCTTGCAAATTTCATCACTGATAGATTTAACAGTGACTGACCCTTCTGTTTCTTTTATATTAAAACTCTCGGAAGTATTATAAACACATAAACTGAATGAAGTGAGTGTGGATCCAGAACCCCTCTGTAACTAACTAAAACATTTACCTTTTAATATATTTTATACAATATTGTAAATGGCGGTATTAAGTTCTATAGTGCTTAAACTACGGACTCAGTGCTTTTACTCGCTCAACACAAGTGAGCACACATGTCTGAGATGGCAGGGTGCGTCAACACGGTTGAGGGAAGCGGTGCACTGGGGTGAGAGTCAGCAAGAGCACTGTATGTGCATGCTGTGACCGTCACATCCATGGATGAAGGCACCCCGTGATTCTGAAGGCGCATTCGCACCGAAGGACGTTGGTGGGATAGGGGCCACCTGAACACTTGCGTACCCAGTCTGGATTATCTCTGGCAAGGTCCACAGCCACCTGTGGTCCCATGGGAAGGGGCCAGCCCTCTGACACGGAAACACTTCCAGGGGTGGACACACGGGGAGGGGGGGGGTGACAGTGAAGATCACAAGTGCCTGTAGAGGCAGAAACTGTGACAGGACAAGATCAGAGGCTGGGCCAGACCGGGGCTGTGACCACCCCTGCCCCAGCCCGAGCCCTCC
>NW_006436814.1:4098806-4099154 GCF_000325575.1 Pteropus alecto | reverse complement strand
CCGGGGAGGCGGCCCCTCTGGGCCCCGCGCGCGGGGAAAGAAGCCCTTGGCGACGGGTCGCGTTGCCCGAGGGGGCTATGCTCGAAGTCGATTTTTCACGGCGCCCCAAACCCACGTTTCTGCGGCGTCGCCATCCTCTTCCCTTCTTCGGAAAGCCCAGGGAGGGAGCGGGGAGGGCGGCTCAGGCCGCAGCCCCCACCGCGTGTACGTCCAGGACTCGGGGTTCCGGTCGAGGTCGCCCTCCTGCCCAGGGTCGGAACCGGCGCTGCGTGCAGCCTGGAAGAGAGACCTTGAGAGGTCACGAAGTTAGTCATTTAGGTCGGCAGCTCAAGAACTGTTCTGCTCCGC
>NW_006436814.1:4094456-4098796 GCF_000325575.1 Pteropus alecto | reverse complement strand
TGGGCACTAGACCGTGTAGTGAGCTGGGAGATAATTACAAAACCAGTAACAGGAGGTTTGGTGAAGATGTAGTCAAAAATCAGCAGTGACATCATAAGATGATAAAGTACCCCGATCAAAATATGGTGAGCACACTGAGAATTCATCCCGGTTTCAAAGAAGCCGGGCCCCGTTCCTGTCTGTAGCCCTGTCCAGTAAGAAACCACTGTTGCTTTGCAACAATTCGTTAAACCAATGTTACTGAGCTCCAGTCCTTTAATGAGCTTCAGGAATTTATGGAGTTTGAGGGGGATTGGATGGTTACGCAATGAAAATACAACATGGGAGGATTCCAAGAACTAAAAAGTTGAAAGATGGTAGACTGAGACGGGGACAGAGCAGTAGCCAGAGGCCAGCACAGGCTAAGGAGCTGAACTTGCTAAGAGCCCTGGAGCAGTGGAGACTTCCGGTTTTAAATAATGGGGGGTGGCACGTTTCCATTTGTGTTGTAGAACGGAAAATGTGCGAAATGGATTGGCCTGAGACAAGATGAGAGTCCCAGAAAACAGTCTGGAGGAAGTTGCTGGGGCAAGCAGGCCAGGGTAAGGAGGGAGATGTCTACATTAGCTACCCCAGCTGTTCAGAGTATGGACTCTGGAGCCTGGTTGGCTTGGTTGAGATTCTGGTTGCTAGTTGTATAACCTCAGGCAAGTTTGTTTCTTAACTTCATTCTCTGTGCCTCAGTTTCTCATGTGTAAAATGCAGATCATAGGGTGTGTTTTGAGGATTAAATGAGTTGATGGATGTAAAAACCTTATAATAGTTTCTAGGACACGTTTTTGGCTCAAATGATAGCTATTGTTACCACCACTTGGGAATGAGAAATACCATTGGTGATGCTAACTTTGTGCCTTGGATACCTGGGTGTTGGCACTTGCTGAGGTAAGAGGCAGAGCGGGATGTGAGCAGAGAATGTTTTAAAAATCAGTTATACAAAGTAATCCTTTCAGAGCTAACTTAACCCCTGCTGTGCCTTCTGAACTCATTCTGATCTACCTTTTAAGAAGATGAAAACAACTCATCTCTGTTGTGAGCATGGGGGGTAGCACACTCTCAATTTAGATTGAAGAAAAGGGCAGCCCTCTGAAAATTAAAGAATAGAAACAAACAAGGTACGTTAGCGGGGTAAGAAGTTACAAAGTTTTATGAATGTAACCCATGGTCAAAGTATCATTAGACCAAGGCAAACAGGTTTTTTCCTAAGGAAGTTTTCATACACTCAACAACAGCAGTTCTGCTGTCAATTAGTATTTTTAGGCCCTTCTTCTGATAATCTGCATTTTAAACAAAACCCCTGAATGAGTCTTCTCACACTCAAGCCTGAAGCTGTATCCCAGCCGCAGACCTACCACTTATTTTCTATGACTGCAAACAAGGCACTTAATATTTTCAGTGAGGTTCTTTATTGGATATTTGTGGAAGAGGTTTTATAATCATTGTCTTACTTGGTTCTCCCAACAACCTGGTAACTTGTTCAAGGACAATGCTGACCAGGTGTTAGAATCAGGAATCTGGCCCACTGCGGGTGCCTCATTTTCTCCCTCCGTGAGACCAGGATAACAAACACATCCATCTCAGGTTGTTAAATCTTAAATTGTGTATTCTAATTTAAAATGACTGACACGATTGCATAAGAGCATTGACTACTTAAAAAACAAAACAAATTTGGACAATGACATTTAGTCTAGGTAAAAAAAACAGGTAAAAGTATGTCATAAGAAAAATAAACAGCCACATTTTAGGCATATTGGGTTTGATCATTTCTAGTTTTATGGCCCATTTATCAAATATTGAGTTATTTCTGTGGGAACTTGTGTGCTTCAAAGGACATTTTCAAGAATACAAAAAGACAACCTTCAGAATATTTGCAAATCATATGTCTGATGAGGGACTTATATCCAAAATATATGAAGAAGTCTTACAACTTGATAATAAAAAGATAATCCAATTCAAAGATGGACAAAGACTCCAAAAAAAGATATAATAAACCAATAAATGCATGAAAAGATGCTCGACAACATTAATCTTTTAAAATTTGAAATGCAAATCAAAACCACATTAGCGGGGCAGGGGGAGGTAGAAGGGGGAATTTAAATCATTTCTTCAATTAAAAAATAAAAAAAACACATTGAGATATCGCTTCAAATCTACTGGAGTGTCTATAATCAGAAAGGCAGATAATAACAAGTGTTGGCAAAGTTGTGAAAAATCTGAAACTCTTGTCCACAGCTGGTAGGAATGTAAAATAGTGCAGCCACTATGGTAGTTCCTAAAAAAAATTAAACATAGACTTACCATATAATCTAGCAATTCAACTTCTGAGTACAGACACTTCAGAGATATTGCAGGTTCAGTCCCAGACCACTGCAATAAAGCAAGTATCACAGTAAAGCAAGATGTGATCTTTTTGCTGATGGAAGGTCTTGCCTTCAATTTGTAAAAAAATGCAACATCTGTGAAGCATAATAAAGTGGAGCACAATAAAAGAAGGTGTGCCTATATATACCCAAAAGAAGCAGGGTCATGAGATATTTGTACACCCATGTTCATAACAGCAGCATTATTCACAACAATCAAGAAGTGGAAGTAATCCAAATGTCCATCGATGGGTGAATGGAGGTAAAAATGTGGTATATACATACAACGGAATATTATTCAACCTTAAAAAAGAAGAAAATTCTGATACATGCTACAACGTCAATGAACCTTGAGGACATTATACTCAGTGAAATATCCATACAGACGGAAAATACATTAGTGGTTGTGTAGAGCTGGTGGTGCTGGTTGGGGGGTAGGGAGGAAGTGGGAGTAACTGCTAAAGGGTACAGGATTTCTTTTTGGAGTGAAGAAAATGTTCTAAAATTGATCGATTGTGGTGATGGCTGCACAGCTCTGTGCATATACTAAAAATCATTGAATTTTACATTTTAAATAGATGAATTGTATGGTGTGTGTTATATCTCAATTAAGCTGTTAAAAGAAAAATCTTATTTTCAGACTTTTTGGGTTTTGTCTTGATCTAAAATCTTTGTGAGTCACTTTTTACAGAATCCTTTTCTAAGCCGTGTAATGAAGATGCAAAATTAAAGGCACTCTTCTGAGCCATTTTAAATGATAGGTACAAATAAAAGACCAGTATCAAACTGCTTTCCTTTCCACTCTGTCTTTTCTGCCAAATATTCTACTTAATATTCTGCAAACTATGCTAGAAGGAGAAGCTGTTTTTCCTGTGAACCCAAGTGGCTACAGGAAGATGCAAACCGAATTCTTGACAGATCCTGTTTCTTTCGGATAATGCCTAAGAGGGTCATCAAATACCTGTTTCTCCTGAGATCCAGGTAAAAGTATCATCTGGTTAAAAAAAAAAAAGAAGAAGAAGAAGAAGAAGAGGGGATCATTAAACCTATTTCCCAGTGCTATAGTGAGAATTAAATGAAAGCACTTATGTAAAATACCTGGCCCACATCCTTGCACATAAACACCAGCTCTCTGCCACTCTTTTCTATATCTTGTTTCCCTAAATTGTACCCAGAAGAATCTAAATGTTGTTAGTTGTATTTCTCAGACCTCTAAAAACAGTATGCTTGGCAGAACTTACTGGTGTATCCCAGGTTATTTATGGAGTCTCTTTGTTTTTCAGTCTGCAAAAGGAAGCCAAAGTTGAGGAAGAACAGTACTTCCTTTAAGGCGGGGGTCCTCAACCACTGGGCCACGGACCTGTAGCAGTCTGTCGCCTGTTAGGAACTGGGCCACACAGCAGAAGGTGAGTGATGGGCCAGCAAATGAAGCTTCATCTGTATTTGCAGCCGCTCCCCAGCGCCAGCATCACTGCCTCAGCTCCACCTCAGATCCTCGGGCATTAGATTCTCATAGGAGCCTTGTGAACTGCACATGCAAGAGATCTAGGTTTCAGGCTCCTTATGAGAACCTAATGCTCGAGGATCTGAGGTGGAGCGGAGGCGGTGATACTAGCGCTGGGGAGCGGCTACAAATACAGATGAAGCTTTGCTTGCTCTCCTGCCTCTCACCTCCTGCTGTGCGGCCTGGTTCTTAACAGGCCACGAATCAGTACCAGACCATGGCCCAGGGTTTGGGGACCCCTGTGTTAGGTGATATGTTAGAAACAGACTCATGTAAAGTGGCACAGAGTCTAACTGGCGGGAGGTGTGGGATGATGGAGATGAGGAAGGCTTCAGAAGGAAATGAATGCCAGAGATGCTGAGGAGGTAGGACTGACCATATATCATCTCATTACAGATGTGGGGAGGAAGCCATCCAGGGGAGCTCTTGGGCTTCTAGCT
>NW_006436814.1:4084219-4093969 GCF_000325575.1 Pteropus alecto | reverse complement strand
CTTAGGCACGGCTGTCAGGGGTCAGTGAGGTACGTGGCACACGACCCAGGCTGACGCGTCTACCGATGTTGACAAGGCGATGACGCTTATTTGTGTGTGATCTATTTTTCAGGAGAACGTGCATGAGGATATGGCATGTGCACTTTTGTTGCCAACCAACACCACAGCTGCAGAACTATTCAAGTCTTTGACTGATTACATATCAGGAAAACTGAACTGGTCATTTTGTGTTGGTATATGCACAGATGGAGTGGCTCCATGACTAGATGGCTTTCTGGTTTCACTATGCCGGTCAATGAGGTCACTTCTGAATGTAAGTCTACGCACTGTGTCATCTATAGATAAATGCTGGCTAGCTGGAAAATGTCACCTGAACTTGACAACATTTTGCAGGATGTGATTAAAATTATCGATCACATTAAAGTACATGCCCTAAATTCACATCCGTTCGCACAGCTCTGTGAAGAGATGGACACAGAGCACACACGTCTTCTCTCATACACAGAAGCGAGATGGCTTTCCAAAGGCAGATCACTGGCCAGACATTCTTGAGTTACAAGAGCCTCTCCAGAGATTTCTTTTAGAAAAACAGTCACCACTGGCAGCACATTTCAGCGGCATGGAATGGGCTGCAAAACTTGCTTATTTGTGTGACAGATTCAACCTGCTTAACCAACTCCATTGATCATTTTAGGGGAGAATGACGGCTGCATTTAAGTTGGCAGATAAAGTGGCTGCATTCAAAGCCAAACTGGAATTATGCGGCAATGAGTGAACATCGGGATTTTTGACATGTTTCAAACATTAGCAGAGATTTTGAAAGAGACAGAGCCAGCACCTTCTTTCTCTCAGCTGGTGCACGATCATCTATCTCAGCTTTGAAAAGAGTTTGAGCATTACTTCCCAACCACGAAAGACCCCCCCAAACTGGGAAGGAATGGATCCGTGACCCATTTGTGAATGAGCCAGGTGAATCGACTTTGTCCGTGCTAGAAGAGGATCAATTGCTTGAGGTCGCAAAATGACGGTGGCCTTACAGGTATGTTTGAGACAACTTCAAATCTCCGTACATTCTGGATTAAAGTCAAGACGGAATTATCTGAGATTGTCACAAAAGCACTGAAAAATCTGCTTCTATTTCCAAAATCATATCTTTGTGAAGCAGGGTTTTCTGCAGTCACAGCAACAAAACGAGATTACAGAGTAGACTGGACATAAGCAACACACCTCAGGTGTCACTGTCTCCTGTCACCCCCGGATGGGACTGTCTAGTTGCACAAGAACAAGCTCAGGGCTCCCACCGATTCTGCAATTATGGTGAGTTGTATAATTACTTCATTACACTGTAATAGTAATAAAAATAAAGTGCACAATAAATGTAATGCACTTAAATCACCCCCAAACCATCCCCCTCCAGTCTGCAGAAAAATCATCTTCCATGAAACTGGTCCCTGGTGTCAAAAAGGTTGAGGACCACTGCTCTAAGGAATAACAGCAACCTCTTAAATTGATATCTTGTGTAATGAACTATGAAGAAGTTACGCTAGATTATCCTGTGGGAAGGAAAGTAGAGATACATAGTCCCTCCACACATGAACGTACTCGATAATTTTCCAGAATTTCCTAAATGAATTGGGGGACATTGACGAGGGGGGCTACCCAAGAAGGAATGCCTTGTCATCAGAGCTGCTCAAAACAGAAAGATCGATGACTCAACACAGTGGATCTGTGGGCCCAGAAAGACTGTCCCTTCAAGACATGCACGTGTTAAGATTGGATGATCATTGATTTTGCTTTCTCTTCTTAACCCCCAATATTCTAAGCAATTTAATTGGATACAAATATCCACTAGTTGGTCAGCAAATATTTACCTACTCTGTGGTAAGCATTAAGCGAAATTCAATGTAAAGTAGTGCCTACCTTTACAGATTTTATGGTCTAATGGAAGACACAGTCAAATCCTATAGGCAAGTAGTGTGATGAGTGCTACCATAGGGTTGAGGACAGGATACATAGAGTGCATGTGTGTGGTTATGGGGGGTGGGGATCAAGAAAGGTTTCTCAGGGAAGTAGTTTTAACTGAGACTTGAAGAATGAGAAGTTAGGGAGATGAAGTAGAAAGAGAAAGTAGTATGGTTGGCAGAGGGTCATGGGCAAAGGCCCAGAGGTGAGAAAGAACATGACTTTTATTCCAGGAACTTTAAGTAGTTCAGGATGGCTGGAGAGTTGAAGATATAGCAAGAGGTAAAACTAGAGAGATAAACGGGGGCCGCACAAGAGGTAGGGGCCGCTTTTGAATACTTTTCCTGAAGTGGGTTTTGGTAGCTGTGGAAATATGCCTCTCAGAGCTCCAGCTGTGAGGAGATCTGAGAACTGACCCCTGAGATCTGGGGCAGCATTAATACCGATGCGGATGCTGCTAAGTAATAGCTGAGTTAGTGGAGCTGCTAGAGCCAGGCTGTTTCTCCCCAACATGAACCTCCTGTAAGGGGCAATCTTTGCTCTGGGGGTCATGACATGGCCTGGAACGGCTGCATGCTTACCTGCAGAGCTAGTGCCTGGAGCATGATGGTGACCCTCGGCCAACACTATAGACGTTCTGTGACCATTTGGTCTGCGGATTGTTTGGAGAGCAGATTATACCAGCTTGTCAGCATTGTTTAATAGTTGTTGTCTTGGCGGAGGCTTGGGAATTTCAACGATTAAGGCTGGTCATGGAGCTGGAATAGGCCCACATGATCGGCTCGCTCTATAAGTCAATTTTGGACTTCTTGGTACAGGTGCTAATGATAGTTTGAGACCTGGAGACAAAGTGCATCCTTCACAATCCAGCAGTGGGAGGACAAAGAAGCCTGTGCCTGAGATCTCTAGCCCTTTCGTTGTGTTAACTTCTGCTACTGTACTGTATCTTTTGCCTGGAAAAAACTGTTCTGTGCTGAGAGTGGACCCTAATGTAAACTATGGATTTTAGGTGACAGTGATGTGTCAATGTAGTTTCATCAATTGTAACAAATGTACCAATGTGGAATTCATTGATTAAAGAGATGGCCAGGTCCTTAGGAGGAAACACATTGTAACGCTATGGCAAGTACACACTGCAATGATCCTAGTCAATCTTCAAAGGGACCTATTTATTCAGGTGACTATATGCTGAAGAAAGGGGGGTTCTCAGACATTTTAAGGACTATTGAACACAGGGTCTGAGTTGACATTGATAGTCATAGGCCTGAAGTCATCAAAAACCCCTTTTAAAGTTGGGGCTTATGGAGTCCTGATTGAAGTCCTAAAAAATGGAGTCCTGATTGAAGTCTGGCTTTCAGTTGGCCTCGAGAGTCTGTGGACACACTTGGTGGTCATTTCCCCAGGCTTTGGCAGTTGGAGTAAGGTCCCTCATTGGATGCTTGGCCTGTGGGGTAGAAGCTACCATAGTGGGGAAGGTTAAAAGCGTACGTGGAAGCCTCTGAAACTTCCCGCTGTCTCCCCCCACAAAATATAAATCAAAAGCAAAGTCAAACCCTGGGAGCGGGATGGTGAAGATTCCTGCCACCATGAATTATCTAACGTACGTCGTGTCTCGGATTTGGCTTTTACAAATCTTTTTAAGTTTAACACGGGCAAGTTTTCTCGTACTTGTAAAATCATTCAGCCATGCTTCACATTCATGTTTTTTCATGTTCACTAAGTTGATTCGAATGAAATTGTCTCACCACGTAAAGTAGAAGGGCTGAGCAGTCATTTTAAAACATGATGTTATCTTGATCTCAGCACTGGCTGCTTCTCTAGGTTCTTCTCATTCTCCCTTTGACACATAACCATAGCTCTTAACCTCATGGGGATCTGGGTCTGAAGTCAGTCTTCCTCACAGACACAATGCAGTCAATTTCATGTTCACCCCAAATACCATCAGACTGAGCCTTGTAGTGAATTCATGTTAAATAATGAATATCTATGGAAACCTGTTCTATGGGAATTTCTAATTCGGCTTTTAAAGGCCTCTGTGCCCTTCTTACTCCAATTGCATTATTTTCTTCATGTTCTCCTGGAAGACTTAATGGATAACTACGATATTAGTAAAAACAACCGGGAAAGGACATTTTAGCATCTCACCTCTGCTGTGGTTGTAGCTTATTTTCTGTGTTGAGTAAGATGACACTTAAGGTTCGATGCAATAGTCTTTCCTCAATGTTTTCATTCAGGTGACTGTACGCTGAAGAAAGGGGGGTTCTTTTTGGTTCCAGGTCCAATTTTACAGCTATTTTCAGTGATAAGAATACACATTGTTGCCAGAAACTGAACGTGTTGCTTATCAAAGTTGTCAGTATTTATTTCGGGCATGTTAACATGAGTCTGTTCTGTCCTAAATATCCTTGCCTCGGCTGCCCCAGAGGGTCCCATGACTGCACCAGACAGCAAGAACCAAGCACACACCACGGTGCTAAAACGTGTTTCCTCTGGGGCCTCCCCAAGATTTTCTTTCTCACATTTCACTGCAGTTGATTGGTTCAAGGATGGGAAACTAAATCAAAAAGTCTCCCCAGCAGGGATTGTGGAATGGGATGCAGACGAGTGAATTCGTCACTTTCTAAATGGCTACACAATACGGCACAAGATCGTCCTTTCCTTTGCCTATGTTTTCTGCCTTGTGGTTCGAAAAAGCAGAAAAAGCCAGTCCTTGAAAAAAAAAGAAAGTGGTGGACTAGCAGGAGGCATGGAGAGAGGAGGAGAGCCCAGCAGCGTTCCCAGGCCTGGTTCTGTTCCCCTCCTTCCTGAGCTGGCTGCGCTCCTGCCCTGGTGTTACTTGCAACCTGAGGCCTCACTAACCTGTATTTCTATGCTGCAGTTAAACTAGACGGCCGACGTGCAAAGGATGAGAGGCAAAGAAAAGTGAGAAGAGCTTAGTTTATTTAGGGAGGGGGACCATGGGAGAATGCTAGTCTTTACTTGATTTCTACAAATAGTTTGTACCACAATCAATTTTAAGATATTTTTCAGTTGAAGTGTGACGTATATTTAGTAAAGTGCACGTGTTTAAAATATATAACATCGTGACAATTTTTTAAAAGATCAATTTCATTGAAGTAAAAGTTATAAATAAAAGGCACCATTTACGTGCAGTTTGATGAATTTTGACACCTGTGTATACATTACCATAATTAAGATATACATTTTTATAACCTAAAAGTTCCCCTCATTCTCCTCTGCAGCCAACCCCACCCAAATAATAAGCAACCACGTATCTGCTTTCTGTCACCTGATAGTAGTTTTACGTGTTCTAGAACGTTGTATACAAAGAGCCATATTTATACATACTTTTTGGGGTCTGGATTCTTTAGCTCAGCAATAATATTTTTAAAATTCATCCACATTGTTGCATGTATCAGTAGTTCGCTCCTTTTTATTGCCGAGTAGTATTCCACTGCATGGCATACCACAGTTTGCTTATGTACATGCCTGTAGATGCACATTTGGATCATTTCCAGTTTGGGGGTGTTATGAATAAAGTTATCACAAATATATGTGTACATTTTTTTTGTGGTCATGAGTTTTCATTTCTCTTGGGAAATACCTAGGAGCAAAATGTCTGGGTCATACGGTGGGTATATGTTTAACTTTATAAGAATCTGCCAAATTGTTTTCCAAAGTGATTTGACATTCCTACCAGCAATGTATGAGAGTTCTAGTTGCTCCATACCTTTGTCAGCATGAGGTACTATCGGTTTTATGTTTGTTTGTTTTTTTGCCATTCTGATAGGTACGTAGTGATATTGATTTCTAGGTTCTTTTGTGATCAAAGAACATACTCTTACAGCGTTTCAGTCCTTTTAAATGTGAGACTTATTTTATGCCCAGAATATGGACTATCTTGGTGAATATTATCTTTGCAATTGAAATGAAAGTATATTTTGCAGTTGTTAGGTAGAGTGCTCTATAAATATCAATTGGGTCAAGCTGATTGATAATGTTCAAATCTCTGCCTATTGATATCTCTCTACCTGTTCTATCAATTTCTAAGAGAGCATTGTTGAAATTTGCACAGTGATTGTGGATTTGTCTGTTTCTCCTTTCAGTTATGTCAGTTTTTGCTTCCTGTAATTTGAACCTGTTATTAGGTACACATATACTTAGGACTCTTTGGTGAATTGCCCCCTTTGGCATTATGAAGTGTTTTTTTTTGTCTCTGGTAGTATTCCTTATTCCAAAGTTTACTTTATCTGCTATTCATTCGATTGCTTATTATTAGTGTTTGCATAGTACTTATTTACTGTATCTCTTCGTTATTTCTTTTTCTCTGATTAGTGACAGATTGCCACAGTCACCTTGGACAAGTGACTTTACCCCTACGTGCCTCAGTTTCCTCATGCTCAGTCATAATTATAATTTAACCTACCTTATTGGATTATCATGAAAATAGAAAAATAAGCTACTTAAGGCATCTCACACAGTATCTGCCTTATACCTACTATAATGGTGGCTGATTGTATTATTCAACATATAAGGTTCCTCTCTGGTCTCATCTGTTTCAGGTAACTGCCTGACACTCTTGCCCCCTCAGTGAATACCACTCAGGGGAGGATAGTCATTTTGGATCCAGGTGATGCTGGTACTATGTAACAGAAGTTCCCATCTTCCAGGAGCTAATTCACATTTTCCATGAAGTATACTCACATCCCTCATCTCATTATTATCATCACTTCATAGATGAAGCAACTGAGGCTCAGGAAGTTTTAATAACTTGCCCAAGATCACATCTGTTTTTATTCACGGAACATGTATTGAGCATCACATAAGTACAAGGCACTGAGAATAGAAAAGTCCCTGCCTGCTTGAGGTTTTTAATCCACTGGGGGAAACATAAGCGAACAGGCAGAATGTGATAAACACAGGATCCAATGGGCACAGTGCAGGGTTGGCGGGTGTATCTGGGGTCAGGAAAGGCTTCTGGTTTGGACCATGCTTGAGCTGAGTCTTAAAGGATGATTTATCTAGTCAATGTAGGTGGGAAATCACTCCAGGCTCGGGGAAAAAGGTGTGAAATGGCATGACTAGTAAGTGCTGGCCTAGGAGGCCAAACTGGGCTTCTGATCTCTATAGTGTATCCCTGGTTAGCACCCCAAATGTCCACTTTGGAGAAAAGAGTCAAGGTCGTGTAAATATGAGTGTCATAATCTAGACTTAATTTTGTTTTGCCACATGTGCATAAGCAACAATGGAGGTGTGGGAAGAAGGGAAGGAGTTGGGAGGGAGGGAGGGAGGAAGAGAGAGAATGAGAATATCTAATTCAGAACAAAGCAGGCTGACTTTAGAATTATCTCCTTAGTCTTTAATGGAGCTTCAAGTAACCTATATCCCAGTTAACTCATTTACTTATTCATTCATTCAGCCAACGTTTCCTCAGTCCTGCCATGATGTCAGACACTTGCTTGAAGCTGAAAGTGTAAAGTTGAGTCAAGTGGTGCCCACTGCCCTCATTTCAGAGTCCCCAAAACATGGTCATTTCCACAAAATGAAAAGTAATAAACAAGAAAGATCTCAGAAGACTGTAACTGGACAGACTTTGGAATATACTGTAGAGTGATTTGAAGGTGGTGGGTTTTAAGAAATTCCTTCCAGAAAACTAAATTGCAAAATTCTACATACAGTAGGGTTACAACCAAAATATTTTATATAGAAAAAAGACTGAAGGGAAATATTCCAAAAATGTTAATAGTACTAGTTTGGTTATTAGATTATTATTTGATAATTATTGTTTCATTTTTTCTTCTTTCTGGACTACTTGATTTTAGCCCCTAGACCATTTTGCATGCCTGTAGTAACTGTTATTTTGCACTTATATAATAACAGTAGTCAACATTTACACGATATCCCCTACATACCAGTCACTAGTTAATACTACCTGCACTTTTCTCAGTTAATTTTCATACCTTTCAGGAGAGACACCATTGCTCTCCTCATTTTATTGATGTTCTAAGAGTTTAAGAAACTTTCCAAAATCATACGGCTAGCAAGTGACAGAGGCAAGCAGCTTCTAACCACAGAGCAATTGCGATGGCTCTAATTTCTCAACGACATGACCACAAAGCCTCACAGCAGCAGCAGCCTTCAGTTAAGCTGCTACATGGTGCTCATTTATTAATTGAAAAAAAAACAACAACCCTGCTGACATTGAAAAGAGTAGTGCAAGGATTATATGAGTCACTTTCAAGCTCATACATTTTTCTGTTTGAATGAAATACTTTGCATTTTTCAAATTAAACACAATTAGTCACACACCAAATTCTATGGTGTCAATCATGTCTCTTGAGCACAATAATAGGAATTAGCTGGCCTGAATCAATTCCCAGGGATGCTTCATTGAGAATTCGCCCACCATAATGTCATTAAGGCTCTCGAGCTTTCTAAGCCCAAATAAATCCTCTGTAAATTTCAAGACCCAGATCCTGTATTCCACGGTCCCTTCCAGAATCACCCTAGGTAGTGGGCCGATTTTCTTTTCTCCGTACTCCAAAGACACAATTGTCCTGACCCAACGATTTGCTTCGCGATCAACCACTTTGCTAGTTGATTCAACCAATATTCATTATGTGCAGGACAGAGTGCCTTTTGAAAGAAAACCTTGTGTTTTGGTTGCAAGTTCTTGGACTTACTGTGTCACCTGTGCGAGCAAACGCAGAGCGGGTATCTAATTACTATTTGCGCATTCACTGGCTCCCACCCCTGTTCCTAAAACTTGCTCTTTCTCCTATTACCTCGGTTCTTTAATTCTAATCCTTTTCCTGGGCCTCTGTGCTCAGCAAACCATGTAATATCTCCATCAGTCATCAGCATTTTTAACTTCTCAAAGTTATTTAGCACCTTCTCTTTTGAAATTTCTTCCTATATCATCCTAATTCCTCTTCTAAAGTGTAATGTTTCCCCAAACATTGTATACAGCTTTTTGTCTATATTTAGCTCTTGGCTTTTTACGCCCCTCTCCTCCTCTGCCCTCATGTGCTTGGACTTCAAAACATTATATATAATGCCTTTGAGATCACTAGAAATCACACGCGCACACGCGCGCACACACACACACACACAGTCATTGAATCTTCCCTCCAATAAGGAAAATCTTTTCAAAGTCCTGTTTGTATTGAGTCCTTTTTGTATTGAGAATTCATAGCTATATCAGTTCTATCTTTCTAAGTAACAGAACACCCTCACCCGAATGACTTGAAACAATAAATAGATGTTATCATCTTGGGTAACGAGACTCCTGGAGGAGGGCAGCTGCAGGCTGTGCAGTTTGGGGAGGTTATCAGGGCCCTGGATCCCTTCTCCCGCCTCGCCTTGCCTTCCTCAGCACATCAGCTTATCCTGGGAGAGAGCTCCTCTCACGGCATCTGAAGGTTACAGACCATCTAAGCATCTACACAGCACAAGGCTACCTCTTCTACTTCTTATCGGTGAGGACCTCTCTCCCAGAAGCCCTTGGCAGACTTCCCTTCATGCCTCATTGGTCAGAATTGGGCCATGTGCTCTTTCTTCATTAATGTGCCAGCAAGGGGAATGGAACCACAGTGATTGGCTTAGACTAGTGGTGTCAGGTTACCAACTGGGTGCCACGTGTATGAGGAATCACCTGGAGAATTGATCTCGGATGTGCCCTGGGCATAAAGATTTTTTTAAGTCTCCATAGGTGATGCTTATGTATAGCCAAGACTGAAAACTACTGGCTTAGACTCTTTAGGATTTACTCAGAGTCGGGGGCGGGGG
>NW_006436814.1:4036544-4084192 GCF_000325575.1 Pteropus alecto | reverse complement strand
GGTACCAGAAAAAAAAAAAGGGGCCAGGAAGGAGGGTAATGATTGTTGGGTTGGCAAAAAAAGAAAATAGTGTCTGTGTCTTCCATTCACCGCCACTGAAAGCAAAGTGTGTCCATTCATTCTTTCATCGATTCCTTTCCTCTTTTGACCAGCACTTATTGGGCTCCCACAATGCCCAGGAGATGGGAAATCAAAGGGCACTACTAGGGAATCAGTAAACAGATCAGAGAAAACAGAAAAAGTACATGTCCTCTGGGCAGATATGACCCCAAAGCACAGAGCTGGACTAGGGTAGAGCCGGATGAATTCCAGCCCTTATTCATCCCTGTGTCAGGCATCTTTGGACAGTGTACAGTCTCACTAACTGTACATAGAGGCCTGAAGAATACAAAGATAAACAGGACATGGATCCTGCCCATCAGGACCTCAGTCTAAAAGACAGAAACACACAGGTGACCATACCAACTGCTTTTGATAGTTTATCAAGATTATCAGTGGTAGCCAAAGACAGTAGAAGGCATCTAAAAGTTTAATCATTACATTAAATTTTTATGCCTTTTCAGGAGACAAATGCTTTTAATTCAGTTAGTCTATTCTCTAACTAGGAGGTGAATACACATGCGTACCCTTTTATAATGCCATCCTGCATAGCACTAATTCATAAGGTTATTTGTCTTTAGAAACATTTTTAAAAACAAAACAAACACAATTCTTCACAGTACTTCGTTATTAACCTTCTTCCCTCTGTTCTGAGAGTATGACGCATGCATTTTGAGCCAATGAGAGCAGGCCGTGCTGTGTACCCTGAGCCAATGAGCACGAGCAAGCACCTCCTACTGCATAAGCTCTCAGCCGATGAACACCCTATGTGTCCTCCTTGGCTGAATAAATTTTGCAAAAGGCGAAGTTGTTTCCTCTATGGCCTTTCTTTCTGCATTTATTTTGTTTTTGGCAAGTAGTTCTAACCCACGGTGGCCCACTTTAGAAGTTATAGGGCTGACTTATTTCAAGGTAGCAAAGGAAAAGTATCATGCTGGATTTCAACAGAGACTGAAGAAGCCTTCAAGGAAGCAGTCCAGGAAGGGAGGATTAACAGGTAAGTAAGGATCGATGGGAGTCCTCTGACTTGAGGAAGGAAATCATAAGCATCACTGCAATCAAGGGAACTGATGGACAGGAGGAAATCATGGTCAAATCACATCCACGACCTCAGGGTATTTGGAGAGAAAGGACAAGCCGATGACTACGCACGAGTGAGGACCTCCACCAGCAGGGACCATTCATAGAACTGACTTACCTGACATTCTCATTTCCAGAAGTGCTCAACAGAATATGCACTATCTTTTGCTAACTGATACTTTCAGTGTAGTAGGAATTAGTGCACTAGTTAACAAGGGTCTTAAAAAACCAAGGCATATACAATGGAATATTACTCAGCCAGTAAAAAAAAAAATGAAATCCTATCATTTGCAGTGACATGGATGGACCCAGAGGTGATTATGCTGAGCGAAATAAGTCAGGCAGAGAAAGATAAATACCATATGATTTCACCGATGTGTGGAATCTAAGAAACGGAAAGAACAAATGAATTGAAAACAGACCCACAAATATAGAGGACGATAGAGTGATGGCCAGAGGGGAAGGGGTGGGGGGGCTGGGAGAAAGTGATGAAGGGTTAAAGCAGTACAAACCAGTAGTTGATAGAGGGTCATGGGGATGGGGAGCACGGCGGAGAGAGGGAGTGCAGACAGCAGTAAGGTAATGGCTGTGTGTAGAACCAGACAGAAGAGTAATCGGGGGGATTGTTTCATAAACTATAAAATGTCTAACCAATGTACTGTATACTTGAAACTAAATTTAAAAAAAGGCACAGAAAAGCTAAATTTTGATAGAGATTGAGGAGCTAGGAAGAAAATCTGAAAACAAAAACAAACAAAAAAAAACCACAGGTCACCAGTCATGCAGGTGAAGCTCGGGCAGCAGGTTTTGGCTCAGTACATGTCAAAGTTTTTCTGTTTAACAATGAACTGAGTGATCTAGTGAGGTGGGATTACTGGAAATGGCCAAACACACACTGCTCGAATATTTCCAGTAACTGACCAACACTCACAGATGCTGTGGAAAGGGTGTTTACATCGGCTAGGAAGCCAGACTAGATCCAGGGTTCTTAAGCCTTTTAGGGTCAAGTGTCCCCTGAGAACCTGAAGAAAGGTAAGAACCCTTCTTTTCCTCTGAAAAATTCACGTGTCCTTTGAATTGATTATTTATTGCTACATAATAAATCGCCCCCAAGGACTTAGTGGCTTATTATCTCTCAATTTTGTGGGTCAGGAATTTAGTAGCAGTTTAGCTGGGTGATTCTAATTCCTAGAGTTAAAGTCAAGATGTTGATCAGGGCATCAGTCATCTAAAGCAGTGGCTCTCAATTGGGGGTGACTTTGCCCTCCCAGGGGACATTTGGCAATGTCTAGAGATTTTTGATTATCGCTTATGGGGTGTGTATGTCATTGGCATCTACTGAGCAGAGGCCAGAGATGCTGTTAAACCTCCTACAATGTGTAGAAAGAAGAGACCCCATAACAACAATTATCCAGCCCCAAATGTTAATAGTGCCGAGGCTGACAAACCCTGACCTCATGGCATGACTGGGTTTGGAGGAGCCCCTCCCAAAATGGCTCACAACATGGCAGCTGCTTTCTCTCAGAGCGGAAGTCCTAAGAAAGAGGGCAAGGAGGAAGCCACATGCTTTTATGGCCTTTTTGCTAGAAGCAAGTCACTGAAGACAGCCTACACTGAAAGGCAGAAGAATTAGCTTTCATTGTTTGAGGGGAGAATTATGAAAGAATTTGTGGACATATTTTAAAGCCAACACATCCATATACAACAAAATTTTACACATCAAAGTTGAGGTTTCACACATACACTCCTGGTGGGAATGTAAACTGGCACAGCCATTATGGAAAACAGTATGGAAGTTCCTCAAAAAATTAAGAACAGAACTACTATATGACCCAGCAATCCCTCTTTTGGGCATCTACCTGAAAATTTTAAAACATTTATTCATAAAGATATATGTACCCTTATGTTCACTGCAGCATTATTCATAATAGGCAAGACATGGAAACACCTAAATGTCCTTTGATGGATGATTGGATAAAGAAGATGTGGTACATATATATAATGGAATACTACTCAGCCATAAGAAAGGCTGAAATACTGCCATTTGCAACAACATGGATGGATCTTGAGATGATCACGCTAAGTGAAATAAGTCGGATGGAAAAAGTTGAGAACATATGATTTCACTCATATGGAGGATACAAAACTGAAAGCATCGAATGAACAAAACAAACAAACTCATAGACACAGACAACAGAAGGGGGGTTACTGGAGGGAAAGGGGGAGTAGGGGAGGATGAAGAGGGTAAAGTGGGTTAAACAGATGGTGACGGAAAGAGACAGCTTTGGGTGGTGAACATGCAGCGCAGTAGACAGATGATGTGTTATAGAATTGTACACTTAAAACTTATCCAATGTCTTCCCAAGGTCACCTCAATAAACTTAATAATAATACCCCTAAGTTTCCTTCCAGCTCTAACAGATAGAATCTAATAACCTATGGCCAGGAAATCTGCAAGGACAGGGAAGAACTGGCAAAACCACCACCATCTCAGGAGCCCACCTCTGTCACAGTTCCAGTCTCCGCTTCCACATCACATGACCTCCTTCTGGGCTTTCAATCCCCAGTCCTTGCAATTGACTGTGTGACTTTATTTCTTCCTACAGCAGAAGGGAGGTGCTGAGCCACTGCTACTTATGGATTGGGGCTGAGACTCTATTTCAAGAGAAAATCTGGCTGGGGTGATTGGACCCCTTACTGTGAGGTAAAATCTACGGTTCATGGTGCAGGTAAAGGTAGCTCTTATTGTCTGGTCAGAGAAAACGAAGGGCAGAAAATGAAGGTAAGAGAGGCGCTCAGATTCGTTCGCGACTCCTTGACTCCTGAATTAATTTGAGTCCATTCGTTTATTTGCTTTCCATTAAATATAATTCCCAAGATGGTGCTTCCAAGAAAATTCCTTGGAATAAGAAAGAACGGAATTATAGTTAATTTTTTCACCTGAATGTTTTTCAAGACTGTCTGCAAAATCATTTCTTGGTAATAATTTTGTTTTCAAACCACTGAGCAAAGTGTTTGCAAGCTTCTGGATAGGAAGTAGCTTTCCCAGTCCAGGGCTTTGACGGATCGAAGGGGATGAACTCGAAGGGGACTCGGTTAGTTTCCTTGAAATGCTTCAGCGGAGCGCTGGGGACAAAAGACCCACAACACGGAGGGTTTGAAAGGCAGGGTCCAGGTGTTTTTCTTAGCCCGGAAGTGCCGATTTTACTTTTTACCACCCCTTTGGTCACCTCTGGAACAAGCAGGGCTGTGAAGAGGACAGTCAGGCTCAGGCCCCACCGTCCACTTCTGCAGAGATCTGAGTTTCAGGGGGAGGTGCTGGCAGATGGCATCCGTCTGTCAGAGGGGCACCCCTCCACCCGCCGTCTCAGCATGGAAGGGGCAGCGTTGGTGGCATGAAAGCCGCGAGGAAAATGAACCATGAGCCGACTCCTCGGGAAGCAGGTACCGTCCACACCCCGCGGAGCTCATGGGAAACCAAACTTGTGTGTGACCTTCCAGTGGCGGCTCACCCACCGCCCCTAAACAGCAGGCACCGTTTGTCACCAAGCATGAAAGGAAAGGACAGCATGGCAGGGCCCCTGACGAAGGGGAGATCTTGGGTGTTCCATGCGGCCTTCTTCCCTCCGAGGGAGGCCTGGCCCGGCCATCAGCCCTCCATCTCGGGAGGGCTGGAGAGTGGGGCCCAGCCTCCCCCGCTGCCCTGTTAAAGACACACACACAGCCCCTCCTTCATTCGAAGTTTTCCCACTAACCAGTATGGGAGCAGATCACTAACGGTTAACGGTCAGGGCCAACGTGGGGAAGTTCTCGAGGTTCCAGAACCTTACGAGGTCTCACAGAGGGGACCCCGCCATTCCACAGTTCTCTCAGTCTGAATTAGCCAGCAGCGCTCACCGATTCCCGCCCCTCAGAGTCCTCCTCTGACTTAGTGGAACTTTTTCTCTGCGAAACCGAGCTTCCCAGTCAGAAGAGGCAGCCATTCCTCTGGGAGTGGTTCGGGCAGAAAGATGGGTGCCTCTGGAGAGCGGGCAGTTACACCCCACTTTTTTCTTAGAAAACGAGGCCAGCAGGAGTCTTTCGGGTATGTGTTCTGGAAATCCAGGCCGCAGTGAGGAGCCAGCAGGTGACTGCCTTGGTGAGGAGCCACCAGTAGGAAGCCACCCCTAGGTGCCCTTGTGTCCTGGCCACAGTGCCTCCTGTCTTGGGCTGAGGGCACCCAGGGCCTGTCAAGGGGAAAGCTGATGGAGACTTCAGAATACAATAGGCGTGAAAAGGAAACGTGTGAGAAGCTTCTGTGATTCTGAGCCCTCGGCCATGCCAGGGATGTAAAGGGGGTCAGTGTGTGGGGAGAGAACATTTCGTGAGAAGCCTGTCTCAGAGGAAAGTTGGGCCAGGAGCCCACCCCCTTCACTTACAAAGGGGTAGGGGGTGGCTTGCCTCCTTGGAGGGTTTATCTGTGACCCCTCAGCTGGGGGCATGGGGACCAAGGTCTGTCCCCTACCTGGAAGGACTCAGGCCTGACTGCTTGGCAGGAGAGGGTGAAAGTGCCATTGCACTGGGATTGGACATGCTCCTAGAGCCGGTCAGGGCAAAGGACGCGTGGGTGACCAGGTGTGGGTGACCAGAGGGAGACCAGGTGTGGGTGACCAGCGGGAGTGCAGCGAGGGGTCCTCTTGGGTCCTGTTGGGGCTGCCCATGGGGTGGGGGGAGTCTGGCCGCAGGAAGCTGGAGGTGAATGCCTGCGTGCCAAGACCCGCAGAGGTGATCACAATAGATATGCACCTGCCAGGTTTGAGGGGCCCAGAAAGGACCCCCTAAAAAGCTGATGAAAGCAATCTAAGAAAGAGCCAGTGTCACACCTGCTAGAGCCAGATTGATCAAGTGCCAGTGTAAGGCAGATCCTTCTCACTCCCCAGCCTTTGCCCCCTTTACCTCCCTGGGGACCTGAACGGAGCTAGGAACAGACAGAAGGGGAGAGGTCGGGAAATAGAGCAGCTCTGTCCCTTTGCCACCCCAGGCCTCCAGCCTGAAGCAGGCTCAACTGAGCCACAGGACATGTTAATGTAAATCGAGTTCAAATACATCATCGTTATCTTACACCGGCCATTCCAATTGCTGAGTTGAAACTGGATCTTAGAGTCACCGTGGGGTATAAAAAAACAAGTTCTTTTACAGAGGGGAAGAGCCACAGGGCCTGCCTGCAGAATTTTCTTCCAGTGGCAGGAGAAAAATTCCCTCACTGAACAATCTTAAAAGGACGGGAGGAGAACAATCAATGGCTTTGATTGCAAGTTGTGCTTGTTCAGATAACGTAGATGAGTTTTGTCAAGCCAGGGCCTGCCCGGAACGGTGCCTGCACTGGGGGTGCCCGAGACCAGGCTGCAGCCCTGGGCGATGTCCTTAGAGACTGTCACAGCCAATTGCGAGCTGTTCCCAGGTATTTCGGGCACCACCACGAGGACTGGGATCAACACCAGTACAACTGGAATCCAGTAACCAATCAGGCAAAGGATTTGGACTCCAGACAAGTGGGGCAGGACCATCCTCTGGCCAAGGTCACTGGGGTTCACAGCAAAAAACCAAGCTCACTAAGGAGGAAAAGAGAGCTTGACTGTCCCAGGGTGTCTGATAGTGACCTCAGTAGTGTCATCGAAGACTGACTGTATCTGTGAGAGAGCAGTAAGCACCGCCATTGAAACTATTCTGGGCAATTGTTTCTATTTCTGTCATGGTTTACATCTTCATAAAAATCACAGAATGTTAGAGCAGCTGAGGGAGCCTTAGTGATTCTCTGTGGCTGTGGTTCTGAAAGTCCTTGCACTCAGGGACCGCCGAAAATCTGACGGCTTCTATGGACCCAGTACCCAGAAAAAAGTGTGCCTTTGCCTAAACTTCTGCGTATACTTCCCAGGGAGTGACATGCACACAGCCACCATTCTTGACCCCCCTGGTCCTTGCTGGTAGAGCCCACCATCCTCTAAACAGGCAGAAAATACCAGATATTCCACATCCATCCAACCTCCCTTGCAGCTGGGACACTGGCACGTGTCCCCAGCATTGGCCGGTGAGACTGGTCTACTGGGAGCCATGGAGAAAAGTTTTTCTTTCTGGTACAAAGAGAAGAATGAGGGGACAACTTTCTCCTCCTTTCCTGCCTTTGGACGTTAAAGCTAGGAGTCCCACTGCCATCTTGCCACCCACCATAAAGGGAAGGCCAAGAGAAATACCAAGCCGAATTAACCAATCTTGTCTCTGTCCACTTCTTGATGAGAGATCACACGTGTCCTTATTGATGGAACTGTTGTGAGTTGGGCTTTCCTTTTCTTGTAGCTCGATGGTCTCTGATGACCATTGAGCATCTTCTAAGAGTTAACGCACCCGGCTTGGGAAGCCATGAACTACAGTCTGGTCTCATTCTATTGATGTCTTCTCTGGTCCTCAACTTCCTTCAATGGCTCATCAGTCTAGACAACAGCAAAAGCAGGCTGGAACGCAGGTCTCCAGGCACCATTGAGCTGTCTCTTGACTTTCTGGGATAATCTGTATGAAAGGCAATCCTCATATGTGTGTGTGGCGGGGCGGTGATGAGTAAGACACATTGTGTGGAAAATGCAGGTTATCGACCTGCCCCATTTTAACTTGTGTTAGGACCTTGGAGTCTCCTACTTCTGTGAGCCTCAGTTTCCACATCTGCCCACTTCATACTAGGTTGTCAGGAGCTTCTTGCTGGCATCTGTGGTTAATTTCTTTCGGATCACATTCCCTCCACAGCATCAAAATGCAGCCCATTCACTAGAAGTGATTCAGAGGATGAGCCGGGAAGCGAAGGGGCTGGCTTTCCTCTTTCATGTTGACAAAGAGAGCACTGAGAGGTCAGTGTGTCCTGGACACTGAGGATCTGCCACCTGCCTGTTATCAGGGAGAGCAAGGCAGGAGCTGGGGTCACCATCTGCTTCTCATGGCTTTCTATCAACACTGTCTCCTGGCTCGTCCCCAGTACCCACGGGCTTGAATGCCCCCTGGTTCTCTAGTTTGGGGACTTGTTGGTTCAGAGAAACAAAATTTTTAAAAAATTGTATTTCTGGAATACTTGTACCGTGCTAGGCAGACGCACAGATCACAACTCAAAGCTTTGTTATTGGCTCCAAACCCAAGTTGCACACTGGCTTATTCAAATATAAAAAGCCCAGCTTGGGCCCTGGGTTGAGTACCACATGGCTAAAATTAGCCTGGCCATCTGCTGAGACAGCAGCTGGGCTATTCTAAGCCTCAGCAGGCCTGCCTGGAAGTGGGGCTGGGCCTGGGGGGACAGTACTGGAGAGTCTGATCCCTTCGGTCAAGCTGAATGACCGGGAGGAATGGGAGGATGAAGCCACACTGAGGGAAGGCCAGTGTCACGGTCAGGTTTCTCAGACCGAAAGGGCATAAGGGCACCTGTACAATCTTGGGCTCTGCCTCCCCAGACTGTCCGGCAGTTCCCTCCTAAGCCCGGGATCATCTTTGTCGCGACCCCTGGTTCTCCTTTTCTGACCAGGAACTCCGTTTGGGCTCCTACCCCAGCAAAACCATTCCCTGGGATCTCAGCCATGGCTGAGGTTGAGGGTGTGTCAAGGCCAGGAACCAGGCTAAGTACTTTACAGGGATGAGCTTTTCTCAACATGACTCAAGGGTAGGTACCAAAAGGTTTCAGGGACTCGGAATGGCTTGATTCATCCTTCTGCAGCCGGAGGCTTGGCTGAAAGGGTCTGACGGTGGGAGCCCTGGCTCGGATGACCCTGGGAATATAAGAGTTCTCTCCTTTGGGCCCTGACCTGTTTCCTCCACACTGAGCCCATCACTGGTTCTCCAGAGGGGGGCGACAGTACCCCTCCATTACACTACAGAGTGAGGAATCGGGGGGATAAATATCATCTGTGCATTCATAGAGTCTCCAAAATCGAGAGTCCAGTTTCCTGTTTCCTGCTTCTAATCCCTCATCACCACTCCTAGACTTGGGCGAGTGAGGTCAGTCGTGGCCCCTTAACTGGTTGCTTCAGGTCGTGTTGTCACAGACGGTCACAAAACCGGAGTTGCTACCTGTAACTTTCTGCTTCCGTATTCAGTCCTTATTTTTTCTGCCTTTGCTCAGAACTTTAGCTGATGACAGTCCTTGGCCTGGTTAAGTGCTCCGAACGTTCCCTCCTGAGGGGCTGAATCCTCGACAGTCCTGTCACCGCTGAAGGCTGCTGACCCTCCGTCCCAAGCCTCTGCTGTGAAACACGGCAGCACTCAGAGGTGCTCCTGAGGACCCCAGGTTGCAGACACTGTCCTCGCCTCCACGGTGCAGCACCCCAATTTCCTCTTAGTAATCAGTCGCTCCAGTCAGTAGAGCAACGTTTTTCTCTGCTGGTGGGGGGACGTGGTCGTTAAGGAGCCCCAAAGTGCCAGGTGGCAGCCTCATCTGATTCAGTGGAACCATTGCTGTGTCCCTGGGGGACACGTGTCTCTGTCAGGGCCTTGGACCTCCAGCCCAGCAGAGCTCCAGGGCGGGAAGCGAAAGTTCTGAGTGGATATATCAGATGCGGTGACAGGAGCCACCCCCACTCCACTGCTTGGCTCCCAGACCCACGAAGTCTGCGTCTGGGGGAGAGTGACTTACACTGGTCCCTGATTTAACCCACATGCTGGACCCCAGAAGATCATGGTGCTGACTCACACTGGCACTGTGAGGAGCCACTCGACCTCTCAAGGAGGCCTCATCTAGGTTATGGGATGTGTGGCAAAACCAGGTAACTCGTGGGCACGAGCCCAATGCCGACCTGCTATCTGTGAAGTGAGACCTCTGACCGGAAGCAAGGCTGCGCAGGACACGACAGGGGTGGAAAAGCACCCCGCATGTCCCCCGGCACACAGAGCGAACGCCCGGGTGACCCCATCACTCACACTGCCCACTCGCCCCGTGGTGGGCCAGGTCACTGAAGAGAAATTGTTACAGACCACATTTCCTTCCTTTCCAAAAGCAGTAACCTCTTCTTGTAACCTAGATTACCCACTTCAGAGACGAGTAAGCAAGGGGAAAACGCACCGCTCTCATAAGCCAGAAAAATGGACAAGCGGAAGCTGCTGTCAGATCTTCCAGGCAGAGATTAAATGGCCGAAGTGAGGCGGCCAGCGGGGCGCTGCCTCTCAGCTGGCCAGACCTCCCGGAACCGGCCATTACCCCAAGGAGTCATCGTGCGGACGCCCTGCCTGGAGAAGTGATGGAAACACCATTCCTTAAAACGAAAACAAAAAGCAAACCATTCCCAGAGCATTTGGGAGCTGAAACGCAGAATTTAAAGGGACACCATTTTGGGAAATATGAAATTCTTAAGGCACCTGGGTGACATTGGTGCCATAGAACCAGCCCAACACGTAGAAGATGAACCATTCCTGATATTCAGATCTTGACAAGTGAGAAGACGTGAGGTTTCCGGAGGTCAGGACGAGGCACCTCGCAGCCTTGCAACGTGACTATTTAATGCACAGACACGCGCTGTCTGCCAGGGGTGGGGCAGTGCCCCACTGGATTCATTCAGGGCTCTGCCCGAGCACAGAGCTCACTCTGAGGTTCACCCCAAGGTGATATTCCAACAAATCTCCCCACAGCAGCCTCACGGAAGTGCTCTGGGATACTGAAGGAGCTGCTTCCCACCTCCAAAGGCGGCCCCCGCAGAGGTGCAGCAAAACTAACTGCCAACGCAAAACCCATGGGCTGACGCTGCGGTGATGGGCGGCACCTCAGTGCACTCGACACCACGTGCACCGGCCGCTGTGCGGTACGCCCGCGGCCTGAAATGTGAGCCGAGGACAGCCGGGGGCACTTCCAGGCACAGAGGCGAGAGGGGGCAGCTCAGGCAGCGGGATGCGGCACGTTTGCTCCTCCAGCTCACTGTTTAAGAAACTTTTTTATTAACTGCATGCATTTCCGTGGCACCCTGAGATAGGACTCGGATTTCTTTAAAATAAAGGAAGAAAATCCAAATATTGAAACATAATTTGGTAGCTTCCCTCTTTTAGAAAAAAAAATATGGAGTCAGAAATATTCATCTCTCTTTAAGAAAGAAATCAGTTTTGATTACAGGGAACCCATTAAGCAATCACTCAAACCTAAAAATACTTTGTTTAATCAGGTACTGTGAGGGTTACTGCCTTTCTCTGTGCTGATAGAAAAAAAAAGGTGAAGAATACAAAATACTCAGGATCCAGGGAGCCTGAGAGCCTTACTGAATGTGGCTAATCAGGAGAGGGGGCCTCTGGTGCAAGGAGCTAAGGATTTTCATCAAGGATGTTGAAAAAGATGAGGATTCCACTGTTATTGATTTGCTGCATTTCTCTGATATCTAACACCTTAACTTGGGTTGGTATAGCCCTCAGCTTATTAACAGCATGAAGTCACAAACATAGCTCCTATAGGACAGAAATCACACCTGTTGTTATAATCACTTAAACGTAGCTCAACGTAGAAAACCTTAAGTATTTTCCTTCTCTCCTATCCTGAATGGTGCCTGTCCTTTGTCTTCCTCGCCAAAAAATCCAGGGAAACTTGTGAGTTTGAGACAACAGCTCGCTTTGCTGCCTTCTCCTGCCTGTGACTCTACCTTCCGACCCACATTTCCTATTCTCCATCTGTAAAAGGTCGAGAGTCATACGATCCCACCCTGGCTTTCGGTGAACTTAAATGTAAACAAACATTTAATTGTCATTCTCAAATATACAGCAGCAGTGTGAGCCAATACGGTATACGTAATATACTGCTCCACACGATAGAGCAATACACTGGCCTGAGTTTAGCACGTTAATTGATAAGCTGACACAGCGTCTTCCCATGTCTCGCATCTGCTTTTCTGCCACTCAGATGTCCTGTTTGCTGCCTGGCACATCCTGGGGTTTCACAGACACAGGCACAAACAATCCCCTGTGGCCTTTGTGGACCTTGCACTGTGATGATTAACCAGACCGGTAGTCAGATGGGACCAAACACACGGTATGTAAATACAGAAGTCATTTCCACAGTAACTGAGAATTACTATCAGCCTTTGGGTATACTGGCGATATAGATAAACTTGAAAGACAAAATCGCTCATAGGAAAGTCGAGAATTTCAAATGCAACTTTTAATTTACTGTACTACATGTTCCGAGAGTTTCCACATTCAAGTGTCTCTGCAAAAGGAAAGGCCTTTTGCTGGCAAGTATGAGAAGTTGTTAACGTTCCTCCCCTTGGTCTCCCCACACCCCCTCATGAGGAAAAAAAGCCAAAAAGGTGATAACAAAGGCAAAATAAAAAAGAAAATGTAAATAGTATGAAATTAGTTTTTATTTTTACCTCAAAATAAATGTTTAACATTTTTCCAAAAACCAAAACTAAAGATGAACACTTAGAAATAAGGGTGAAGATTATTTTTTTCTTCCCTGGGGAAACCAGTAAGGCAGAAGTTCTAATGTGGCTTGGTTCTTTCCATAGAACTAGTCTAGGCCAACCCCCCCGCCCCAAACCCAAAAAACCCAACCCCCCCCAAAACCTCCAACCTCTCCCCAACTTTTTCTCTATTCAGTTGTACCTACCAGAGTTAGGGCTGGCAGGAAAAAAAATCCCCAAACATCCGCCCCACCCCCCAAAACCAACACAAACAACAGATCTGAAAAGTTGGGAAAAATCGTTTAACATGTGACCAAAGTTCAAATCTTTCTGAGGAAATCCAGTGAAGGAATGACCCCTGACCCCTCGGCAACCCAGCGGAGGTCAGTGTGAAGCACAGCAGGCGAGTTCATGCCAGTGTCCCTGGGCTGCGACTCAGCCGAACCTCCCAGTTCACCACAGGGACGTCTTGAAATTGAATTTCAGCTTCAGCAGGTACTTCAGATTTACCTGAGCAATGTCGTAGACGATGTACCTGGAGGGGAAGCGTGTCAAGGAGCAAACAGTTTCATGACGGGGTGCACGTGCTGCCCCCAGGAGGGCAGAATGTTGGGCGCTGCTCACACCCCAGAAACTGTGCGTATCCACGTGGGGCGCCCGGTTGGTCCCTCAGCCGGCACCGGCACCAGCAGAGACCACTGAGGGGAACTACGCCCGTGAGACCTGTTACAGGACAGTTTCGCACCAGTCCGGGGGCTGACCGGCTGCAGGAAGGGACGCGACAGCCCCGGGACCGCCCTTCGTGAAAGGATACTCATTATACAGCAGACAGGTGTCGTTCACGCCAGACGGAACCCCGGTCCCGAGAGGAACCTCTACACCGTCCAGAGTAATGCTGGCTGAAGGGTCAGGGGTGGTTTTGCCCAAACCTGCAAAACAGAAGGCACGAGTGAGATGACCTGGGAGAATGGATGTTGCAAATGTTCCAGGGAGATGAGATCCCTTCATGTTAGGTCTGTGTGTTCATTTTAAAAATACATAAATTCCATACTCTATCCTTCCTTCTTCCACATAGCTGCAGGTTACACATAAAGTTCCCAGGGCACCAGCCTTAACTGATTTTAATAAGAACAGGAGCACCCCCAGCCTCCACCCCAGGACCGTATTTCTGCTGAGCAGAATTCCAAAGCAGTGATATCAACCAGGCAGATGAGACTAACTCAGCAGGTGCTATGACCTCCAGCAATCTAAGATGCTCCAGGTGCCACTCGATCCACAGAGGTCCCTCAGTGCTGGAGCTGAGAGTCAGGTTAAAACCCAACGCACCTGGTCACTGGTGCACAAACCAAGACCCTCTGGTGGCATCTGTGACCCTAGCTGCAGCCACAGAGTGAAATGGTTTTTCATGGCCCTCCAGCTGTTTAACAGCTGGCCATAGGAATGCGGCCTCTGGGGAGAGCCCCTTCCCGGACACGTTACCTTTGACACTGTGCTTGCCCTTGGGTAACTTGCTGATGTGCGAAGCATGCTTCAGTTCATACCTGTTCAAGAGGGAACAGTCTCAGAAGAGCCTTTAGGGACACGGGGCTCTCAAACCAACAGTCTGATTTTCAGAATAAGGTCAAGGAGAGGAGGAGACAGACCCCAGAGAACCCCGGCCACGGTCACTGCTGGGCACTCCCTGCCGCTCCGGCTTCGGAAACCGGAAGTGCAGCTCTTTCTGAACAGAGTCTGTGCCAACGACCGCTGCTCTGGGGCCTTTCAAGGACCGGTCCTGTTCAGAGCTGTGGCCGGCCGCTCTGGAAGCTTCCGGTCCAGCCCATGACCCCCAGACCCCGATCTATCACATCACTCTGACCTTTGGGTTACAGTCGACAGGACCGACGTGGGGTACTTGCAACTGGGATTAAGACTCAAGTTTGGTATGAGCTGGGCCATGCGGTGACCGTCCTCTGTGCAAGTCAACCTCTGCCTGCCAGTCCCCACGGCTTGGCTGTACTGCTGTCCTTGGGATGGGAGGCATCCCTGCATCCTGCTCGTTCACTTAACTTAGGAATTGGCTTCTGCTACCCACCACCTAACTGGTGGATCCCGTAACTGTGGAGAGGAATTTTCAGAGTCCCCTCCCAGCCAGGGGGAGTTCTCCTTCCCACAGCCTACCTCTCCCATCCCCATCAAGTGCCGCCAGCCCCAAAGCCAGGTGTACTCACATGTTTCCAAGGGCAACCTCTCCCAACAGGATCAAGCCTACTGGGTCTCCCTGAAACGCGTGGCAGTAGTTGGCACTCTTGGAGACCATGTCGGCGAAATAGATCCCTTTACCGAACATGTAGCCAGTCTGCAGGGGTGGAAAGGGGACAGCTGAAAACCTTCTACGGGAGCCAGCCGCAGCGCCAAGGGCAGTAACGGCCACTTCCAATTCCCATACGGCCTCTGGCTGGGTCGCTGAGGCCTTAGCTCCTGACCCGAGCTGTTCAGATCCCAGATACTGAGGCCACAAGAAGCACTTAACCTCTCTGGACCCCACTTTCTCCTCTGAACTGGGGGAAAGAACCTGACTGGGCTGTTGTGAAGACTAAATGAGTTAATAAACGCTACTGAAACTAGCACCTGACACGTGTAAACACCCGATCAACGTCGGCTACTATTTTTATTACTTTTAAGTGAAAACACGAGGTTCAGAGTGGTTATCTGCCCAAATCACGAGCTACTGCACAGCACTAGAGTCATTAAACCTGTAAAATGAGAGGCTTGGAAGACCACCTCCAATTTCCTGTCCAGCTGGCCATTTCTGTAGTCCAATAGGTGACACGACAATTCATTACTGTATTTTCCCGAGGAAGGCACCGGAGCTCACAGCGGTTACCCGGCTGGGAAGTGGTGGAGGCAGATGGGAACTCGGCTTGGCCCGTGGCCAAAGTCCATTCTTTGCACATTGACATCCCAACTAGCATTCCCAGCACGGCCTGGACACTTCTTCTGTTCCAGAAACTATGCTTGACACATGCAGCCACACCACCACCACGGGAGTTGGGATGGGAGATTGGGTGTGCAGGTACTACCTGAGGGGCTGTGCTGAGGGCCTGGAGAGGGATGCCTGGCCACCTGTCAGCCACGGCCGAGACAATACCCACAGCTTTAAACAAGACTCCTTACTCACTGGGGCATGTACAGTTCTCACCTAAATAAGCTCTTTACGGAGCCAAGTGCAGAGACAGGCACTGCCCACTCCACACTCCCCCAGCCAGGCACTTACCACAGGCGCTTCAGGTGGGGCGATCCGGAGACCCTGGGACAGGATTCCAGCAAAGTTGGTGGTCCTGGACCCATGCCACAGCAGCCTTCGGTTATGCAGCTGCTTGAACGGCTTGTAGCGCTGGCTCTCCCCTTCACGCTCTATCTTAAAGATCTGGTAGGAATATTAAACAAGAGAAACGAAGGAAGCCGTTTGTGACTCTGGTTAACCCGGGGATCTGAATAGATACAGGACTGACTGGTTGTCCCCAGAGCCTGGAAACTTAATAGCTCTTGGAGCATATAAGGTGTTTCAATCACGATGGAGCAACCTGACCTGTCAAGGTCCCATCTAGCAGAAACTAGCGACTAAAATAAATACTAGGTGTAGCAGATGCACACCTGAAGCATTTCATTTTGGACCCCCGATTCTAAAACCAGGTTTTGGGATAAGAAATGTCTTTTAAAACAGAATAAAGCCACGCCAAACCACGAGACTACTAATTTTTTGCTTAATAAATGAAATCACTTCCTTTGATTATGTCAAGCAGTAAAATGCTCTTTTCTGCCCAGGATGGAGGAATGAACAGGAAGAGCTAACAGGACATAAGGGGACAGAGGAAAAAGAGATTCTTACATCGATGACTTTCAAGTCATACGCATTGTGTGTGGTCGCGTGAGTGTTCTTGACGTATTTCCTGATGATCTTAGCTTCCTCAGAATCTCTGTCCACCACCTAGGAGAAGGGTGTCTTGGAGTCAGAGCAAGGGAGACCCCAGGAGAAGGACAATCATAGGCTCGGCTGACACACAGATCACACTACAGCCCTCGTGGGAGCCCAGGTGCGACTGAGAGCCTGTGTCCCAGGCCCCGTGACTGGGGAGGTCCCAGGTCAGCGGTCCCTTGCTTGGCCATCGGCTTCTTTGGGATAGCAGTAAACTAGAAACCCGGGGCTCACTGTGGACAGGGAGCCCCCAGAACAGAGAGCTGGCTCCCAGGTAACATTCCAGTTCATGAACTTAAAACGTGGGCCAGGAGACACCCCACAGCCAAGATTTGCAATTCAAAGGGGCAGAGATCCAATTAACCATAGGGGTCTGCAGCTGGGGATGGAGGCGCCATCTCTTGAATCCTCAGGGCTATGCGCACTGTGGCTTAGAATATCCCCCACTACCTGCCAACTAATTAATGTAGTCTGTGCAAAACGAACATGAGTGTGTCATGGGAAAGGCTATGTGTGCTCTCTTGCGTTTTCACAGTCTTACCCAAAATTCAGAAAATCCAGGAATTCTGCTCTTCCTCAGACTCTTACTTAAAAGGCTTCAAAACTGTAAACGGGGCGAATGACAGCCCCTTCACAGAGAACCATGCCGATGGCCGTCCCATCTCAGGTGCCCCAGGGGCAAAGCATATGACCTGGTGTCTTACCTGCTCAGAGCCTCAGACCCATGCTTTGTCCTAAGCAAGAAGCAAAGGCTCTTTTTAGTGATGTAAACACCACGCCAGGCTCGCCAGACCCCAGCGCACCTGAACCCTGTGCCTCTGCAGGGAGGGATGCAGAGGCTGAGGAGCGAGGCACATGGCAGGTGAGACCGGGCTTAAGGTCAGGGCAAGGTAGGAGGAGGGGCGAAAACCCCTTCCTCGTTTGGCCTAGGCAGGGTGATTTCTGCCCAAACCTCCAAAGTACTGAAGTTCAAGGACTGTGTGCACCAACACAGCAGCTTCAGCTGGAGAATACAAACCCAGGCACGTGTTTTTATTAAAGCCACTATCAGGCTTTTCCACTTCTGAAAAGGGGTACCAGGAGCAAACTTTCTAGGGTTCATGCCACAACAATCCCCAAAGACAGATCATCTCCAGAGTAAGTTAAAAAAAAAAAACCTTTCCGTAAGGCTCCGCAAAACCAGTCTCTAAAGCAAACCGAGGCCCTGGCTTGGGAGCCCGCCACGCAAACAAGGTGCGTATTTACAGGGCAAACGCTGTGGTTCCCAAAAGACCAGTAGCACCTGGGACTTGACAAAAAAAGAACCAGCTTCTGGGCCACTGCAATCTGGAAGCTCTCAGGAGACCCTGGTGCACGGTCAAGTTGGAGGACAGACCAGGGCTCTTGGGCTGGGTGGTCGGGATGCTCTGGAAAGGGCAGGCCCTGTTACCTGAATGTCGGTTCTGAGCTTCTCATAGTTGACGTCGATGGGGTCCTTGCTGCTGTCCTCAGACCCAGCCCTGAGCAAACTGTAGGCCACCTCGATGTCCAGCAGGTTGTCCAGCATTTCCACCTTGGCCTGGAGGGACAAAGGAAAACCTGGAGTGACAAAGGAAAACCTGGAGCAAGGGAAAACAACTCGCCATTTTGGCATAGAAAACACACAGGCAGATGACGGCCCACACGGACAGTGGAGGGACCTCCCAACTGGTCGGGGACAGTGTGTCACCGACATGTCGTAGCGAAGACTCCTGAGGATTTCTTGGAATGTTGAGAAGGGCTTGCTCCTTGGGGGAGGGGGAGGGAGGCAGCAGCCACGGGGCTGTGCTGAGACCTGTTTTTCCACTCATACGCACTGGTGTCAGGTGGGGACCTGTGGCTGGCTCCTCTATGAGGCTGGGGCAATGGAGAGACATTGCCTGCTCTGCCCATGTTCTGGCTCCACCAACGTGGGTAGAAACCCCATTTCAAAATGATGGCAGGACAGTGGCCTTCCCAGCACTGGCCCCTTCTCTCAGGACCATGACATGGAGGGGCAGTCATGGGGGGGGCCCGCGACACCCCAACTGGGACCAAAACCAGCACGTCGGAGGCTCCCTGCTACCTTCACGCTGTCTGCGTTGTTCAGGAGCGGAGGCTTCTTCATCCCGAAGTCGTGGGGGATCAAGGTGTAGAAGCGATTCGAGAGATCCAGGATCTGGGCGTCGCTGCTGCCCTGGGACACTGCCTTTAGGGGAGGGGAGGGAGGAAACGCAGGCTGAGGCGCAGCTCCGAGGCCTCGGCACTGGGCCGGGCTTTTTCCTTTGGAAGGGGGTGCCACAGCGGAGTCCCGAGGTGGCCCCGCGTGTGCACAGGGAGATGCCCACGAGGCCACGGTCCTGCTCGTGTCAGGCCGCCCCGAAGCGGCAGCTCCCCACCCTCACGCTGCACGGCCCAGCACGTGATCCGTTTCCCACAGACAACCTCACCTGTGTAAAAAGTGGTGCAGTTATAGACTTATAAAACCCCCACTGCTACGCAAAATGCGAACTGTAGCATCTATGGGGTGAGACGGGGGACCACTATGTAATTCTTTCAGCTTTTTTATGTTTGAAAGCTTTTTATAATAAATTGTTAAAAGGGAAAAAAACTCATTACTATAAAATTCAGTCTGGCTCCCTTCCATCCACTGAACTTCATCTTTAAGGCAGGAAATTAATTTTTACTGCAACCGGAGGTCCAGGTGGCCAGGTCCAGAAGGGCTAAACTCTCCTTCCTGCCACAATGCCATTCGGTGCTCTCTATGCACAAGTGCTCGACAAATGCACGGAGACGCAGGGGCTGGGTGACGGGGCGACGCACACTCGGCAGACACCCTAGCATGGTAGAGGGTGGTGAGTCGACACCCTGCAGGCCCAAAGCCCCAAGTCTGCTTCTCTCCGGGACGCCAGCTTCTCCAAATCCTAAGACTTCTGTCCACTGCGGTCTGCTCTGTGCAGAGCGTGAGGACACTGCCCCAGCCCTTCCACCTGGGCGTTCCGGAACAGGAAAGGCTTGGGCTGAAGAAAGCCTTTCACATCCAGCTGGTGGGTCACATGGAAAGTGGCTGCTGCTCAGACCTGCACTAAGTGGATTAACTGCTACATTTCGGGGCCTCTTCTCCAGCAGTGGTCAAGAAGTCCGCTTTCCTGGCCCCACTTTGGCCTCCCGCAGACTTTTCTTCTTTCACGAGCCAAGCCTGTACCCCATCCCAAACACAAGTGGAACCCTCCGGGCCCAAGCCTGAAAGGCTCCAGGGATGGGGACTTTGTAGAAAAGCTGATACGGAGTGAATGGAAATAAGGCATTATTTAGCTTTCTATTTGATGACTTCCTAGTAATGGCAAAATAAATTCAGCTTATCTTAATACACAAAATAAAATCACGACACTTATGAGGCAGGAGAACCGAATTCCTCATCAAATTTATAGGGAATTTATTACACATCTGATCACTGAAAACACTAATTCATTAGTTTTGTGACCATCTTCCATAAGGGTCAGGCACCTGTCATATTTGTTGGATTGAAAAAAATGGAAATCATCATGAATTGTGGCTTGGTATGTCTATTTCACTAACCCTGAGTAAATGTACTGCCACACCCCCAGGACGAGAGCTTGTCCCAAGAGACCCAAGGGGCAGCTGGGACAGAGGAGGGGCCGGCCCCTGGCTTACCTGCTGGACCTCGCTGAGGATGGAGTATGCGGCCTGGATCTGCCTTTTGCTCAACTTCCCCAAGGGCATCTTCTGGAGGTCAATCTGTGGAGATAAGGGATCCCCCTTGAAGGCCAGGCACTGTGCAGAGTGACAACCAAGAGCTGGACCGAGAACTCCTCAGGCCTCCTGGGTTCCCGAAAGAAGCATCCCCTCCTGGGCCGCCTGGTCTTCCTGGGGAGACCTGGTGACCCAACTCTGCAGACTTTACAATCCCATGCCTCTGCAGGGTCTGCGCAGAGCCTGGGAGAGAAGATTCTCGCTCACTTTATGTACTGCAGGGTAAGTCGCCCAGAGCTCTCTCACCCCTGCACTCACTGTGAAATACACCACCCAGCACAAGCCCAGGCCATCTGCAAAAAGGACGTCACTCAACATGGCTCTCTAACACCACTGGGCCCTGAGCATCCTGCCAGGCTGAGCTCCACGCAGTGACACAGGGATGAAGAGAAAGAGGCTACCAGTGGTTTGTACCACTCAGGTTTGTTCCCTGTGCCCCAAGGCTGGGTGTAGCCTCCCAAAGGACCTGGGAAGGAGCAGGGAGGGAGCAAGCCTTCAGGGAAGGGGCGGAATGGGCAAGGCTGATCCACAACTCCTGCCCTTGACACTGGTCCCCTGATCCTTGTTCAGAGCGGCCTGAAGCTTCTGGGCTCCAGGGCTGGGGAAGAAGGGAGGCAAGGTACAGAATAGGGGACGCTCAGACTGCCGTCCCTGCCACTCTGCCCTGAGCAGGGAGGAGAGGCACTAACCCCACCACCATCACCTCTACCCCACCCAGCCCCGTGCCCAACCTCTTCCTAAAAATAGATGGTATGAACTTTATCTGATGAAGCAAGTGTCAGAGTTGTCTGCACGCCGGTCAATGCTGGTTGTGCTGTTCTTTTCCTGGAAGTGGGCCACATCCTGGACTTGCCAGGACAATTCTGGCTGGCCGTTCGGTTGGGCCACAAAAGCGTGTATACAGATTCTATCATGGCAGCCAGAAAGAGGAAGGTGCAAGGGCGCCTGGGGGCTCAGGGGACGCTCTCTGTAACACACCCAACATTTCACAGCAAGTCCAGTGACCCTTGGCCAAGAGAGAGCACTCTAGGCCTCAGCACACCTGCATCTGTCTCAGAATGAGGAACGAGTAGAGACACCGGCATCCAACGAGACCAGCCACGGAACCCAGCCCCAGCTCAGCAACTCCAGTTAAGTGCTCACGATCAAACAACAAAATGCAGTACCTCGTACTCCACCATGGCCTTCTTCATACTTTCCACATCAAAGATCATCTTAATGAGCTCCTGCACTGGCTTGGGGAGCTTGGACTTGGTGCCAGGGTTCACCGTCAGCTTCTTTACAGCCTCCTCATCCTTTAGGGAAAAAGAAAATCAGTAGGAGACCCAGTTAAACAACCCAAAGTGGTGCTGGTGGTAGGGGTTCGAGCTGCAGGTAAAGGATCCAGGCTGGCGTGCAGAGGGGCTGAGCGCCAATCAACAAGGTTGGGGTAGCTGTTGCCAGAGGAGCAGGTATGAGTTTGCAGAGGGCCCAGACACTTCCTATGCACCAGATTCTTATTCTAGCCACCACTGCAGCACCCAGCTCGGTACAGGCTGACCTGCAGGCACTCGTGCTCCCCGCTGCACCCTCATTGCCTCCCACCCCGGGGCTGCTGCAGCCCCGCCTGGAAACCCGCCCAGTGCCTCCTCGTGCCTGTCCCAGAAGGGCTGGGCCGCTGTGAGAGCAAACCTCCGACCAAGGGGACACTGGACACATGCTCCCCACTTCTCTTGCACTGCCTCACCCCAGCACCAACTGTGTGAACTAAGTTTACAACCTTCTCTGTAGTCCCAAAGGATCAGGCAACCAGCTCCACTTCCTACCAGGCACCCAGAAGCACATCTTAGCATTAACCCCCATCCTCCCTCCCCTAACAGCCCCCTAACAATCGCCCCTGCTCCCTGGGATTGTACTTCCTAATAAACTAATAGCATAAGACTTAACTCTTGCTATGTGGACAATCTAGGGTAAGTCAAGACCACACTGTATTGGAAATGCCTTAACTCTTCTCACTTTTGAATCCCAAGAAGGCAGGGGCTGCATGCTGTCCATCAAAGTGTCCTTAGCAACTAACAGTGTTTGATGTTTGCTCGAGGTGAAGGTGACTGGCATTAGTCTTTGACCCTGAGATCTGCCTGGCTTAACCAAGCTGCAGAGAGGAGCCTGTGCTGTGTCAGTGCTCATGGCTTGTTGTCAGCATCACAGAGGATCTACTCTTGACGCTGAAACACTGTCTTAAATGCGCTCTCACTCCCAGGTTATGACTTCACTGGAGGGCAAACTTTTTGATATTCATGTATCAAAAAGCCTAAATTTAAATGCACGTATGCTGTGATTAACTCTATCTCCAGATATTTATATGTATAGCAGCATTGTTACGTCAAATAATCTAACTCCCTAATGGGGTGGGGCGTTGTGTTGTTTGTTAAATTACGAATTATGGCCATCCGCAAGGTGGAATTCTGTACGGCCTTAAGATATCGTGCTCTAGAGCAATTCAGGTTAATACAATAGCCACTGGTTTTGAAATGTGGCCATTTTAAATTGAGATGTGTGTAGGGGTTAAAAATATACTGGATTTCAAAGATTTAGTTAAAAAAGGTAAAATATCTCAATAATTTTGTTAATATCGATGTGCTGAAATGATTATTTTGGATATAGCAGGTTAAATAAATTACTAGTATTAACTGTTTTTTGCTTTTTAAAATGTAGCTACTAAAATGCATGCATAAATGATCACACATTTTTATTATCTATAAACCAGAGAGTCCTCCCTGTGAGACATGCTAGTCCTCAAAGATTTAGAATTAAAACTTGTACCCACCCATAAGTCTTTCCTTCTGCAAAATAAATTGTGTTTTCCCTAGATTATAAAAGTAACAAGATTTCATAGAAAAACAAAGCAAGCATTTGTCAAAACAAATGGTCACAAAAATATCAGCCAAAAGACAACTGTCTATAAATATGTAAGGATACAGCCAAGGTACAAATACAAATAATGCAGATTTTAGGAAATTATTAGGAAATAATTTGAGAATAAAAACTGACCTATCTGCACAGCAAAGGATACCACCACAAAAGTAAAAAGGTTACCTACTGAATGGAAGAAAATATTTGCAAATCATGTATCTGATAAGGAGCTAATATCTAAAATACATAAAGAAATCATACAACTCAACAGCCAAAAAGCAAAACGAAACACAACACCAGACAATCTGATTTAAAAAATGGGCAGAGAGGACTTGAATGGCCATTTTTCCAAAGACATACAAATGGCCAAGAGATCCATAACTAATCACCAGGGAATTGCAAATCAAAACCACAATGAGATATCACATCACACCTGTTAAGAGCGGCTATTCTGAAAAATAAAAAATGAAAGAACAAGTGCTGGTGAGGATGTGGAGAAAAGGGGACCCACGAGCCCTGTTGGTGGGAATGTAAATTGGTGCAGCCACTATGGAAAACAGTATGGAGGCTGCTTAAAAAATTAAAAGTAGAACTACCATATGATCCAGCAATTACTCACTTCTGGATATTTAGCGTAAGATAAAGGAAACACTAATTCAAAGATATACATACTCTATCCCATGTTCGTAGCAGCATTATAACCAATAGCCAAGACGTGGAAACCAGCTATGTATCAACCGACAGATGAGTGGATAAAGAAAATAGACTATACACATACACGGGATATCATGCAGCTATAAACAATATCTTGCCATTTTTAACATAAATGGACCCTGAGAGCATCATGTTACGTGAAATAGCTCATAGAAAGACAAATACTGTATAATCTCACTTATATGTAGATTCTTAAAAAAAAACGAGAAACAAAAAAACAAAACACCAAGGGAAAAAAACCCTATAACCCTAAAACAAGCCCATGGACACAGAAAAGAGACTAGTAGTTGCCACAGGCAGGAAGTGGGGCGGGGAGGGGGGGCGGGGAGGGCGAAATGGGTAAAGCGGCTCAGAAGACATAATCATCCACTTATAAAATGAGCAAGCCACGGGGATGTAACGGACAGCACGGTGAGACGAAAGTTCAGAGTACCATATTACATATTTGAAAGTTGCCGACAGTAGACCTTCAAAATTCTCATAAGGAAAACATTTCTGTAACTAAGTGTGGTGATGGATGTTACTAGACTTAATGTGGTGACTTTGCAATATATACAAATAGCGAATCCTTACACTGTATACCTGAAATTAATAACATGTATGCATAAATCAATTATACCTCAACAAAAACAAAAAATCTGTGACCTAGAACACATCAAGTCACTATAATTCTATCTCAATGATAAACCAGGTCACATGATCCATGAAGAAACAGGTTCAGATAAGAAGCCTTACCTGGAGTCCATGAATGACTCCTTATTGTGTTCAAGAACTGTGCCTCCTTGAGGGTCTTAAAAATGCTACTATATTAAGACCCATTCTCATACTTCATGGTGTGGATTTTATTCACGAAAGATGTTGAATTTTATTAAATACCTTTTCTGGTATCTATTTAGGATGACTGTGTGGCTTTTAACCTTTATTCTACTCATGTGTTTAATATTACACTAATGGATTTTCGTATGTTGAACCAACCTTACATTCCTGGGATAAATCCAGCTTGGTCCCAGTGTACAACCCTTACACGCTGCTAGATTCAGTTTGCTAGTACTTTGTTCAGGGGTTCCCACCTCTAGTTAGAGGGATATTGGTCTTTAGTTTTCCTTTTAATATCAAGGTAACACTGGCTTCATATGATCAGCTGGAAAATGTTCCTTCATTTTCTATCTTTTGGAAGCGTTCGTGAAAGACTTGTATTAATCCTTTAAACATTTGGTAGCATTCACCATGGCAAGTTTTTAAAAGACTATGGTGTCCCTTCCTTTTACTAGAACTAGATGGTATAAGACCGTTAAGAGATTACCTGGCCATAGTCAATCTCCAGGGGGTAGAACTTTTTGGGATACTTTGTGAAGTTTTTGGAGAGCCAGGCATTCCCAGTTTTCTCTTCATACAATTTTATGAAGAGGTCGACGGCATCCTCCCTGGACGGCACCTGCTCCAGTTTGTTACTACCGATCGTCGTGCCCACGCGGCCCCAGGATCTGAATATCCAGTACCTGTGTGTGGAGGGGAAGCATTGGATACAAATTTGTAGGTCAGCTGGTCCCATTTCAGGGTGGACTTCCCTTCCGTGACATTCCACTTGGGTGAGAAAAAATCCTAAACATCCCAAAATGATGGTGACTGACAGAGGAACAAAAGGAATCGATGTTACAATAAAGGACCTTTGTTTTACGTTTCATGAAACTGAGCGTTATAAATTTAAAGTAATTAGAGAATGCCCTTCCAAGTCATGTTGGTGAATGGATTACCAAAGTGCCAAAGAACAGCTTACGCTTGCACCTGGTAGCCGAGCTTGAGGAACAAAGCTTGGGCCTACAGACCTTTAGATAAAAACACCTACTTTCGCTCCCCAAAGAAATATAGCAAGAATCATTTGGAACTCATGTGTTTAAGGAGATGCAACCATTAATGACACGACCTAAAGATAACGAAGAACTTTTGGTTCAGACCAGAAGCCAAGAAGTGACGAAATGGGACGGGGTGAGACAGCGGCACTCGGGCTTAGCTACCTTCAGACCCAGGCCATAGTTTTGTTTCCATCTCAATTTAGGGCACACATCATGGTACCCTAGGTGCTGTGCTGCCTTCGTGGAAGTAATGAATAAGTTAAATTTTACATCACAATAAGTATATCAGAAACCCAAACACAAGACTTATGCGTTTTTAAGGTAAAACCAGAGTTCAAAGAAAATTTGGGGCTTCCTGCTATTTTCCTGGGCTATTGTCCAGAGACGCATAAATTCATTCTCTGCTGGAGTTTTCCTCCTGGAAGTGTTTGGAAGACACCATACTGAAACATCCTGACCCGAACAGCCCTCACGACCGTTTCACTCTAAAAACCAGTAAATCTTAGGCCTACAGGAAAACGCGCATGCCACAATCACCATTAGAATTTCTCTTCTGTTGGTGGTGGAAATTTTTATTCTCATTGCCTGTTATTTAACAGACTATGACACTGTACATTTCTACAAAAATCCTACCTGCTCTTCCTCAATACAATATACATCTAGCTTTTGGAAGGTATATTTTATAAGCAAGAAACCATTTTTTGACTTTCAAGTCTCTGTCAAGAGTAGCTACTAAACAAAACAACAGATATGGTTTATTTCTTCAGAAATTTTAAGTAGCCAGCCAGATACTTTATACTCTTTTAGGGTCACCTTCGAAGGTCACTTTTTAAGTGAAAGGTTTGGTGAAAAGCTAAAGAGATGGGAAGAACCTGAGCTGTGACCGTGCTTACAAACTGAGGCTGGCATGGCTGGCCAGGTACTGACTGTGGCTGACCAGGTACTGACTGTAGCTCCCTGGGGTTACCAGGGAGTTACAATCACAGGGGTTTGCCTTTCAACTAGTAAAGCTTTTTGGATCTCTGGAGTTCCAATAGGTAACTGATTTCATACACTAAAAAGGTCAAGTTTAACATATGAAGGTAATTCTTTAAAAAGTCCGTTTTTCACCATTAGAAACTCAGTAAGAGTTCCTTCCACACACCTTTCCACCTACACGTAGTTTGCATTTCATGTTGGGACAATCAGTGGAGAGGGGGATGGTAAAAGCCAGTCCAGATCTTCGGCCCCTCAGCACCCCAGAATTGGTCCCTGCCTAGCTCTACCAGGTTAAAAACAAACAAACGAAAAGCCCAAACAAGTCAAACTCAAACATCTTTAGTAACTAGGAAGTTTAAAGTAATAGTAAAGAGTAAGTTTAGTTCTTGCCAAACGCTGCTTTAGAAATTTAAAAACATGTATAAAAACATCTATCAGAAAATCTAGACTCTTCGAGTGGCTACAAGAAAAGAGCGTAGATCATGTGTCACTGCGCCAGAGCAAAGCTGTCTGGTGGTCCCCCTCTCTCATTAGAGGCCTCGTTACACCCTGTGTTCTGTGGGAGGGGACCAAACCCCCAGGGGCTGGGAAACGTGGGTTCCGTGAGGCTGTCAGCATGGCACAAACAGGTCCGCACCTGTCACGGAGCACAGCTCCCGCGAACACCCTCCGTCCCCAGAACACACCTGCTCTCTTTGTCATCCTCCAAGAGCTGCAGCTTGTAATAGGAGTTGGTTCCTTTAACGATGTCCACCAGGCCGAGGGTGGCGCTGAAGACCTTTCCGCCTTTCTCCAAGACGTGTGCAGAGTGTTCCAGACCTGTCGCAAGGAGGCAGGGGTCCTATAGTTTCCGCCCCCGCAGGGGGGCCGGTGGGCTCAGGGACAAGGTCCACGCCAGCTTGGCTACCCTAACGCCACCTTTGGGAGGTTTCCCAAAAGAAATGTGTGTGCTAGGACTGGGGGAGCCCGAGAAGAGGCAGGAGGGCAGAGCTGGGCCCCGCTGCCACCCCGTTTCCTGATTTCATACACTAAACGCGGGCAAGGGCAGCCCCTCTCTAATCACAGCATTCACGTTGCTCACCAGAGTCAGGATCGACAGCGGCTCCTCCTTTAAGAGTTAATTTCATTTTCTTTTCAGATTTATTGATTCCTTGGAAGGAACAGAACAACATAAACATTAAATTAAAAAAACAAAAGGGGGGAAGGTGGAAGGCAAGTGGGTCCTTTTCACTCACATCACATGCCAACATGACACCTGTGCGCTGCCTCCCGCCACCCCAAAGCACCTGTCATTCTGGACCCAGGGAAAACGAGACTGACGAAATTGGCCCTGGCAGCACTCAACAGGCCACTTCAGGGTCACCAAGAGAGCAGCGCCGCAAAAGGTGGACCTGGCCACCTGGGACAGCCATGACCTACGGCAGAATGGGGCCACTGGCGTCCCTGCCTCTCAGCTCCCAGGGATGGGCAGCTCAGGGACTCACCTTCCTCCTTGATGGGGCCCTTGCTCTTCTTAGAGACCGCAGCCGACTTCCCTTTTGGGGCCACAACTTCGACAGGCTCCGCCTTCACCTCGGCACCCCAGGGGGACAAGATGTGGGCTGAAAGCACCTCCTGAAGGCTCTTGGTGGAGGCGGCAACGTCCTGGAGGAAATCCTCAGACACGACGCGAATGTTGCCTTCTTTTACCTCCTCCATCTTTTTATTCATTTTTTCTACCTCCTCTGTTCGAATCAGAAAGAAAAAGAAAAAAATCTGAACAGTAAGCTTAAAACTAAACTTGAATCTCAAATTACTAGAGTCGTACGTAGTAAGTACTTCCAAACCCTCATCCCCCACAGCAACCCTTTCCTTCCAAATCCAGTGTCATAGGACGTCTCAACAACGGTCTTATCGGCCATGTTCCCCGTTCTCTACGGTACGGTGAGTGAGGGCCGCCTTCTCCAAAGCCCCCTACAGAATGAGATGTTAACAGATCTTCCACAGAGTCCCGAGGTCAAATACATATGGAAAATGCTACTTCTCTGGTCTTGGAGACTTGCAATGGGCGTCAGTATAATTACCCTGCAAAGGAACCTATTTACCTTTGTTTAACTGCATTTCCCAAACTTCCTGTACTGAACCTGTGAACTCTTGTTTTGGCAGCATCTTGTGGAAGAGCGCTAGGTGATGAGAGTAGCCTAGTCTTAAGTGGGGACCAGAAGACACGTGTGAACATGCTACAACACGGAGCAGCAGCATAAGGTGCAAACGCGGGCTTCCTTCCACACAGAACCACAGCGACGATGCTCATAAGAGGCTCATTTTCTGAGTGCTGTTTGTGCGTCAGATGCTGTGTTAAGCATTTCACCTAATTCTCATCGCAATCACAAGAGACAGCGTTATCTCGGCTTTACAAACACAATGCAACTCACTCTTGGTACTGATGCACAGGGAGGCCTTGTTGACCGTCCCTGTCAACTTCCCCCCGAGTTTCTCGATTGTGGCCTTCACTTCCTCCTTGTTCCGGGACAGTTTCCCAAGAGTCAGGATCTTCATGTTGGACAATGGCTTATCTGGGATGAGAGAACGGAACTGTGAGGCAGGACTGCTAGCCAGGAAGGGGAGGGGAGGAGCAGGAAGCCAGGCGACAAGCACCCGGGAAAGGCCAGAGCAGGCGGCAGGGCCCCTGGACAGCCTGAGCACTCCCCGTTCACCGCTTCTCCTGAGGGAAGTCTATGAAAGCAGAAGTAAAAGGCTAGTGGGAAAGCAGAGGTCACGACAGTGAACTCCACCTGAGACACTGCCCTCATCCCCGGGTACAGAAAGGCTGTATTTGGGGATGGGGGACCAGGAAGCTGGCAGTGGGATGGGAAGCAAAAGGGTAGGTTGTCAGAACCCCAAATTACTTTTATTACTTGTCTCCCATCTCACGTCTAAAAACAAACTGTAATTTTTAATGCAATATTTACTAGTTAACCCCATTAAAAAAATTAGACTTGTCCATAACAGTCACTCAAAGCTTTGATCGTGGCGAGCTGAGGCAATTGATTCTAGGCAAAAAGAAGTATCACTAGAGGCATCCAGCACTGACCCTAGGCCAGAAAGCACCGGAAGAGGGGTGTGCCTTGCTTGTAGCTGCTGGGAACACAGTGCTGGTTACATGTCCCCAGAACGAGAGGAACCCTGCAAGAAGTCCTGCAAGCCCCCAGGCGACCCTGAGTACATGAGGCAGTGGGTCTCTTCTGGTGACAAAGACAAATTTATCTCACTGTTTTCGTCGGCGTGGAATATTTCTCAGTAATATCGATCAGTACCTTCCTCGGCAACACATACAAGTTTCTGTGTGCGAGACCCCAGCAGCACATTGTGCTCAGGGAGACTGAGGGGTGCAGGGCTGCCCGGAGGCAGGAATCGAGATCTGACAGATGCTCTGCAGGGCGGTCAGGCAGGATACACTGGATGCCTTTCCAGGTAAGGCTGCCTACCTGGCTTTTCCTTGGAGCCCCCCTCCCAATCTGGGGGCGGGGTAGGGCTTCCCCACAGGATCAGCAACAGAAAACTCAGAAGGATACCCTGTTCCCCCTAAGAACGAGGCCCAAGCCCACCCCCAGCCACCGTGGCCCTGGAGCTCTCTACCTGGCGGGGCAGATGAGTTCATGGTCATGGGCGCAGAGGCTGAGGCGGGCGGCGGTGCTGCCACCACTGGGGCGCTGGTGTCTGGCGGGAATATACGGTCTTGCTTTTTGACCTTCAATTTCTTGAGGTAAGAGATTTCTCGGAATTCCTAAAGAATTTAAGTTTCAGTTAAGAAACCAGTTCTCCCTTGAAATAACCACCTGATAGAGCAGAGGATTTCTCTGGTCCAAATGACAAAATCTTTTTCCCTCTCACAATAAAGAACGTAAGAAAACATGAAGCTTCTAGTATAAAATCCAGCACTGAGGATACCGCACTTATTTCTAGCGCTTCTCCATTTATAATACAGCTGGTACTATGCATGCTTTAAGATAAAAATGTTTTGCTTAAAAAAAATCAGATATGGTCAGTGAACCACAGCTGGAACCTAACACCCCAGGCCTTATTCCCGAGTTGTCCTCCTCAGGAGTCAGCAGGCCTCTGTAGCGTCACGTGCCTATTCCATGACCGAAAGACCCCCTGCCCCAAGACTCACACACTGGGAGAAAGATTAGTACCCCTCCCCACAAAATCAGGGCAATTCCTTCCCCTCTGCAGAAGGGGACAGGGATGCAGAGACCACAGCCAAAGTTGGTTTTCAACATAGTCTGCCATTAGCACAGTCCACCTTCATCTCAGGTGATTCGCAATGGGCTATGCTCTAAGTGGTCTGGTCACTCAACAAACATCAAATATAGTCGTAGACTGCCCCTTTATCCACGGTTTTGCTTTCTGAGGTTTCAATCTCTGTCCAAAAAGATTAAATGGAGAATTCCAGAAAGAAACAATCCTTACGTTTTAAACTCTGAGTAGCTGATGAATCTCGCGCAGGGATGAAGCACCCCTTTGTTCGGTGTCCCCACACTGTATACGCCACCTGCCCACAAGTCACTTAGCAGCCGCCTCGGTTATCAGAACGTCACGGTGTTGTGGTGCCTGCATCTGAGTAACCCACATTCTATTTACTATGGCCAGCATTTGGTTCTCTTTTTGGTTTCAGGCATCCACTGGGGCTGTCCCCCGCGAATGAGGGGGCGCTAGTGTACACGGCTTCGGGGACTGCCACAGCTCCTACGCACCTCGGTCTTCATCCACTCATGACACAGCCCTCCCCGCCACATCCATGTTCGATGAACGCCTGCTGGATGAGAGGTAGCAGATCGCGTCCAGCATACGCTGAGCACCTAACGTGCCACACGGCAGTGAGCTCAAAGACAGTTTCTACCCTTGAGAAAGAAGTTCGACCTTGACTGATAGCCAGGTGTATAAAAGCAAGCTTTAACACAGGTTAGTTCTAAACCTGAGCCATGCTAAGGCGATGCGAGACTGGGAACGCTGGGAAGGCCCCTTGGAGGCCGTGACCTGCTAAGCTGGCTAGGAGATGAAAAAGCAGCGGGCTGTCTAGGCAAAGGCATTTTACTGATACAGATCGCAGTTTGCTGGGAACCCTAGGTAGTCAATTCCACATTGCTGGGAGTGTGATGAATGGGTGTGTGTGGGGGGGTGGGGGGGGTAGGGGGTGAGTGGGTGATGAGAACAGTAACTGAGGACAAAAAGGGTGGCAGAGAGATCACAGAAGGCCGACACAGCCAGATCATGGAGGGCACTGGGGGTGGGGGGATTCTAGCTAAGGAGCCAACCCAGATTCTGGGCGCCAGGACCCTCTGGGCAGCATGGTCACTGCATGGTGTCTGCGAACCAATAAATCTGCATGGGCAGCAAGCACGCTGTTGACCTGAAAAGTCTTGCATGTGCAGATGCCCCTCTGAAAACATAGACAGATGCTGTGCAACCGACACATAAAGTACACAATAGTTCACGTTACTAACTTATTATTTTCCCAAAGATAGTAGGAAGAAAACAAATACCACAAACGGTTTTGTAACATTTGTACACTCAGAAAAACCCGGGAAAATATTTCTGTAGGAATCACGGTGAGATTTTGAGTGGCGGAAATGGGGCCAAATCTGTTTTAGTGCTACCACTTGAGAAAAAGTACAGAGGAAAGTAGGCGTGAGGGTGCGTAACTACGGTTGTGAGCAGAGCAGGCAGGGACTGAGGGGGCTGAGCCAGCGGAAGAATGGAGTGCAGACGCCGAGTTCGCAGGGCAAGTAACAGTTACTGAGTGTTACTATGTGCCACTGTTCCGAATGCTCAGCCCCAGGAGGCAGCACAGCAAGAGAGAGCTAGATGGAGATCGAAGCCCAAGTCCTAGTGAGTGGCACCACTACTCTGCCCCACGCAGCTGGGCACCACTGCAAGCTGAGTCTGAGGGAACAGGTGGAGATCTTCCAGCAGCCAGCCCCCCAAAGCCGCTGCCAGCCCCCCACAGCACAATTCCAAATGAGGTTCCTCAACTGAGATTTTCTTGCACCCTGAGAATCCAATGTGTACCTCTACTACAAAAGAGACGGATAACAGGAGATACTTGAACTCCGAACCCAATCCCCTCTCTATCACTAAGGCAAGGAGATATCCTTAAGAAAAACTCTCTGACTGTAAAGGCAGGAATTATCATCCACCTATTCACTATTATGTCCCCTGTGGTTAGAACGGTGAGTGGAACCCAGTAGCACTTGACAAACAAATAAATATAATTCATGGTCTTTGCAAGCAAAAGGATATTACACCAAACTTGTAACTCCAGCTAGAAACGCTCTGGTTCTACATTTGTGTAATTTGTAAATATACAGAATCAATCACCTAATTTTATTTTCTGATTACGAGGCTGGACCGGCTCTAAAGGACTCTGAGGGACACTGCGCATTGCAGTAATGGTGACCTGGAGTGTGGACAAGACCAGGGTATCCATGTTTTTCTGCCAACAGATCCCAGAACCCCCCCTCACTTACCTTTGGAGTCACCCACTCCTTCCGGTTGGGTGTCTGTGTCTTGACCATACATTTGGTCCAGGGGGTGACATCCCCAGTACAGTAATAAGCATCGCTCTTGAAGACCAGCTGGCCTGAGCAGTCCTCGCAAGGAAGGAGGGCTCCAAACACTATGCCATCGGCTACTCGGTCCAAGATCTGAAGCCAGTGGAGAAACAAGTCAGAAAGGAAGGGGGCGGCTACAGAACAGGACGTTGCCATGCGGGATGAAGAACCTGCAGACTTCACTCACGGAACAGAAGCGAGGGCTCGCCCCGAGGCCGCCACCATGCGGGCAGCTGGCTGACGGCTGGAGCTTGGGATTTTGCACTTTTGTTCCACTCAGGGTTCCTGCAGCTCTCACTCCCCTCAATGACTCAGAAGTAAAGGGAGAGCCAGAGCACCCACCCTTTCTGCACAAGGAACAGAGCCAACCTCTCCCCAGAGAGAGGGCAGGGAAGGGCCTGCTGGGGAAGCAGTCTCAGGAGGGAGTCTGGGCAGAAGGCAGCAGCGCGAGCCCCTCTGGCCAACGTGGCATGAACATGTGAGGCAAATACAGGCCGACTCAGCCCTCACCCAAATTCTAACCCAGGGGCAAACACGTGGAAGATGTCTGGAAGGGTCTGGAAGGGTCTAGAAGGGCCCGGGAGAGCCTGCCATTGGGAAATGGTGACCATGATGATGATGATCATGCAACATGACTATGGAACTTCACTCCTCCCAGTTAATACCAGCAGGTGTTCAATCGGAGGGCCTCCCTCAGCCTGTGAGGACCGTCATCCACGACCGCCCGGCCGCCTCCCGCGCCTCACTTAACACAAAGGCAGCTCACCGCCGACTCCCCGGAGGGGATCTGCTGCTGGTTGGCGATGAGCAGCTCTTTGAGGTCGTTTGTGGAACATGCTTTCTTCAGCTCGTCCTTGATGTTCCAGATCAGCTCGTTCTGGGCCTACGGACGAGACCCAGCTGCTGAGGGACTGCTCTTCCCAAAGCAGGAAACCTGCCTGAGGGAGGGGCTCCCACACGGTCCTGCTGCGTCTCCAAGCACATCCTTGTGTGGCCTGGGCCGCAGTCTCCCAGAGAACACCACGGAAGGTGGGGGGGCCACTGAGGGATATGGGGAAGACTGCGGCCCAAGTGCCAGGGCACCGGGAGAAACCAACCCCAGGAGACACAGGAAAGAGCTGGAAGCCCAGGTCCACCGGCCCAACAGCCGGCAGCTCGGGGAGGCGGGCGGGGCTGTCCTTCAGTCTGAAAGCTGCAGGGGTGATGCTCGAACACGCCGATCTCTTCAGGGTGTATCATACTAAGTCTCGTGCAGGACTGGATTCGAGCTCTTTTGAAAATGAAGTTTTAAATCTCTATGGTAACAGTTATACAGTGCCTACTCGTCGTGGGTCATTTTTCAAGTCTCATTTATTCTCATGACTACCTCGCAAGGAAGGCGCCAGCTCCCCATGTTAGTTAAAGCCAGGGCTGGCGCTAAGTCATTCACACCTCGGCCTCAGACCCCATCCCTGCAAAACCGAGGTAAAAATGCCAGCCCTACCTATGCCAACACCACGGGGTCGCTTTCAGCACCAAGTGAGGATTTTAACTTGCCAGCAAAGCTGCATCACACACATTCAAGGCAGTTTCCCGGCTTCACGGTAAGGGTCCTCTCAATAACATCCCCGCCCTACAGCACCGTGCGCTGGGCCGTCGGTTATGGAGGTGAGAAAGTCTCATGGCGGGAGGTCAGATGACAGCAGGACTGACCAAAGACGGGAAGCCAGTGGCAACGAATGCGCAGGGAGCGGGGACTGTGAGCATTTCGACTGCTGACTTTCTTTTTATCTGACAACACTGGAGCAGAGACAGGGTCGGGCCAAAGCCACCTTGAGGGCCAAACCCACTGAAAAGCAAATGCAAAACAGCACCTCGGCTCTACTGCAGCCAGATATGGCACATAACGAACACATTTTTTGCAAAGAGCAACCACAGAAAATTTTGTCTTTCTTATCAAGTGGAACCAGACCACAAATTGCTTCTAATTTTTATACCACTGGCAAAAACTAAAGACTCACATAAGAGCCAAGCAGGTGGCCCATGGAAATCACGTTCCCAGGAGACTGTTCAACCCTAGGTCTTTGAACACCTAGCATTTTTTGATTAATAGTTTTTACTTTGCTTCAATGCAAATGCAGTCAACAAGTGATGAATCTCTCTCATCAATGACTATTGACCTTTTTGGTTCTTAAACACGATCTTCATTAAAAAAAAGATGCAACAATCTCATCTCTTGAAGGCATTTGTCTATGCTAAGAACCTTTGGCATCTTTGAACTTAACATTCAGTTTCCAATATTTGCAAGTGACCCTACGGTCCAGGATGCAGTGATGTATCATGTGGCTGAAGCACGAATCTACCACCTCAGTGTGAGGCTGGTGACGGGACAGATGGCTCAGTTCCTGCCTGAGCCTGGCTGCTCGCCTGGCACCTGGAGCCTAATGCGAGTTCTCCTTCAAATAAGAAGGGTATTTTGGGAAGGGGTAAGGAAAACCACCTGGGGAAAAAGCCATGCTATTAAACAGCAGCTGTCGATCTGGGAATTTTTAAAAGTCTCGTTCACCTCCTTGAACCTTCTTCCAGAATGAGGACAGAGAACTGAGACAATGGCGAAATGAGACACAGCTCAGAACTCACCTTGAGGGCCTTTTCGAGCTTACTATCCTTGTCTTTTTTTGATTTCTTCTTGGCCACTTGGTCCATTCCGTCCACCTCATCGCCTTTTCTCTTTCTGAAAGAGGCAGGATATGAGAACCAAAGCCATCAAAACTCGGAAACCCAGTGCCTTGGATGACACAGTATCTTACTGTGTTCTTGACTCCTCTCTGCCAGGCTCTGCTCACACCTGCTTCCCACGCAGGGCTCTGGGGAACTCGCTGTCTGCTCAGGCAGCGTTTGCGCCAGCGTCATCCATGTCAGAACGTACTCTGCTGCCAAGGTTGGGGCTCGGGGGTTGCCCCAGAGCCTTGGAACGACCCAGGACCCAGGGCTCAGGCTCCATGTGATATCAGAAACCCCATGTACCTTTTGGCACAAACGAGATGGCCTGAAAGGTTCTGATAGGAACAATGTTAGAAGCCAGCTTGCAGCTGAGGGGCAGAAAGATAATGCACAGTACCAGGGGCGCTGGCCTCGACTCTGAAACACGGGGCTGCTCCTAAGGCCGAGGCCGTTCTCAGAGGCGAGCTGCACTGCCATTTAAGGCCCAAACGAGAAGTGGCAGCCTAGGCAGTGCTCACCGGTCTGCCCAAGCAAACGCTGCTAACCAAGTTCAGCAGTGTCATCGCTGATTTGAGGAGGGCACTGAGGGTCACGGGCAGCCCTTAAAAACGGGACTGGAAAGCCACAGCAGTTGACTCTGTTTCAGCCATCACACTGACCGGAGTTCTTCAAAGCCTTGCACTTTCCTTATCCGTGAAAACACAGAAAATACCAGCTACTTTATGGAACTGCGGTGACAGTTGAATGAAACATCCCACATCAAGCGCTGAACACCGTGCCTGGCATCCCACAAGCGCGCCGGCAACCCCGGTGGTTGTCACGGCACATGCGTGACTTACACACTCCTACACCTGTACCACACGCTGCAACGTCCTGGGGCGTTTTAACCCATGGGCCCAATTTCCCAGTTTTCTTATATATTCCAGAGCCATATGTACTGTGCATGAACTACGAACTGAAATAATGCATGACGGCTGCTCGATGACGCCAGGGTCACCCTGACCCTAATATGGCAGTCACTGCCCGAGGAGCACAGCGCACACTATGGCCCTGCCACGGCTCCCTCCATGTGCTTGTTACCAAGCAACGCTAGACTGGGGCAAAAGTCCAGCAGAGGGAAAACAGGAGAGTCAGACGTGTCCACGGACTCCAGATAAGTCCCTGATAGGTCCTCCCACCCTAGACGTTCGTACCATATGACCACGTGAAGCCCACGCCATTCTAAACTCTGAATCAGGTAACGTCTTATCCATTGTCCCCTCTTCTCCATTTAAAAACGGTGAGGATTCTGCCAGCACCACTCTGACACAAAGGAACACGCCACACAGAAGGTGGCCACAGGGAAGTAAAGTGGGTCATGTGGGGGGCAAGGGGACTGCTCAGATGGGGCAGGTCAGTGGTGTCTAAATGTCCCCCAAAGACTATTGCAGGGAAGCGGGGCTCACACACTCCGCCGGCCCCAGAGCTCAGGCGTGGTATCAGAGCAGACCACCAGGCGCGTCCCGCAGCCCTTGCCTGCCATCCGCTGCTTCCACAGCTGGGGAAGGGGCGGAGCTCAGTGGTCGCCGTCCGTGGTCTGCATCCCTGGCTTTCTCATGGTTGGCAAAAAAACATGGGAGTGGTACGGAATCTGTGGGGTCTCTGGGCCTCTCTCCATCAAGCCCTTTGCAACGCCCCACCCGCGGCTCTCCACTCACCCTTCGCCCTTGACTCCCGGGAGCTGCTTCTTCAGGGCTTCCTTATCCTCGGGGGAGAGCAGGCTGAAGCCCTTGAGCTGGCTGGCGCTGTACTCGGGCCGGAAGCCCAGCTCCTCTCTGCTCTGAACAAAGCAGGACGGGTGGTACCAGCGGTCGATCATGCCCAGCTGGGGCTTCTCCGGGTCCAGCATCTTCTTGGACAGACGCATCTGGCCCTGCAGGAAAAACCAAATGTGGTACCAAGGGAAACGAGAAGGGTGGTGAGCCATCAGGAGCATGGGGTGACAAAACCAGTCTGTTCCAGCCCATAAGGGGCCTCAGGTCCATGCCAGGGGCAATGCAAAGGCTGCTCTGCCGTTTCGGCTCTTTTATGCTACTAAGGACTGCGTGTTAGCTTTGAGCCCCAGCACCCCTATTTTAAATGGGGCCAACTCCAACTACTTACCTACCTGCCTGCCTGGGCAAACTGAGGAAGTGCTGACACTGGCTTAAGGATGTTCTGCAGACCCACAGTGGGCACGAGAACACCTCGCATAGCATACTGGGGTGGAGCCGTGGCCTCAGACATCATCTGGGATGCTACGCCCAGGCCCAGGAGCCAAAGCGGGCTCCCGACCCCAGCCGGCATGTTCTGCATCCCCCACCTCTTTGGTCTGTTTACACAGATGAAGCCCCTAATAAACCTACAGGCCAGAACCTCGTCCTGCCATCCGTCCAGGTTCACAGGTCCAGGCCTGACACTCCTGGGAGAGTTCCGTGCCTGCGAGCCCCGGATGCAGGCGACCCAGCTCGAGGGGTGCTGACACTACGTAAAACTACATTTCGGGCCACGCAACACTGAACAGCATAAAGCTCCTAGTCATTCCCCTAGGACCCTTAACTTTTGCCTCCAATCTGTAGCTGGAGAAGATCTAGCAATGTCATGGTTTTCCTTTCTAAATCCCATTGACTCACCTCAACTTCCAGTACAAGGCTCTGAGGAGGCAGGAACCTCCAATCAGTGCCTTTGACTAATCAAACGGAATGTTTGCGTAAGACTAGAGAACGGTGACAAGGCTGGAGGGACAGGACTGCCCTTCCACCCGTGTGCCCTGCTCCCTCCCACCCAACCAGCTGTCAATCTTCAGGGCCAGAACAGGAAAGGGTGGTCAATGAAGTTCCTCTAATGAAGCACAAGCCTGGAGACTCTCGTCAGGGAGCAAATCCGCTCCTTAAGCCTAATGCTGCCACCAAACAGATGACAGCTTCCCGGCCACTGCTGAGCCCGGACACGAACCGCCCCCCCACCACCATGGAAACGCTTTCCAGACCCCCAAGTCCTAGGAGTGGTGCAGCTACTGCAGCTACGCACACAAGGACTTGACCGTGGGTAGTTACAGCCAGACTGTCTGGAAGAAAAGTCACTGTCACCTCTTGTCTCTACTGAGACCTTCGCTTTTTTTCAACCACTAGTGTTGAGGTAGCATTTAAAGTCCCATTCCGTCTTTTCTTTTGGGATCTCAATGACATCCGATGTAAAAACTCCATAAAGCCCGACATCTGAAGCCCTACATTCTTACCTTTTCTATCTTCTCCATGCAGCCCTTGCACGTGCTCCTGTTGGACTTGGCGTACTCCGCTGCAAAGTCACCCAGTGTCTTCTCCGTCTTGCCGCCAACGCCATCTTGGCCTTTGCCTGAAGAATTGAACACAGCAATGCTCACCCCGACAACCTCAGTGCAGCTGCGGGTCCCTGTCCTGCCCCCCACCCCCAGGGTTCTTCTTCTCGGACAGCTTGTGTTTGGGGCAATTACAGCTAGCCCACCTAACCTACCCTGTTCCTAACCACGGTGGCCGGTTAACAGAACTTCTTTTCTGGCAATAAAATAAAAACCTTCCTCAGACAGGCTCGGGAACAGCACAGTGTTAGCTGCTGGTCATCTCAGCTTCCATTTCTCTCCACATCCTCTGGAGCCCCCTCCCACACCTTGGAAAGTACTTATTAAGTGCTTACTACGAAAGCCTTGCAACGTACTAAATTCTAACTCTGCCTTCTAATTTCCATTATACTTTTAGCTATCAAAGTTAAATGTGGAATTAACGGCAACATGTAAGATTAAACAAGTGGTAAAGGTAGCATTTCTAGTTAGTAGGGTAAGGCTGAATCATTCAACAAAGAATCTTGAGGATAAGTGGCTAAGTATTTGGGATAAAAGCTAGAGTCTTTTCGTCTTTTCTCATCTAAAAATAAATCCCAAGGCTGAGTATTTCCCTCCTATGATCAGGAATAAGACAAAGCTGTCTTCTCTCACCACTTCTAGTCAACCCTGTATTAGAGGGTCTAGTAAGTACGTTAAGACAAGAAAAAGAAATAAAAGGTTTAGAAAAGAACAAGTAAAGGCATCTCTATTTGTAGAATGACATGATTATTATATATGCAGGATATCCTCGGAAATATACAAAAAAGCTACGAGTACCATTAAGTGAATTTAGCAAATTTGCAGAGCACAGGGTCAATATATAAAACATATCTATATACTAGCAACAAACATACAAAACAGGAAATTAAAGCATGCTACTATTTCACTAGCATTAAAATACACAGAAGACTTAAGGGATAAATTTAACAAGACATGCGAGACCTCTACATTGACTCTATAAGACTTTGCTGAAATTAAAGAACTAAATAAATGGAGATATATATTTATGGATTAGAAGGCTCAATTTATGAAGATGTCAAATTTTCCCAATTTAATCTATAGATTCAATGCAATGCTAATCAAAATCACTTGGGGGGGGAGAAATTCACAAATTTACTACAAAATTTATAAGAAATTACAAAGGACCTAGAAAGGTCAAAACAATGCTGAAAAAGAACAAAATTAAAGGAATTACATTGCATGGTTTCATAACTTCCTGTGAAGTTACAGGAATTAAAACGGTGGGGTATTGGTGGACAGATAGATCAATGGAACGAAATGGAGACCAAGCCTAGACCTACAGTTATGCAGCCAACTGGTTTTAACACAGAAGCCAGTCTTTTCAACAAATGGTGCTGGAACAAAAGGATATCCACATGGAAAAAACAACAAAACACGACTCCGCACACTTAATACGAATTCAAGACAAATCACAAACCTAAATATAAAAGCTAATACTACAAAACTTCCTGAAAAAATGAGTATATCTTCATGACTTTATAGCAGGCAAATAAATTTCTTTAGAGACAGAAAGCACTAACCAAAAAAGGGGGGAAAATCAACAAACAGGACTTCATCAAAGTGAAAAACTACTGCTCTTCAAAAGCTGTCAATAATTTTATAAAAAAGAAGGTAATTCACATTATTATATCTAATAACTTGTATCTAGAATAGTCTGCAAACTCTTACAACTCAATAATAAAAAGACAAGTGCAATTTAAAACTATGGCAAGATATCACTACACACCTATTAGCATGGCTATTATTAAAAAGTGGCCACACCAAGTGAGGGCAAGGAAGTGCAGGGACCAAAACTCCCGCATCCTCCTGGTGGGGATGTAAAATGGTGCAACAAGTCCGGAAAACAGTCTGGCAGGTTCCATAAAAAGCTGAACACACATCTACCCAATGATCTGCCACTCCATTCCTGGGTATTCACACAAGAGAAATGAGAGCACGTGTATACAGAGACCCGTACACAAACATCAATACAACAGCTGTATTTGTATGTAACAGCCCCAAACCAGCAATGACCTGAAGTCACCAATATAGAAGAATGGATAAACGAACTGACACACTCAGAGGACTGCTCCTGGGTATACAAAAGAACTTGACTGATGACACACGAGACAACCCAGGTGAGTCTCACAGACATGCTGAGTGAAAGCAACCTACCAGGAAAACATACACTATTTGTTTTTTCCTAAAATTCTAAATCACGCAAAACGTGTCCATGGGTTTAGAAATCAGAACAGTGGTTACCTGGGTGGTGGGAAAGCACTTAAGGGAACTTTCTGGGGTGTGTACATCAGATGTGTGTATGCATTTGTCAAAACTCACTGAACTGTTACTTAAAGTTTGTGCATATACCTGTATGCACATTATTTTTAAAATCCCAGATAAAAGATTTTAAGATACCAAAAACAGATACCGTCAATGAGGAGACATAAAACTATAAGAACATTTAGTCAAAGATGAAGCTTCAATGTGACAAAACATACAAGAAATTAATCTGAAAGATAAAGGTCAAACAAGGAAAAATATTTGCAAAACGTGACTAAGAATTAGTATCTTACGAGTTTAAGAAAAAGACAAACAAACGATGAGGCAAGACCACACACAAATATCAAAGTAATACGAATGAATAATAAACATGCGACAAAATGTTCTACCTCACTAGGAGCAAAATGAAAAGGAATGAAAATACTTGGGGGCGGGTGGAAGCGGAGAAACGGGCGTGTTCCATATCGTCGGTACAAGTATAGCTGATGCAACCTTCTGGAAGGCAGTTTGGCACACACGGAAGGCCTGAAAACACTTCACTTCTCTGAGCAGTAATTCCACTTCTTGGAATTAAAAAGAAATAAGTGGACAGGTGCCCGAGATGTACAAGAAGTTTGCAGCCGCTCCATTTCTAACAGTTAAATGTTTTGTTAAAAGTCTAGCCTCAAAAGCAAGACCGTGTGCATCTGAATCCTGGCTCAGGCACTTACCACCAGCATGACCTTGGCCCAGTTACCTAACCTTTCAGTGTCTCAGGTCCTCATCAGTGAAAACTGATCAAGAGCTGCTACAAGGATTTGATGAAATATATGTCATGTGCTTGAACGATGCACGAAATTTAGCAAAACCTCAATAAAGGAATACTATGTATCTTTTAAAAATGATGGAAATAATGGAAACTTTCAATGTGAAAAGAGTAAACATTAAGTTGTAAAATGCAGTATGTAGGTCAATAGCACTAATTAACTGGGGAAACACAAATCAAAACCATAATAAAATACCATTTCGAACCAACTGGCTGGGTATTACTAAAACCAAACCAAACCAAACCAAACCCCCCACCCCCGAAAACAAAAGTTGATAAGGACCTGGAGAAATCAAAACCCTGTGTATTGCTGGTGGGGATGCAAAATGGTGCAGCTGCTGTGAAAACCAGTATGGCGGTTACACAAAAAATTAAACACAGAATTATAGGGTCTAGCAATTCCGCTTCTGAACATACACATGAGAGTATAGAAAGCAGGGTCTGGAACGGACTTTTGTACACCAATGTTCACAGCAGCATCATTTACACTTGTCAAAAGGTAGAAACGACTCCCGATGTTCACTGATGAATGGATAGAAAATGTGACATATACATACAATGGAACATTAGTCAGCTCTGAAAAGGAAATGCTGACACATGCTACACGTGAAATTTGTTGAAGACATTGTGCTGAACGAAACAGCCAGACACAAAAGGGCAAATACTGTATGATTCCACTTACACACGCTTCCTAGAGTTGTCAAATTCACAGACAGAAATAAAAGTGGTTACCAGGGACTGCGGTGGGGGTTGGAACAATGGGGAGTTACTGTTTAATGGGGACAGGGTCCCAGTTTGGGGAGATGAAAAAGTTCTGGAGATGGATGGCGGTGATGGTGTCACAACAATGTGAATGTGCTTAATGCCACTGAACTATGCAATTAAAAATGGTTAAGACAGTAAATACTGTTACGTATATTTTACCTCCAAAAAAGCGACTGAGCATTTAAAAAAAAGTAACACTTAGGGAAGAGTCTCATTTCTTCAGGAAAGAAAACATACACATATATGAATCAATATCCGAATACAAAATAATTTCCTACGGAGACACCTCACAATGTCAATGATAGTTATTTCTGACTTACAAGATCTAGGATAATTTCAACTTTTGTATATCTAAATATATTAAGTTAGGCTCTTTGGACAAAAAATCCTTAGATAATTAGTTGATAGAAACATAACTTTATGACTTATGACGGTTTCACAAGAAACACATTTACAGCGAAGTTACTATGCCTTTTCATATTATAAAATTATATAACACATATAAATTATAACTAGATATAACCTATCTAGGTCCCTGAAAGGATAATCCCCACTATCTTGAACACGAAAGGGAAAATGACCACAAAACAAGACAAATCATTACATTGTCCTCTGCTATAACTGATCACTCTCCAGACCCTTAGTTTGCTAATTTACTGTTTTTATTCACAATTCTGAGCTATGTTTCAGATCTCTCGGTTTCCAGCAGATCAGAAGCAGCTGGAGACAAACACACTGACAGTTAAAAGAACAGGCAGATAGAGAAAACGGTTTAGCACTGGCACAAATAGCTTTGTTCCCATCAACAGCCTACAGTCACAGGAACAGGTTAAACTGGGTCATCTAAGAAGGCAGAGAAATGAGAATGCAGTCTTGGAAGACCTCTTTCAAAAAGTGATTTAAAAAAACCTGACTATTTAAAATTTAAAGGCATCCCAGCAAGTTAAGTTTGTGAATACTGCCAAACTGACTCATCTGAGAGGGAAAAGACCCAGAAGAGTCAGAGGACTGACACGCCCTGACTTCAAGATTGACTATGAAGTTACAGTAATCGAGACTGTGGTAATGGAAATATACAAACTGATATACAGACCAGAAGAGAGCCCAGAAATACACCCCTACGAACATAGTCAATAGAGTCAACTGACGTTTCAAAGGAGCAACGGCAACATGGTGGAGAACAGATAACTTTTCAACAGGTGGCGCTGGAACAAATGATCACCTGCAGGTAAAAAAAATTAATCTAGACAAAGAGTCTGTACCTGTCACAAAAATTAACTCAAAATGGATCACAGACTTAAACGTAAAACCCCAAAGTATAAAACTCCTAGAAGATAATGCAGGAGAAAATCTAGATGAGCTTGGCTATGATGATGACTTTTCAGACACAACACCAGACAAAATCCATGGAAAAAAATTGATAAGCTGGACTTCACTCAAACTGAAAACGTCCGCACCGTGAAAGACAATGTCAAGGGAAAGAAAGACAAGGCACGACTGGGAAGAATATATCTGCAAAAAACAGATTTGATAAAGGATTCCAAAATATACAAAGAACCCTTAAAATTCAATAAAACCTGATTAAAAAATGGGGAAAATATCTGAACAGTCACTTCGCCAAAGAAGATATACAGATGGCAAAAAACCTGGAAGGATGCTCCACATATGGCATTAGGGAACTGCAAATGAAAACAAGATACCACTGCGCACCTGTCAGAAAGGCCAACATCGAATGCTGGCAAGAGGCGGAGCACAGAACTCACTCACTGCTGGTGGGAATGCCAACTGGTACAGCTACTTTGGAAGACAGTGTGGCAGTTTCTTACAAAACTAAACATACTCTTACCAAAAGATCATCCAGCAATCGTGCTCCTTGGTATTTACCCAAATAAGTGGAAAACTTAGATGTTTGTATTAGCTTCTTCATAACTGCCCAAACTCGAAAGCCACCAGAAAGTTTCTTAGCAGGTAGGTGAATGGATAAACAAACCACGGGACATCCAGACAATGAAGTATTACGTGGCACTGAAGAGGATTAAGTTATCAAACTACGAAAAGATATGCGAGAACTTTATATGCATATTACCAAGTGGAATAAGACAATCTGGAAAGACTAAATAATGTGTGATTCTAACTATATGACATTCTGAAAGGAGAAACTATGGAGTCAGTAAAGATCAGTGGTGGCCAGGGGTTCAAGGAGGAGGATGGATGAACAGGTGGAACATGGAAGAATTTTAGGGCAGGGAAAATATTTTATAATGGTGGACACATGTCGTTGCACATTTGTTCAAAGCCACAGAATGTACGACGCTGTGAGTGAACCCTAATGTCAACTACGGACTTCGGGTGATGATGATGTGCCAGGGCAGGTTCACTGACTGTGACGGATGCACCCTCTGGTGGGGGTTGTTGAGGGTGGGGCGGGGGGTCCACGGGAACTCTCTCTGTTGCTATGAACCTGAAACTGCTGTAAAAAAATAAAGTCTACCACAACAACAACAAATTTAAAGGCCATGTTTCAGGCATCTGGAAAATAATCCCGCAACAGGACGAAGCTGGGTGGATGAGGTGCGCGAACATAACGTGGGCACCTTGCTATCTGTATGCACATGTCTGAGACAAGGAGTGACGAGCCGAAGGACTTTTTTTTTGCTCCCTTGGAAAAGGCCCCCTGGAAACTATGGGGTCGAGGGGTGACACCTGTGCCTCCTTGGTGTGTACGCACCTGTCACCCCTCCAGCCTCCGCAGTCTTCTTAACTTTCTGCTGGTCATCCCACCGGAGCTCAGAGAACCCATCCACCTCAACATCAGGCTGCCAGATGGAGTGGCCGACCTTCCAGAAGCAGGAGAAGTGGTACCAGTGTGGGACCTTGCCATCGAACATGGGAGACTAGGATGGGAATCAGAGAGAGGGGTGAATGAGCAGTCGGCCTCCCACTCAGCGTCGAGCCCAGCCCTCAGCAGCGAAACGCACCAAACCCGTGTTTCCTTATCTGTGAAGCGAGGAGGGCCGTGCCACATGGCCTGTGGAGAGTTACAAATGGATGAAAACCAGCACCCCCGTCACACACGCCTCAGGATCCTCCCCTCTCGCTGCGGAAGCTGCGCCTGCTGCTGCTGAGTGAGCCCTTGCTCTCAGGACACAGGACACCCACGGGGACAGTGCTGTTTTTGAATCGTGTTCTGCCCATGTACCTTTTAGCCACACGCCACCATGTTCCAGTGACATGCTTCACCTGAGATAGTAAAATGCACACCAGGCGCCCGTTCTGAGTCCCCATCGTGCAGTGTCCGGCTGGGAGTCAGGCCTAGAAAGGGCTCTGGAAGTGCCTCTGCAGTTCAGATAACGAGGAATGAGTCCCAGGTAATGGGCCAGGCAGAGAAAATGTGTCGAAAACAGTGGCAGGCTCACAGCGGCCACACAGGCCTGAGTGGAATGAATTAACTTCCACGCGGGAGAGTGAAAGAGCGTGGGTCCAGCTCCTGGGCCTGCAGCTAGACTGTCAGCTTGCTCGCGGGCCTGCAGGAGGTGCCATTTCCCGAAGCAGGAACTGGGACGCCGGGCCACGTGGGAGAGGTGGTTCCCCTCACACCAGTTTTCTTTCATTTGAAGCCTCACGCTTGGGTGGGTACCGACTCGGCAGTATCAGGCTTTCACTATGACAGTGCCAGGCGCTCCCAAGTTTTACAGAGCGGAAGTGACAGTGACTGGCAGAGTGGGATGAACACTGACATGTACTTGGTCCCTGACACCCACGACTGGAAGCAGCACCCCCATGTCACAGATGCCTGGGTGGGAGATGTCCACGCTGGCAGCAAGTGACTCAGCTCCAACTTGAATCTGACGCCATGGTTCCTTCCACTACACTGCTAGGCAGGAAGAGCTATTAAAAAATACATGAACGGTTCTGCCGAAGACAAGGAGGCCCCCAACATCTGCTTTCACAGAACATGAAGCTGAACGCCATGCAAATGGAATGAAACTATTACAACAGCATTAGAAGTAAACACCATACAGAACTTGAAGGATGGAGCTGTGGGGCAGGGGAAATAGTCTGATAAAGCAGCGTCAAGGCCTCTCACTGTGTGAGCCGCCTCTTTCTAGATTTAATAGATTAAAATGTAAGGTCAGGCCGGGGCACCTCCAGGGCGCCTCAGCATCAAGCAGCCAGGGTTGACAGCAGCAGCAGCTGCTCCCTCGGGCCAGAACGCTCCCCAGCCCTACTCGGCAATAGCACTTCCTCAGGTCCCCCTAAAGCCCCCCACAGCCCCCCACAGTTAAGAATGACCCATTTGGCTGATTGATCAATGCCTGTCTTGCCAGCACCTGGCAACATCTACTCAGAGGGGGCACTCAGGGTATTTGTGGAATGCCCCCAGTCTGGAAGGAAGA